>NW_015091151.1:382591-462203 GCF_001431845.1 Calidris pugnax
GGGGGGGGGGTTGACCCGGGTGGAGTTAGTACTTTGTCCCCCTTCCGGGAGCGTGGCAGCCGAAGGGCAGGACCCCCCCCTTCCCGCCCCCCACCCCCCCGTGGGAGCTGCGGTGTAAGCAGGAGTTTGACCTTCAGCAGAAAGGCAGGGCCGTTATCGGCGGCACACAAAAACCTGCCCCCAAAGCCCGGGGAGATAAGCGGGGGGCAGCGCGGGGCGGGCAGGGACGGCGCGGGGCGGGAAGATGGCAGCCGGCAGAGGGGTGCGGGAGCTCCCCCGCTCGCTGCGGGGAGGGGCCGGCGCCGCGCACATGGTGCCGGCCCTGCACCGTCACGAGACAAAAAGTGCCGTCTCCGGAAGGTGAAAATGGGTAGGAAAAGGAGAAGGGCCGCGGGGCCTGCCTTGGGAAGGCGGTCGCTCTGGTGGCTGGGGGTTGCTGGGTGCGTTAGCTGTGGCTGAACTTTGAATTCTAGTAAAACTGCATTTACAGCAGTACTTCCTTGATGACCGTTGCTGGCACTTAGCGTTTGGCAGATTGTTCCGGCTCCAGCAATTCGAGTTACACTTCAGTCAGGATTGCGTAAATGTAATTTTTTTTTCATTAACTCATAAATGCTGCCGTGGTTACACAATTTTTCATTATCTGTCTGGCAAAAGTTGCAATCTTTTAAGCGCTTTATTTTATGGTTCCTCTGCCTACTGTCTTGCATTTAGAAACAAGTGCTCTGTTGTGTTGCTAATCTGTTTTGCTAATCTGTTTCTGGGATCTAGCAGCATATGGAGTGTGTATATTCTCAGGTGATCTGACCGGTCTCACGTTACACATTCCTTCTCTACTGACCATGTGTCAGGCTTGTACTTTTGTCCTCTTGAATTGCATCTGGGTTAGGTGAATGCTTAAAATTATTCATACCGCTTTTAAGTTTCAGTTACTGCCTCTTGCAAGAAAATAGGAGAAAAGCCTTTCTAGAAAAACAGGCTTCTCGGCCTATGTTTTCTAAAACGGGAGAATTTTTTAAACTTAATTTCAGTAAACCTGTCCTGGAGTTTAGCTAGTTTGTTGGAATCCAAAGTTATTTGCATACATAAAAACAGAGAGGATAAGGACTACCTGTATTTCAGGAATGTTAGAAGTGATTGGGACTTAGATGTTAATACTGTGGTTTTCAGGTGTGGCTTTTTCTCACCATTATTTTACATCTTACAGAGATGTTGAAGATAAACATAAGCTTATAACAAGGACAGAAGCAAAAGAAGAGTATCTTCTTAAAGACTGTGACTTAGACAAGAGGGAACCAGTGCTCAGATTCATTGTGAAGAAAAACCCTCATAATTCACGATGGGGTGACATGAAACTTTATTTAAAACTGCAGGTATATAATTCGTTAGCGTTATTATTTCAGAATTTTACCTTTGTACAACGTTAGTCGCCAAAATGGTGTCATTTTGATTTTGATTCCTGAAGGAATTTGTCAAAGCTGGGTGTACCGTGTGTTGCGCCACTGCAGGTCGTGAAGCACGTGGCCTTTGGGTGCTAACCTGAAACGTGGGGCAGCTGCTGCTGTCGGTGGCCCTTTGCAGCTGTGGCCTCCTGTTCCCTGCTCTGCCCTCCGAGGCAGCAGGAAAGGCCAGTAGGTTTTCCAGGGCGCTTGTCATTTCTTGTTTGCTATTTATATAGGAATCCAGGTGCCTGAGTGGAATATGCACAAAATCAGAGCTGAGTTTTTTATGTTCCTGAGAAAATTTAAATCTAGCTGATACTAAAAATCAATGTTGCCTCTTAACTGTGGAGGGAATGGCATGTTTGCAGGTCAAGAGCAAAGAGACCTATGGGAGGCAGGCAATATTGGGTTGGCCTGTGCTTGTGTAAGGGAAAAATTTAATTTGTGAGTTAGAATACTTCTGTCATTTCAGGGGAAAAATAAACATGTTTATGTCCATCCTGTAGGTGATCCAGCGTTCTCTTGAAGTCTGGGGTAGTGAAGAATCCTTGCAAGAAGCAAAGGAACTCCGCCGTGAGACCAGAGAGAAGATGAAACAGAAGAAGTTTGATAAGAAAGTTAAAGGTAAAAGGTTAAACTTACATTCTGCAGTACCTAAAGTACACTTCTGTTTGAATTTGTTTCTGCGTCTTACTAAAGTCTTTAGAAAACATTCAGTGTGGCAAAATGGAGGTTTTCAAGAGCTGTGTGGGCAAGTCCAGATCAGCCTGGTCTGACCTCATAACTGGCCGTTTTGGGCAGAGGGTTGGAACAGAGATCTGAGATCCCTTCCAACATGAATTGCCTTGTTGTCCTATGGACATGATGTAAGTGACAGAAGTCAATTATCAGTGGTTCATTAGGGTGGTCTTTAATTTTTTTGGTATGACTCAGAATGTGCCATAGATTGATTGTGTTACTTCTGACTTGCGGAAAACGTGGATTTTTGTGGCAGTGGGTTATAGTTCTGCCATAGGTGTGCCTTCAGGTGAGTCATTGTAAATGAAGGTAGAAAAGGCCTTTTGCTGCTCTCACAGTATTCCCACTGCTGGTTTCGCTCCTCGTTACCCTTGTTTTTTCCTGAAAAATTAGTATTGAGGAGAGAGTATCCAATGGGTAGGACGTTGGAAAAGTGCTTTCAGCACGGACATGCTGGTAACTGTGAAAACCCCCATGTTTGTTTCTTGGCAAGAGCTGTGGCTGACGGTGGTGCCCGTAGCACCCCTGTGGGTGGGCGCTGGCCGGGGCAGAGAGCTCAGGCTGGCTGTGCTGGTGGGTGTCTGGGGGAGGCCGGGCAAACCCCCCCTGCCACCACCACCAACGCGGGAGGGCTGGGGGCAGACTGCACACACGGTGCCCGCAGTTGTACCAGGCCCTTAATGTGACAAAAGTTTTCAGCCCGGCTGGCTGGGCCCGGAGCGTGGCCACGTCCTGCTGCTCGGTATGCTCGCCCACCCGCTTGGCACATCCGGGATCATTGCTGGGGCTCAGCTGCCAGGCCCTGCTCTCTTGCAAACCCGCTGGCATCACCCCGGCTGCTGCAGAGGCAACCGGCGTTATTGGGCATAAAGCTTGGAGGATGCCAAGTTTACTGTGACCTGAATGAAAAGTACTCTTTCTTGGTCGTGCGAAACAATGAGGCGTTTTATAAAAACTTTTCCTCTACATTCCACCTACCCCTTTTGGATACCCTTGAATGGCTTCGTGTAAAAAGGCGGTGGGCAACGTGTACTCGGTCCAGATGGAAAAATCTTCTGTGAGATCTCATGTCGGCGCAGTTCTTAGCCTTTAAAATATGCAAACGAGGTGAAGATTGCAAGGCGAGTCAAAGCTTGTTCTTGCAGCAGCAGATTCTCACACAAAATTTTTGGGAGGCGGGCAACAAGCAGATTGTCATCTGTAGTCCTCAGAAAGGTGCTTAGCTTGAGTTTTATTAACCATTATTTAAGATTTATTAAAATCTTAATTTTTATTTTTTTTTTTATATTTCTCACCAGAACTCCGCCGTGCCGTGAGAAGTAGCTTGTGGAAGAAGGACGCTAGTATCCATGAACATGAGTATGGACCAGAAGAAAACATTGATGAAGATACATTTAAAAAGACGTGTACTGTCTGTGGCCATGAATTAACTTATGAGAAGATGTAGCGTTAATCTGCTTTGGGTTTTGTTTTCCTTAATTGCGTTGTATTTTTAATTATATTTTGTATTTAAAGTCAAATAAATGGTAATTATGAAGCAGCTGTGGCTAAATTCTGTGAAGAACGACGTTCCTCAATTGTAGGGAGCTCTGCACAGAACGATAAGCTTTGGCTTTTAAACTGGATTTTGGGGTAGGACGTAGCACGGACTTAACCATTGCGCACACGGGTACCCTGCTGTAGGCCAGAAGATGAGTTGGTATCGTTCTACTTCACATGCCTGATGAAATTAACTTCCCACTCCTGGCCTGCCTCCCTTGGAGGAGGAAGGGAAGCCATGCTTTGAAGGCTCCATGCTTTGTTCCTAACCGGGGCCCGGTTTCCAGTTACCGTTGCCGTGGGCGGGCAGAGGGCAAAGCCCCTCCTCCGTGGTGGTTGGAGACCATGTTGCAAGGCGGGTTCTGCTGCCCGGGCTTGGAGACTCGGCTCCATGAAAGGAGAATTCTCCCTCTCCAGGGAGGCTGCGTGGAGGTGCTGACTCATCTCCGCCGTGCCTCACAGGGGAGGGGCCCTGGGGGTGGTGTCCTCTCCCTTTGGAGCCAGAGACAAAGGTGACTCTCGGCATTAACACTTGGCCCTTTTCATTTACAAATGGCTGACAAATACCTCTCCTTGGGGGGCGGGGGAGGCAGCATTCCAATGCAGATGGCTCTGAAGTGGCCCCGAATGGTGTGTGCTTTCAGAGGGCAAATCTGCCCGGCTGGCGGTTGGGGGATGCTGCTGGGAAGAAGGGGTGAACGCCCCGCGTTTGTTTGTCATGGTAAATAGGGCAGATCTCCGGTGAGGACCCTGGAGACAGAGGGGCGCCTGGGCCGCGGTGGGGGGTGGAACTGAAGATGTGAGGGGGAGAGGAGAGATGTCTGGAAGGAAGGGCAGGTGATGGTTCCATCAACAGGTCTCCAAAGCCTTCCCGCCCGGCGCGGAGGACGCGGGGCCACCTGAGGCCCAGCAGATGGGTTGGCGGGAGGGCAGGCCCTGGCAGAGACTGGGGAGGTAGCGTGGTGTCGTGGGTGTGGAAGGAGAATTTCCAGCGCAGGAGCCAGCCTGCCCGCCCGCCCCGGGTGGGGGAAGCCTGTGAGCTCAGCCAGGCGCTGGCGGATGGGGGCTTAGTCATGGTACCTCCATCAGCGCCGGGGAAACAACCCAACCCCTCCGCTGCCCACCCACCCCATCCCCAAAAATAGGTAGGACAAACACTCCCGGTGGCAACCTGCTTCACCTTCATTTATTTTTGTCTTTAATTGTGCATATATTTTTTTTTTTTTTTTTCCAACCACGCCACGTTTCTACAGCATCTTTACAGCTATCCGCCACCTCACGCTTCAGTGAGCTGCTGGTATCACCACGCAAGCCTCTCCTCCTCCCCTGCAGAGCCAACCCGTTTCCCCGTCGAGCCAGCTGGACGCCCCTGCAACCTACAGAGAGGGGAAGGTGCCCAGCAGACTCGGACACGTAATCAAAGCCCAAGGCTCACCATAAAAGTCCAATCACTTCCAAAAGACATCACTATTTGGTTTTAAATCGTAGGATTATGCATTTGCAACTGGATCCCCAGCACTCGCGTTCATCAAGGCTCAGAGGAAGTTACAGGTTTCCAACTTCTAACTGCTTTATCAGTTTTACAGAAGTCACATTTATAGTTAGATCCCCACCATTAGTTAATATCAGACCTCTGATAACTGATCCGAGCCAGTGAAAAAACTATTAAACCCCAATTAAAACCTCTACAGTATTAAATGTTTCTTTAAAAATAAACCCAACAAAACCCCCTATTTGATTACTCAAGAACATTAAGAGAGAGAGATTTGAAGCAAAAAGTCTGCGCATACCTGACAAAACCCTCGCGTAAAGCAGTTTACAACAATTAACAGTATACCCTGAAAGAATGGAGGGATCGGTCAAATCAGAAAGGGTCAGCAGAGAAAGCAGAAGTCACAGATCCAAGTCTATGAGGACAAACTGGGTTGCTATAGGCCACACACAAACTTATGTCAACATTCAAGGTAGGAAGTTCCATTTTTCACCCTCCTCGCTTGATCAGGAGGTCAATTGGTCAATGTATGGATGAAATGCCTTACTAGGTATAATACTTGAAAAAACCCAAACTTGTACAGGAACAAAATTACTCAAAGCTCATCACTTTCTAAGCTTAAACTGAATATAGCGCTGGGTATGAAGTTACTTAAACATTCATCTGCAGAAGGAAGAGACCATGAACAGCCTGGAAGGACACTGCACGCCGATGGACCTGAGCCCCGGAGACGGCGTCTTTGCCGTTCATCACTGCTCACCCCAACACGGACCGACCGCGCTGGGGTGGCCGTGGTGGCGTTCGCAAAACTCAGGACTAAGGCTACTCTGCTCTCAGGTTGTGTCTCCCCAGTCTTAAGTTGCCGCCTGTGAGATAATCGCTTAATTTAGCACCAAAACGCTTTCCGAAGACACAGCAGCCACAGGCTGTTGTCACATTTTATAGCACATTTTATAGCAGATACAGCCACGGCAAAGCAGTTGTTACTAAGCCAGGTGAGGTGAGGGCACTCAGATCATCCACCATCATCACCAGAAAGATTTCTGGCAGCATGGCAAGGCCTGTCGCCAGCGCAGGTTTGGCAGCCTGACTAGTTACAGGCTGGAACAAAGGAACAAGATGAAGGCTGCCCTTCCCTCTCCCCTGGCACCCGGGGCTGCAGATCCCAAAGCCCAGGCAAGGCTTGCAGTACGGAAGTCAAAAGTTTGTTCCACCAGCTCTCGCTTACTGTCTGTGTTCACTAGCGAAGGCCGCTGCCGGGAGCGGGTCAGGGTTCTTCCACCATACCCCACAGAAAGGATTGCCTTTTTCACAAGTTGTCCAGGAAGTTCCTCTACCGATTGTTTATAGCTACTGTAATAAGACACTAGACAATACATTTAAAAAAACATATTTCAATTGTATTACAACCACGTTTGTTCAAACGGTGAAAATCTAGCTGGCTTGGTAATAAACAAATCCATATGCTCTATACTACTTTAAAAGCTTAACTCAAGTGTTTCACACGCCCAAAGGTAAGACATTTTTCCTGTGCCATACTAGAGAGCTTACCACACTGCTCACTGAGAAGGTGCATTCCCTTTCATACTCACAAAACACTATGAACTGTTTCTCATTTCTGCAATTCCTTGGATTTAAGGGCCAGGCATAGGTAAAATTCTATTGTTTGGGTTCTCTTTTTTTTTTTGTTTGTTTGTTTTTTTTGCCCGATTTTTATTTTTATATAAACAATGTGGGAGAAACAAAAATACTATTATAAAGTCAAGAGTAAAATCAAATTAGAAGACAACGATAAGAATTCATACTTTACTTCATGTCTATCCCCTATCAGTTGTATCTTGTAAGGCTTATGATGCTTACACAGTTTGCTGTTGGTTAGAGTACTGTTTTAATATATGAGCACATGAAAGCCAGTTTTAGTCAAAAAAATTTCTTGCATCCCCATATCACATTTTCCTATTGAAAAAATTCATTTCATGGAAGTCCTGCAGACAAGAGTCTGCCCCTGAAGAATCCTCAGGCCTGCAGAGCACAGAACTGCTGAAACACAGCCAGTATGTGGTGGTCCAGTTCAGCGGTAAACAGGAGGTTCTCCAGGGTCACCATATACTGCTGGATTATCTGGTGATGCTGGCAGATAAAAAACAAAACACAAAACTTTACTGTTTTCATTTATCCTTATATAAGAACAGGCAGAGAAGTCAAGACATGCAAGAAGCACAGGACAAAGGTTTTCATCAAAACTGTTAAGCAAATCTCATTTCCACAACACAAGGAAAGCACCGTGCAGAGCCACTACTGACTGGCAAGAAGAAAGCACATGCTGAAGTCCTCCCTTGAGAAGCACTCTGCTCCCTGTAGCTCTTCACTCCTGGACCCTGAATTGTGTGCAAGATACATGCAACGGCAGAGACCTCTTAGGAGAATCACGGTATTTGCTTTCCTCTGAAGCCAGGTCTACTACCAGAGAAGGGTTCACCTCAGGGGAGAATTATAACACCACTCCCATATCCTCTGCTCATGCAGGTATAACTTTCTATTACTATCACTTTCATCCAGCCACCCGTGCTTGTTACCTGATTTAATACAGAGCCAAGAATTCAAAAGTTATTTTTAAGAGGTATTTATGTCTCTCATTAAAGGGAATTCTGCAATATTTTCATCAGCTTATTTAGAAGACGTCTATTTCAGTATTCTTGTTCACTCACAACTTTGCCCTTACTATGAACACACAGTTAAGAGAGGCTCAGCAAAAATCCTAATCACATCGGGGTATCTTTTTGCAGCATACACCAACGGTGTGGGAATCCACTGAGGGCCAGACACGCCACCACGCTGTGTCAGAGACGTGGCCAGAAGCAGAGTTCCCACCTACCACAGGAGCTTTCGGAGAAGACCTGCTGCTGCCACCTACTGCTTCTGCCATGGAGTGCTGGGCTCTCCAGCCACAAAGCTCCTCCATCTCCTGCACTCCCGGCCCACAGCCTTCCAAACATACCCCCCAAACTCACCTGCAGGAAGATCTGCTGCAGCCTCTCTATACAGCTCTTGTACCAGGGAGTAAACACATCGATCCCACCGGTTTCACAGCGCACTAAGTGCTCAGTTAACAACATAATGAAACGCTGCAGAAGAGGGGAAAAAAAAAAAATAATACTTTTTCAGTATTATGAATAACTATTCACTGAATACTAATTCAGTCTCACCAAATGAAAGCAGTTTCCTAACCTCAGGTAAGAGGATCTGGGGGACAGAAGCTTTGAACAGCAATCTGAAAATAGCTATTTTGCATGGCAAACACTGAATTTAGTAAGCAAATAAAATCCAGTTTCCTTCTGGTTGTTCAGGAAACTGTATGCTAGCAGAACTCCCTTGTTCCTGGGCACTTGAAACTGAAGAGATGGTCTTCAGAAGCAGCCTTTGCCAGGAGAATGATCTGTATTCATACCTAACCCGTAGTAAATCCATCAACCTCTTCCCGTAGCCTTATTCCAAGAAGGTGCCCGAACTACAAGTGACACCAAAAGCTTACAAATCCAGAAACTGTAAAACCTGACAGTGAGACGAGACTTTGCCCACCATTACCTGGAATATAACAAGGAAGAGATTCTTTTGCTCGCTCTGGGCAGACTCTACTTTCTCCTGCAGGCGCTCTATCTGCTCTTCTAGTGGTCCATCCTCCCGATCACTGCTTCGATCGTCGTCATCATCATCATCATCACTGTCCCGCTGTAAGTGACAACACCACAATACTCACTAGCCACCTGGCTACCTGTGGGTAACGTTAATGCCCTTTGGTTCCACGTGTGAAAAGGTCTGCAAAGCAACTGAAGGGCAGCAACTGCTCTATTGTATTTCATTTTTAATGTAGTTCAGCAAAGAAATTTGGAAGGAAAAATGCCAATAGGGGCAAGCCCTGAAAAAAATAATCAAGGTTTCAGAGAAACCAGAACAAGCTTAAAGATTTACTACTCTTTTATTCAGTGGAAACACAATAAAAGGTAATAACCCTGCTGACTTTATCATTACCAGATAACGAACAGCTTTTTTAAAAAAGGAGAGGAAAAAAAAATCCAGTGTAGATTTTTAAGATTGTGTCCACTGCAGCAGGGCAGGTAATTCATTCAATGAACAGTTCTGAAGTCTCAGACCTCCACAAAATAAAGTACTTTTGTGCAAGAACTCAGATGAACCCGGCTGGTTAGCACAAAAGGAAGACTAGAGACTGTAGTCTATGGTGTTAAAGTAGGAACTCTCTATATTTGTGATCAAAAGGGATGCTCTCAGACTACAAAGGGTCAGCATGGAAAGCAAACTACTAATTAGGAACATTCCATATTCTCATTGTCTCACATCCAAAACAGAATATCCCAACAAAACCACGAAATACCCATAAGTACCAGACTTGGGAACTCAGGTAACAAAGTCTTACACAAGTCTACAAGGGATATAGGAGGAAAGGCAGGATCTGATGGATTATGGTACAGTCAAATATAGATATTGCTTCCGTCTCATAGGATTGTTTCTGTGCAAAAACACCTGTAAGTTAGCAGCTCAAAACTTCAAATATTTGTAAAAGGAGTAAGTGCAACTTGTGATGAATACAGACCCATGTGTTAACTCACCTACTGAGTAGCAAATGAAACTCACAATCAGAAGATAGTTACAGCTCTGAATCAGCGTAAAAAATACAAACAACTTACCAGAGCAAGTGTGAGAATTTAATTTTATTATCTCTGTATGAACTTGCTTTTTCCCCATCTACAGAGGTTTCCTGAACTCAAAATGCTAAGGGACCAATAGGACCTAAGAGAAAGCATGTAAGCCTTGGACTTTTTCCTTAGTAAGACAATCCACTTTATGCTGGGGACATCAAAACTTGACGGCTCGCTTCCTCTAAAAGGAATGGTCATGCAGCAGAGCAACAGCCTGCAGAACTACTCACTGTTGCATACAAATGTTTCTTCCTGGCACAATGTTCATTTAAAGTACTCAGTAATAAAGAGCCACAGCACGAGACAAGTACAGAAATGAAAACACTGGTGTATTTGTTTAGAGACGCCAGAGAAGCTCTTTGCCTCACAGTAAGATCAATGACTGCATCTAAGTCTTCAATAATCAAGGGAATTTATTAACCACAGATCAATGCAGATTGAGGATGCAAGCAACTAGGATGGCTGTTGCTGGCAGTGAAGAAAACAAGAGGAAGGGCCTGGGATAACCAACACTGCCAAACTGTGAGGTATTAGTGGCCTCTCAACAGAAACTTCTGGAAAAATGACCAACTAGTGCAGGTTTCTTGAAAAACCATCAACAGGCTCTCTGCCATGTGCTGAATTCTGACATTAACTTCATCCAAGGTTTTCTAGCTAGCTAGGGGCTTTATGCAGGTAATCATACTCACAGACTACATAAGAACATAGAAATTCTCTCTTGCTCTCTGTAACTCTCAACATGTCTACCAACTGACACCATTCTACCACGATGAAGTATTGCATTCAGCCACGCCGCCTTGGGTCCCATCTTTTGCAGCTGCCACAGAGAACGCTCTCTCACTCCATTTTACTGTCCCACCTGGGACAACAGAACACAACAGCGGCTACTTGCTCATCTGTTTGTTGTATAAAGGAACCCAGGTCGTGCAAAGGTACTCAGAAAAAATAAGCTGGAAGAAGGAAGTGACAGATGCCAGTGTCAGAATCCAGCAGCATCCATCAGAAGAACAGTAACAGCCAACTTTCCAACGGCAAATAGCTGTTTCCGTGCACTTCTGCATGGAAGCCACAAGAGTATTCTTTTACAGAACTTACTGTAAATAATGTTCAACTGTTCTTATTGTTATCTAATAAAGTAAAGTGGAATCCAGATTAGAAGGCACATGGAAGACATGCTCGTATTGGAAGAGAAACTTGAGACAGAAAGCTTGAACACAGCAAATACATATATAATTCCCTCAAATATTTCACTGAATTCTTAGGTTACAGCTGCCATTAGAAAGGCAGACTGGGAACATGCACCCAGTTTTTGATGTTTTAGTGCTAAGACGACCACACGTCTGCAGATATGCTTCCTGAAAAACATATTTATTCAGTCCTTCCCAAAATCATATGTCAGTCTGACAGAATGCAGGCTTGCATGCATTAGCTTAAAATAATTAAAAATTACAAACAAATTACTCACTCTTTTGTGCTGCCTGGCCAATCTTGCCTTAGTCTCCTCCAGTTCTTTGTGAATCTTCAGAACATGCTTGTTCATCTTACGAATTGTGGAATGTAAGATCTCCCAGATATAAAACCTAGGAAAGACACAAAGCCCAAAATGCTACATTACACCCTAAGACTGAGAACTAAATGTAGTTTCTTTCAGAAAAAAATGTATCTAGCGGAATTTAAAAATTTACTATCATCTAAGACATCTACTAGAGTGAGCAAACACTTGGCATTTAGGAAAGCATACCTGTAACATAAGAAAGCGTAACAGCCATTTCTTTCCTGTATTTTGCAGTACATTTCCAAAACAACTTTGTATTTCATACAGATACCCCAAGATTACTAACACCAAACTGACTTCTCAGACCAAACATTTCTCCCATTCTCAACAAGCAATGAATCAATGGTTGTACAAGTCAAATACCTCAACCAAAGACCAGGACCACATTAAGCTAGTAGCTACGTAACACAGAGCAACAGACTTTGTCTAGAAATAGTCCCAACGGTGTTCTGCTGTGGCAGTTCTTGCCAAATAACATGAAAGCAACATTCTTGTACCGTCATGTAAACTTTCATACGCCAACTCAGAAAGAAAAAATACTAAAGTATGTATTTTGTAGAAGGAGCAAAAGCTTAATTGTACCTTTTTCTTCCACTAGTCAGTTTTAATAGATTAAACTATATACTGGCCACTTAAAATAGTAATTAATAGACAAATAACAACCGAAGACAAATTCTTGTTACCTAGTAAAATCATGTGCAAGCTCTGAAGAGAAGATCCAGTTTGCTACTGCAGCACAGTCAACAATTTGTGTCCGAATCATCTTGTCCACAAGCACAGCAATCATCTGTATTTTGTAAAAGACATGATAGTCATTCAAAATAAGAAAAGGGCTTGCACACACAATCTGTGTGAAGTATTCCAGCCTCACACAAAAACAGAGATGGTCTGATGCAACTCTACGCTAGTGATACTACTGGGTAATTTCAAATACTTTAGGAAGCTGGGTTGCCTAGCCTAAAACTGCTCAACTTAGGGGATTTATATTAATTACATTAAAAGCATTCTGATTTTGTTTAACAAAACCTACTTTTGTTTTCTACCTCTTGTGAAAACAATGTATGTTCGTTAACATACATACTTCCATACAAAAGCAAGAAGTACAAGCATCATAGTTGGAAGTGAGGCCTCAGAGACACAAGTCTCAGTATTTCACATCAAAGTACTCAGACCAGAGCATATATACCTGTCAGATCACCGTAAAGAAGGAGCTACTGTTAGCATACTTTCCTTGAACCGCAACAGTCTTCAAACATGACAGTAAGCTCTTCTCCACAGGACCTATTCATTTCAGGAGAAAGCCAGCACTGTGCAGCCAAAGGAAGTACATACTTAAGGGAGGTTGCAAGCAACTTAGCCAGCAACTGCAGAGGAGTTACTGACTAAAGCAGTTGCAAGCTGTTCAGGAGAACAGCTTATCTTAGTTACTCATGTGCTTGAATGCCACAGTATCTAAGAACCACAGCCTGCACTGCATATATCCTTAGAACCACCCATTGTCAAATAAGGAAGTGTAACAAAACTCCTTTTAAGGAAGGAAAATTAAAATAACTGAATGAATCAGCGCTCAACTTTCAAGTCCCAGGATAGCATCCTATGCTCTATTTGTCTTTCTCTATTGCCAGGAAGAATTTCTGATTACTGAACCTGATCTTTCAAGAAACACAGACCTGGGTTTTTGGGAAAACATTTCATCCCAGAGTTTCTCTTCATGATGTCACCACCACATCCTTACTTACTTACAGGTCCAGGGACTACTGATCCCTATTGCTAAATCACTATCTGCAGCATAGATCACTCATTAGCACTTTATGTCTTGCAAATACTGGCTGATAGTCTGAACCAAATCAAAGGACATTCTCATAGACATGGGAGTAGAGTGAGCAGCATGAAAACAGCCTGGACAAGTGTCCTGCTGTCCAGGCACCATTTCTTCTCCGTGCCAGGGAGGCCATGGACTCAGAAAAAGCAAAATGCTTGACCAGAAGCAAAAGACAGAACTGCAATAAATACAACAGAGGAAAATTTAAGTTCCACGATCAAAGTAGAAGAGCAGACCTTCCTAACTTTTGCACTTGGTATTTTTTAAAGTGATCTTGATTTATTCATAAAAGTCTAACATGACTCTTTAGTTTGGGTTTGAAACCTCCATCCCAATTTGAACCCTCCATTCAAAGTTGCAGTTTGGTCATGCTGCAATGCAAAGGAACGAAGAGGAAACGGGTATCAGACTGAAGCAATGTAATTTTTTTCTGATCTAGTTAAACGCCAGTAAAAAGTAGGTCAGATTAATCGTCACATTTTCAAGGTCAGTAATTTGAATAGGAAGTTTAATATATTTTTAAAAATCCTGCTTTTTGATGGTTTTACTGTACTTAGAAAAGAGGTGACATCTTGCATAGGTAACTTCTTGGTGCTCGGCTTTTCCCCTAGGGAACGGGGATGCAGATGCAGCGATTACCCCTTGCTCTCAGTGGCATCGCTTCTGAAAGCCTGGCCTGCGCAGCTGCGAGGTACAGCCCCCTTCCAAGCACAATAAAGTGCAACACAAACACACTGGTAAGCAGCATGTCAAATAAACAGTGCAGGCATTCTGAATTCTTAACAATTTCTATTTTTAGAAAAATGATAGCTGAGGGAGAAGAGAACTGCTTTGAAGAAACTGAACGGCTTAAACAACTGAGGCGTTTTTCATAGGTCTTTTAGGGTGTTATTTCCTCCGGCTCAAGAATGAACATGATCATGGCACTGTCACACTGATCTGTTCTGAACAGCCACTGACTGCAGCTCTACTCACTCTGCCCACACACAACAGTGACTCCAACACGAGCTTTGTGGAATAACTGTATGGCTTTCACAAGCAACTGAAAAAAAAAAAAAAAAGCCCTAAACCGCCCCAGGTTTCCACACTCCTAAGAACGTGGCCTGCTTTTGATATAAGATCTACACCTTATTCCAATTTACACATCTACACTTTTTTTCTGATTTTGAACAGAAACATGACTTTAGCAAGAGTTAATCTCTTGTACAACAAACAGCATAGTATGAATCTGAGAATAACAGCCTTTGCTTTCCCTCAATGAACTCTGAGGAAGAAATGGCCTCACTGATGGTATATCCTTTATGTCCAGCCTTCATTTTAGGCACTAGTAACAACAGTAAATACAATCTGAACTTTCCTTCAAGTAAGATGACAATAGACAAGTTATTTTTATAGGATATAAAGAAAACCGTAACATTTTTTTGTTAAGTATGACCTCTGTGAGTTGAAACTCACAAAGATACTTGACATTGCAACCTCTTACCTGCGGATGATTCTTCCAAACCTCATATACAACCCTCAGAACATGGAGTTTCCCCTCATCACTTTCAGCAAGCGTTTTGAAGACTTCATGAAACCTTTTAACAGATGTAAGTAGTCAGTGAAGGTGCTGGGATTGGGTCAAGAGAGCAGCAGATGGAGGGCAAATGGTTTAGATTGGCCAAAAGAAAATTTTTTACCATCTGAAGCCATTCTTGAACAACTATTCCCTAGAAAATGTAACTATCCTGAGCTAAAACAGGCTACAAAGACACGACAGATCCTAAAAGCAACTTATATCTTAGTGGTGAACCTACTCCCTGAAGCTGAGCTACATTTCTCATACTCTTAAATGCAGGAGGCACTTTCATCCTTCATCTGCTTAGCTATACACAGCTGGAACAAAATTTGCTGCCTTTCCAGTCTTATACCTTACTATTGATATGTGTTTCCATAACTTCAGACACTTATACAATCTACCCCTTTTTGAAGGAAATGCTGCTAAAAGCCTCTTTTTTAGCAGAGTTAGGCTGACTGCTACTCAGCATTCACAACCCAGCTTATTATAACCTAACTATAAAGCGTTAAGAGGCTATTTTTGATCTCATGGCTGCCACTGCTGGTGTGCAGCAGCAAAAATACCATGGTTCTAAGTATTCATATCACCCTGGCTCTGGCACTACTGATTGCAGGTTACTACCTACAGATTCTTATCAACATTGCCTCTATGAATCTCCCAAGTGCATGTTTTTCTAACAGCGTTATATATCTTTAAGGACAGAAAGAAAAATAACTCATTAAGATGCATGTGACTACCTTTCATGTATCAGGACCACTTAAGAGCAACTCCAAAGCACACAGGATTAGACATTAGTTATTTTTATCTCTTGTTGCTAAAAAAGGTGCAGTAAAAAAAGCATATCTTTAAGGGATGCACTCTGAATTATTTTAGAATGGATTTTACTGTGCTTTGGTAGATAAAATAAGTTTACAGCAGATGTCTTTGAAGTTCACTGTTTTCTTTTTTTCTTCATTTTTTATACAAATGTAGCTGTTCTAGAGTCATATTCATAGTCGAAGATATTGCAGTGGGAACTACCCAGTCAATCAAATGTAAGGAGAAATCCTTGTTCCTCACCATAATAAGCAAATGAGTAATTCTAAAATGAAGTAATATTCAAACGCATTTGTTTGATTTACATCACCTGGCTCTAATATATAAATTTCTGTTAATTGAATTAACATATATAACCTAGCATTTACACTAATATTCCTTCAGTAAGTAGTGTCATTAACTGTCCTAATCATATTGCATTATGGAGCACCTAAAATGCTGCTGAAGCTTGCAGTCCAGTTCTTTCATCATGCATTTCTCTGCCAGAATTAAACAGTTCTGTAAGCCCCCAAATAATGCACATATTACACTTACTTTGCCAGGGCACTGAAAGAGTGGCTGAAAGACTTTGCAGCTAGATGGAGCAGAGTCTGAACAAAGACTTCTATTTTCAGAGGGTTGAAGGTAAATCCTTCATCTGCAAGTTATTTAAAGTTGAAACTGTAAGTACTTCAAGTAGAGGACGTAAGCTACTCATAAAACTCATTTTTAAACTAGTTTTAACTCATTTCAGAAAAAAATAGTTTTCATCAACAGGGTTTTGCAAGGCTGAGCAGGGAGCTAGTAAAGACTTTCCAAAATGCACAGATCTTCAGGCTCCCATTTTGCCACAGAGAAAATACGCAAAAAGAATTCCAGGTCAGTGAGGAAGCCCTCAGAGACACAGCCGCCCTACCAACACATAACAACTCTGATGGACAGCAACAGAGAAAGACAGCAAAGGAAACTGCAGAGCTATGCATCAAGCTGGTGGCCTGGCAGACCATAAAGAAGGGAGAGTGGATGAGGAGAGGGGAAGGTGAGGATGGTCAGGGTCCAGAGCCTGGCTATTTATGACATGAGAGAAGGGTGCAGCAAGTGTGCACAGCAAATATGGGTACTAGGGGTGAACGGTGCCAAGCCCTCCCCTCTAGCTGCAGCTAAATGCAGCTGAGGACAGGAAGGAGGGAGAGCACCCAGTAATGGCTGGTGCCTAAAGCAAATTGGGAAACATTACAGTGGATCCCAGGGCAAAAAACCAGATCATTGCTGCTCTCTGCTTGCATAACAGAACACTTGCAAACGTTACAGAAAATACTGAAGCTGTCCCCATTGTAAAGATCACTTCTTAATACTCTGTCTCATGCTTCTCACTCCCTAAAACACACAGGCTTTAGGAGTAAATGCTGTCTGTGGCTGCAAAGCAGAGTCCCATTGTGAGTTTGCATCTATTGAGGACTATAGCCAGCACGCTGGCTATCTTCTCTGTCGTGGGACTACACCGAGGTGAAGGACACTCTCAGACAGGGCACAAGCACTGAGGCCCAGGGGTAAGGATATCAGCATGAACTGCACTCTGTTGCTGAAGAGAAAGCAAATGTTAAATTCTTTCATGGTACCTCTATCCATAATCACAAAAAAAAAACAAACCCACACCTCGAGCACCAGGTTACCTCTGTTAAGAAAAACAGGCCTGCCTCTGCATGTAAGATGTATACAAAAAACTCTAACAGTGATGCATTACTTCAATTTACTGATAAATTGAAACCAACTGTTAGAAGGGAAAGTGTACAGTTCTGTTAACCACCACAGTCATAGCTCCAAAGGACGGTAGACCGGTCTACACACAAAAGATATTAGGGCCTACCAAAGCCTAACAGCATGTATCTTACCATCATCATCATCCTGGTTTGGATTAGGCACATCTTTTAAAATGCTGAAGATTTCATCATTACTGGCCTTATTTTTAATTGCAATTGTTAAACAGAGTGCCACAGTATATCCGGGAAGAGACCCTAAACAAAAGCAAAGAGGTCAAAAAAATATGTAGAAGGCAAGTGAGTATTTTTAACATCAGTTTGCCTCTCAGAGAAACAAATACATTTCCCAGCTACACCTAAATCCAGCTGGTTCCAATATCATTGTCCACATTGCTACTCCATAAAATGGCTCCACTCATTTCCTGGTCTTCACTTTAAATTCAAAACTTTCAGAAGAACCTTTAGAACTAAGGTCAGGTCATCACTCTCCCATCTAAAGCTCTACTTCAGCTTCCACCAGTTTCCTAAAAATACAATACTTCCTTATTTTTCCTCACAGTATCATTGATGATCACACTTTTATGCCTAGGACTGTCTTTATACTGAGTAACCAAAGGAATAGTAAAGTATCTCTCTACCTTCTTCACATCATCTGCTGCCTCTGTATGCTTCATTAAACCAAGTTTACTGGTAAAATCTTTACTGCTTCACGGAGTTCAAAAAATAAAGCCACACTGTCACCTCATATGCTGACTTTTGCATAGTATTGTGCTCAAATAGGGAAAAATAGACAATTTTTCAATTTTAGACTTCCGGCTGCACAACACCACAACCACCTCAGCAAGAGTAACTTCATATATCTGGATTTTCTTTTCTTCATGAAGTAACAAAGAGGGTTGCACTACAGAGATCCAGGCATAATATACTTCATGGGAGCAATTAATATATATTTACCTATATGAAAATAACAAACATTTATTTCATCTGTATTCTTCTTTATGAAGACAACTGATATTACAGTCAATCTACTGTGCTTCCTTGCTCTGAAACACTGTCTTCTTCAACTTGATCCCTCAGTAACTTTAATACTTACTATTACTTTCATCTCCATATTTGTAAATGCACACTGGATTAGCAGGACTGAGGACAGAAAAACTTGCAGGAACAATGTCTATTATTCGCTGATGGTAGGAGAGTCTGGAAATAACATATTTCACAGCAGTACAATTAAAATGGAAGCAATACCAGGGCTAATTCTAAAGTGACTACTTTACAATGGTTTTCCTGTATTTAACTTTCACAGAACAAAAATCAGGATGTTTATACGACAGAATGGTAGTTTGCCGGCTACTAAGGGCTAAGTAAACCAAACTTACTAGAAGATGCTTTCTGTTTGAACTTCCTGATGTTAGAGTTTCATCCCTATACAATTAATTTGGCTTGTGAAGATTTAAGAGTCTGACTGGTAGCAAATTTTGTGCAAAAACCTAAGATGTGCTGCAGAAAACTATTAGGATGTTGTTATTCAAAGCAGAAGAAAACATTTAAACTGGACATCTTCATTTTACTTTCCAACTTATTTCCCTCCCACAAAGGCTTAATTTTGCTACGAGAGTTTTCAGTGAAATTGAAAAGTAGCACAGAAAAACTGCATTCATTCTGCAGAGCAATACTTTCCCACTTCCTATACTGAATTCACCTGAAAACAGATGAATGTTTTCATGTAGGATGCTGAGTAATATAGGCTTTTTGAACACTTTGCTCTTTCTCTCTCCTATTTCCCCTCTACCTCAACAATTTTAAGTCCAGCCTTGTTTGTATACTCATTAGGTTCAGGGCTTTTGTTTCTTTGTTTGGAGGGTTGGTTGTTTTAAGGTCAGTGAACATTAGAGGTAACTAGAAGAATCACGATTAGATTCTCAGTTTTAACATAAGTAATGATCAGTTCCCTCCATTTCTGTGAATGCTGAATACTTTCCAGGAATATTGTCTAAACTCTATTCCTTTCCATGCCTATGGTGAAGCATGTCTTTTGTAACTACAGGTGCGCACACCTAGGATAGACAGCTCACTGCCATCTGCTCCCGTTTCTCCCTCCCTTTAAAGTGTCCTACAACTGGCAAACCAGATTAAAATCATACAAACAGCACTCATCTCTTAACTGAAACTGGACTATAAGAACAGAGACACCTAAGACAAGAGTAAAGTGAAACGGAATCGGACAATATTCCAGAAGCAAAGATCAACTTTACCTTGAATGCAACTACCAACAGATCTTACTTACCGCATGCACTTTTCCAAAACCTCCCTCACAAATTTGGGTTTGGGCTTTTCAAGGTCCTGAGTAAGACAATCTGACCTATCAGAGGACAGAATATGACAGCTTTTAGCAAAAGAATTTGTGCTTTAGTCTCTTTTTGGTTTGGTCTAATACGTACAGAACAATCCTGGTCTAAGGATAACTGGGGTGGCTTGACACAGTTTTACAGCGTAGGCAATTCCAAGACAATGAGTGAGTTTATCACTATTTCCTTATGGGCCATTAGCATTCTTGGAATCTCATCTCTGTGTAATATATTTTCAAGTAGCTTCCCTTCCCCCACCAGATTAAAAATAATTTGTGCTCATGGTTAGCTGATTTCCTTTTCCTTAGGAAAGGAACCTGGTATGATCTCATAGCCTGTTCCTCCTCACAGGAATTTTTAAATTCAGATGCTGATTTCAGATGCATTTCAGATAAAGAAGTTTCAACTACTGTGAGATTTGTGAAAAATGGCAGCTTGTGAGAGAAACTCACAGAAGTACTGCCATTGAGGAACATCCAGGCAAACCAAAACCAGCTCTTTGAAGACTGCTGCCAGGTTAGCCAACATGGATGCACACTAGGATAGCCAGTAAGCATTTAACTGCAGATGAGGACAACCCAACAAACTTAAGTAAAGCTACAAAAACGTATCACAAGAAGATCTGTATGCCTCTCCACAAGGACACTTGGGCAGATCAACTATGGAAAGTATGTATAGTAGCAAACTGCAGAAGTTACTGTAGAGAGGATTTAACCCTCAGGTGATCTCTCTTGCTACATGAGTGCCTGGAATGGGAAGCTCAGGGGAACCTGTGGTTAGACACTGATGAGAGTCCAGGAAGCTCCTAGTAGAAATGTGAGTTTAAGATTTGGCACGGTAAGAATTGGCGACAGGGCCAGCTCTGCTGGAATTCAGGGTCTAGGATTTGGCAGAAACAGGTCACAAGTTCTTGAGGATAAAGGTTATAATGAAGGGTTTAGGGTAGTAGAGAGACCAACATTACTAAATGAATAGAGGATACAGAGTCAGAGCAAACCGCTAAAAGTAAACTGGGGAATCATTTTGGAAAACTTGCTACCAAGAGCATAGGACAAATTAACTAAATCACGTTTCTACTTCCCCTGTTTAGGGAATGCTTACACTGGCTTGAGATTTATCACAAAGTTCACCAGGGACAATACAGGGACTAAAGAGATTATCAAGATAATCTACCACCAAGTGGTGGTGAATGGATTAAGAAAGCTCTCTAAAGAGCTGGAGGAAAGCAATTAACAGGGCCATTATGCTGTGACACTTCCTGGATAAACTAGATATATTAAGGTTTTTGCAATACCAGATTCCAATCAAAAGGAGGGAAACTTACCAATCTTCCCAGCTCCAGCGGAACTGGAAGTTGCTCAAGTGGTGAGAAAACCAGTTAATAAATCTTTATTAAAAGAAAAAGAAAGTTCCATTAAATGCCAGAAGTGCAGGAAAATTTTCAGTTGAGATTTTCTTATAAATGCATTCTACTTTTCAAAGGCAAGCCTAAACTCTAAAGCTATTACAGCGTTAAACAGGTATTTAAGTTGACAGATACACATCACCAAGTTTGCAGAATCAGAAAGAAGCTTTTATGGATAAGTAGCCTGCCATCTTCCATTGTTTCATACAAAGAGATGACCTATTAAACTAACAATTAAAATGTAAACTTAATGTGAAACTCACAGTTTTGGTGAGTAACTAACAGCTGTCCTACACAATGCAGACTTCACTCAAAGGGCAAAATCACCACCACTCTCTTCCTCTGGGTGGCACGTACACCATTAACTGCACTTCCACCTCGCCTCACAGACCACCAGGGAGCAGGCACAGCACCAGACAACGGAGTACTATGCAACTATGAACAGCTTTCAACAGGGAAAAGTTGTCACCAATCTTAACTGCCCTGTACAGGCAGCTAGACTTGTGACCTCCTGGGGAGTGTTTGTGGGAAGGAGAGGAAAGCAGTCAGTCTTCCACCTTCTCTTCAGATTGCTCAAAGCCAGAGCCCCAGAAAACCTTTTGATTTCAAACTACTCTTTCCATAGCCTTTTCATTTTTCCTGTACACTGAATATTGAGGAATATTTTTCCATCATCTCCAAAACACATTTACCTGTCCACACATGTTGTATTCATTGTATCCAAACGCATGTAGAGCATTTCTGTGGCCTGTGCAAGCTGAAAGTTTCTTATTAAGGCTAACAGAAAAGTACTCGGTAAGTCAGATGTCGAAGCTTCCCCTCAAACAGTCTCTGATCATCACTGAAGGCCTAAGAAAGTTTGTCTACACTGACTTTACCCAATTAGGGCTTTATCCTTCTTACGGTGACCTTACCAACATTAAAAACTTTCTGCATAGCTGTCTACCCAATTGTAGAAACAGACTTAGCTCTAGTAATTGAGGTTATGTGATCTGCAGACAGCGAGTAGTATTGTGAAGTAGAATGAAAATTTGGGCAAAGTTACCAGTGCACCGACATCTGTTAACTGGCCTCCATGCTCAGAGTCTGTAGCTTGATCTTAAACGATGATCTAACATGATCTAAAATGGCAGCAAAGAAGGGGCAATGTAATAGCCAGAATTAGCTGGGAGTCACGCCTCCTTCCTCAGAATTTAGCTACCCTGTCTGAGCTGACAGATGATGATTGACCTTTTGAATGCTCATAGTGGCAACGCTGAGTGGGAACTCAGGCAAGTTCCTCTAAATCATCTGCTAAACTTCCTACTAAAAAAAGAGTAGAAGCACTCACACAGTTGTTAGAACAAAAGATCAAGTCTCTAACTTCCTTTCCTTCTCAGCCTTTAATGTGTCTGTGACCACGTCAGACGGTGTTCAGACAAAACCAACAGGCAGCAGTGACAAACAGGAGTATTGTATTTTATCCCCTCACCAAGACAGCCCTTCTTGCAAAGGTCAGAGGAAGTTCCAAAACATTGTCCATAAAGTTGAAGAGTCTTGCCTATTTCACTAGACCTGTGCTAAGTGGGCTGGGCTGTTCCTTCATGTCAGCACTACAGTAAACATTTCAGGCAGCTGCTGTAAAATATTAATACTGCTAGTATTTACTGCTATCCTGTCATCTATAGAGCAAACAAAATAAAGACTGCATTTAAAAAATGGTCTCCAGCAGCACAGAAAGGATACAACTTGCGGTAAAGAGCCAGGCTGAAGTTTGCACAGTTCAATCAGAAGTGTTGTGTACATGACTTCAATGTGTGGTGGAGATGGAAGTTGAAACAGTTCTGCAAATATTACCTGTAGGAGAGGAAGGCAGAGAATCAGAGCACAGTTCAATGTTGCCTGCATGACCCTCAGCTCCACCATAGTGGCCACCAACGTTTAACAACAACAGTCGCCAAAAGGCCCATCTTATTATGTCAAATGCATGTTTTGGGAAAAGAGAGACAAACTTAAGAAGGTAGTGGTAACTCTATGCTGTACTAATACAGTCCACTCTAACTGCCCTTATTATTTCATACCAACACAACACCTATTATGTCTAACAAATACACCAGGTAACTGTAAATATGGGCATAGTTGTAATATAACTTACTACAGTGCTACCCCATGATCTGAGAAAAGCAGAAATCATCTGATCCTATTAAATAATATATATATTAAACATATTAAATGAAGCCTAAGCATTTAGTATCAAAGTCTATTTGCATTAGAATTATATCTATATCTTTTCCATCATGTCCTCTTTTCTCCTGTACAGAAACTTATATAAAAGAAGCCTCACAATTCAACTGAAAATTATAACCAGCATTTCATATAACAAATATATATGCTCAGCACCCCTTGGCAGACGATCCTTCTAAGAAAACTGAAAACAATCCTGCAGTGATCACTTGTGTTTTTATTTTCATGATTCCCTATAATAAGAGTTTTAAGATCAATCTTTAAGGGCTACAAAAGATCATCATTGTGCATCATTCATCTGAGTTTCTGTTTATTCTGCATGCCCTTCTCATTTAAATTACATCAAAGGAATCAGGAAACTTTGATTCATTATGGTTGGTCAATTTCCTCTTTAAACTTCCAAATAAACACAGTAGAACTGATGCTTAAATGAGTAAGCTTTAGAAAATCCTCTTACTAGTTTAAGAAACCAACATCCATTTATAGATTGCACAAACAGCACATGAAAACACGTTGATTAAAACTCATTCTATGGAAGGACTTGAAAGCATGAAGAGACTATAAGGAGCCGGAGAACCTTTCTGAAACAGTGTAATTTGGAGGCACTGTTAAGACAGATAGAGCAAAAAGGTAGAGGGGACCCCACTACATAGAAAACTCCTCCTTTTCTCAAGATAGGAAACAACTGGATGATCAACATTGAGCTACTGCACAAAACTGCGTTTGTGATATTCATCCCATGTTTGTTATCAAACATTCAGATTAAGTGTTTCAAACTATTCAAACTATTTGCGAAAATAACAAAGCCACAAGAAAGATCAGGACATCAGTGACTTGAATGTCTGACCTCTGTCGAGTGCAATTTGTACCAAAAGCTGCAGAAGCCCATCAGGGCACAGCAGTCCAACATGCCAGTGCCACTGCCCAGGCATTCCCTGCTCACAGCTACCAGAAGTATCCACACATGTGCCTCTAATAAGCTACTGAGAGAAAAGTGTTTGTTTTCATTTCAGTGTTTTGCACAGATTCCAGATAGCGTGTAGCATTCTGTGCTCAGCTTGAAAAACTATGACGGGGAGCCCCGGGGACCTTAAAAGTAGGCATACTTGGGAAGGTACATTTCGGGCTACATTTACTTCTTCCTAACCGTTATGTTCTGAACCTTAAATAACACTTTCCTTTATTTGTTAGGTGGTATTATTTCTACAGTTCTGTGACTTACTGGAAAAGTTAGTGAAATTTCACAGATTAAACTGTTGTTTAAGGCAACATAACACCAACTTGACTGTTAAGAGAGACCTTACAAGGGAGCAGTAGTAAGCAGAATGAACAAATGTGGAAAAAAGCACGCTAAGCCTTAAAAACTCTGGAGCTTCATTAAAGGTAAGCAGTCATAGACAAGTAATGAAGCTAATATTCTAAAATAACTCAAAATAGCAAGAAAAAGTAAATTATTACAGCAATTGTAAAAAAAATAATTATACAGCAATCTTGCACTTCTTGTGTAATTTCATTTACACAACTCTTTGCTATTTTCACATCCTACAAATTTCTGAATCCAAGACTTTCTAGGGCCTTTAGGTAATTCATTTCATCAGGTATTGCAGTAACTATTTATTGGCATTAATGTACAATTGAGCATAAAGCATACAGCCATATATCCATACACAGCACCTGAAGATACTGACAATAAGACCACTTAAGATACTTTGATGTTAAGGCAGAAAGTTACTGTTAAGATTCCTCTGTCCTGAATTCAGAGTACAAAATGAACAAGCTCACCAGAAGTACTGTAACTTAACAGCATTCAGAATATTTGGCATTTTGGTGCCAATAGGGATTCTCAATCCTACTTTTATTAAGATAAATCTTCAACGTAAGTTTATTTCTTGTTATAATTAGCTCTGAAATTCCTACTTACAGTTACTTCTTCATAAAGCCTTTACATGACAAGTTGCCGTTATTATTGAAATCTCTTAATCCCTTTCAACTGTTGATGGAAATTAATGAAGTTTTATACAGTTTTGCATCTTGAAAATAGGCCCTTGAGAAGAGGCAGCAAAAGAAAACCTAGACTGCTCGTCTGATACATATTACAGTTATTCAAAATTTTCTGATACGGAGGATGACGTGGAGGAAGCACATCGCTATTTCACTGCAAGTTATTTTCAGGGCCAGTAGAACAAAATTATTTAGAAGATCCAAACCTAAAACCATGCAGAATGGCTGCATTTGGCTGGAGATCATCTAGTCAAAAACCCCCCGCATAAGGCAGGATCACCTGAAGCAGGTCACTCGGGGCTGTGTTCTGTTAAGTTTTGGACTTTTCCAAGGATAGAGACTCCACAACCTCTCTGAACAAGCTCTTCCACTACTTAATAACCTTCGCAGTAAACAAAGATTTTTCTTATGTTTAAATGGAGCTTCTTGTATTCCAATTTGTGTCCATTTCCTCTTGTGTTTTAGTTCAATTTTTTTTAAACTAAAAGGGACTCAAATGTAGCCATCTCTCAGACTATGTGATACATTAGAAGCATCATATATAAAACTTCAAAAGTCTGAGAACACCAACCTAGACTACTAGCGTGCTAAGAAATTTTGGTACTTGACCAAAGTACTGAAGTTAAATGACAACAAAAAGCATAAACTAACACTCAACTGTATATAAACCACTCATTTAAAAGCCATTGGTTGAATTCAACTGGGTTCTGGCTGACTCTCAAATCAAACTGTAATTTAATGGACCTATCATGGAACTAACTGGGATGTGTTACTCATGAAATAACAGAGCTACAAAAGAGGGTATCTTTAAAATCCATACCTCTACTATGTGGTAGTTCAAGGGGATCTTGTTGTTTCCTGGATAGCTCAACAGCTGTGCAGCGCTGCAAAACCATAGATAAAATTGAGCTCAGAACTTTACACAACAAATGTGATATAAAGATCAACTAATGAAGTTACAGAAAATGCTTAGTTCTAGGCAAGAGTTCACACAAAAGCAGCACAAACACGTCAACAATCCTTCCAAAGTCTGTCCATCATTCCATAGAACACTTAAAACAGAGATGGCAGAACACAACAGCATTGCGTAAACTATGACTTGCAATGATGTATTTTATTTCTATGTAGTTACATCACTTGAACACTATACTACTATGCAAAATACATTTTGCATGAATAGTCTTGGTAACCTGCAATTCTGGAATACATACATGAAAAGGAAAAACCAACCAACGCTCAGAATGACTTCAAAAGCACAGTTAAACTTATGGGTTACACACAGAACTCACAGGCTTCACATGCTTCATCTTTTAATCAGCTCATTATCACCTATCATTGTTACAAAGCAAACAACTGCTATTTTCTTGATTTTATTTCTACCTCTCTAGCAAATCTTGTGTCTCCCTGTAGCCTTTTACTTTCCTCTGAGAATTAACAGACTATCCCAGTAACCACAACAACCCTGAATTTGTACTTTCTGTTGATTCAAACAGCTGCAACTGAAAAATCTTTATCACATGCCACCAACAAAAAAAGTTGTTTCTGCCCATTTTTTTCCATACTATACAAATTTTGGTGGTTTTCATTTGGAAGCATGACACAGCCAATTACTTCTGTCAACCCAACTCAGCTGTTAATTACCCACATCAAATATTGCTCACGCAGAAATGAAGAAAAGTGCCCCGCCTGCTTCCTGGCATGAATTTCCATGGCTGAATTCAAACTGATGAAATCCACTGGCCCTGCAATGACTCCTCAGTGCGAGCTCAATTACCTCTGCCAGGTAATCCCAAGAAGAAGAACGCAACAAGGAGGAATAAGAAGCAGATGTTCATAAACACCAGAGTGCAGCCATCTGCAGATGAACCAGCTCAAGGCTCACTCTGCCCCAACAAATCAGCTGCTTCAAAATTCCAGAAAGCGTAACACAACCACACTCTCCACCTCGCTCCCACGAAGGCAAAGGCATGTCTGCGTATTTTTTGCAGCGCTTTCTGTATTGTCAAGGAATTCCCTTCACAAGGAGCTACTGTCCCCCTGGATCATACAGACTTTCCATTATCTGGATATTGCAGACCCACAGTATTCCAGATAACAGTTTTAATATAGTTAAATGAGGTAATTCAAGTTCATCAAATGCTCTAGGAAAGTTTTTGCATAAATCTTGAGCTCTTGCCTAACCAGTGAAGGACTCTGCATATTCCCAATGTCATCAAAGCCAGCAGCATATAAAAAGCACCAGAGCCCCATAGTGCTAAGCTCTTCCTACCAAGTCTTTCTCTCCTTCCAGTGGGACTTGATGATGCAGTGAAGGTTCTCTTCTATTACAAATCGTTCAACAGAGTGGCTGCCAGGCATGACAGGGCCCTGGTAAAAGAAGAATTAAGAGTCCTGAAAGATCACTGCTAATGCAGTGGTACTACAGATAGCAAGCTATCCTACATACATTTACAGGTGGGGAAAAAATAGTCTAACTTCCACACAAACAGTCAGGTCTCAGCTGCCCTGTATCCTTCAGAACTGAGAAGCTGGTGTGACACAGTTCCACACAAACCTCAGACTGATGTTTAAAACAAAATGAATACTCAGACTCATTACAAAAAGAAATGGGAACAAAATTAGATAACATAATTATAGTAACTTCATGGAGCATCCACTTCTTCCTTTGCTCTATGGAGCCATCATGCAGCCTGGAAAAAAAATCACAGTTGAGCTGGAATTTGATAAAGAAATAAAGCCAGGAATGGCCAGGAGAGAAGGGAAAGAATACCTGACCACAGTCTCATTCACTACAAAACCAGGGGCCAATAAATGAAGGTAAAAGGCAGCAAACTTAAAGCAAAGGGAGGTATAAAAACACTCAGGGAAAGCAGTACGTATTCTCTTCCTATACATTTTTATCTATATATCTGCTGTTGACCAATGCTGGAGGCAGAGTGTTGAGACAGATGGATCTTTCACCCACCCCAATTAAGCAGCCCTTTGTTACGCAATGGGCATCAACAAATTGTAACACAGGAGCAGACAACAGCCTTTAAAAATTAGGACAAATACCTAGCTTGGAAAAGGATTCAAGTCACCGACTTTATGGAAGTAAAGTCTTAACTCTGTGAGTGTAGTTTTACTAGAGACATTAGAGAATTCAATCAACGTTGTCATTCTAAGCAAAAGCATCATAACATCTCACTCCCTAAATTCTGCTCCTCATAGATTTACTTTGTTTGGTAACTCGGTCACCTAGATAATTTCTGCAGAAGTACCAAAGCAGAACTGCTGCCAGTCTTCAAACCACTCACTATCCTGGGAGAGGGGACATCACATTTTGACCAATATTGCCTCAGGAATCCCCTCACCATCCCCCCCCCCCCGCGTGTTGGACACTTGGGATGAGATCCCAGGCCAGGTTTCCCACAGTGTGCCCACCATGGAACAGGTCCAGCCTTGCCAGCACAGGGCTTCTCCAGGCTCGGGCAGGCCCTGCTGGCGCTGAGGTGCAGGAGTGGGGGGAAGCCATCGCTCCCCTCAGAGGAGGCCCCTCAAGAGAGGCACAGCCTTCACCCTCCCAAAGCGAGTGTATGCTGGTTTCCGCAGGAACCCCCCCCCCCCCCCCCCCCCCCCCAGCAATCACATACCTCAGGGTCATCTGTGTAGTCAAACATCCTAAAAATAACCCTTGGCATCGGGTACACTGAATCTTCGGTGTGAGGCGGAGGAGTGAAGGGAGGCAGATTGTGTTGCAGCGCTTCACAAAGAATGCTGTCGAAAGCCAAGTAGGGCCTCAGAATGTGTCGTTCTTGCCAACGGTCTTTTTTCAACTTCTGAATCTGAGACCAAAGGCAGTCTAAATACTGAAGGAAAAAGGGTGAGAAAAATCAGGTGTGCTGAATCCTGTAACAAAGCTGGCAGCTCCCTGAACCATCAGAAGTGTACTACTTAAATTCTGTATTCCATTCAGACAAAAACAGTTTCCTAAACTGCTTATTCAGTAAACCAAGAAATAATTTAAGAATTCTAAATGCCAGAGCTAATTCCACACTACATTGTGTCTGTAAAATTTAACTGCTGGCAGGTTTTTAAACACCAGCAGGCAGCCCAGGAGTCTAAGCATGATGGCCATTACTTGAATCTGCCAGCAAAACTACAGCAGTGAACATTACTTCAGTCACTGCTCATCGGTGGCACTAAAACAGACGTAATATCAATTCCATTAAAACTGGAATGACGTTCCATAGGACTGCCATGCTGCTCCCAGAGCAATCAAAACTGCCAGCTACTGCACATTCAAGACAAATAGAAAATACCTTTGCCGTGGTTTACAACACAATTGTGAGTCCCAGCATTCTCCCTGAGATGGCACAGACACCTGTGCAACTGGCAATAGCCTTGCTTTGTTTAGCTACTGTCTTACTAAAAGGAGTTCCAAGAACTCCAGAGGCCCCTGGCCTTACTGACTAAAGTTTCAATTCATAACTGGTGCAAGAAATGTCTTTACATGGAAGTGCTTTGCACTTACTGACATTATCAAACCACAAATTATCAAAATGGGTAGCAAACAGGCATGTTTACAGTACTCTGGATAACACACAGTCCCAAACACACTCCACTAATCTCTCCTCCATTGAACTAAATAAGGAAACTCAGATACTGGGCAGGCAGAAGAACACTGATGTTGACAGATCAAACAGCCTATCTCTCCAAATTATGATTAAGACGACAAATATTAAGATTGTGATCTAATCAGAACAGGGAACAAAATGCAAGCATTCCAAAGCTTCCCAGAAGATCAGTTTAAATCTCACCTTCCAGCTAAGTTTGTCCTCAAACTTAGTGGAAAGAAAAAAAAGCCAAGAATATCTGGGAAGGCAAATCCCACCACAAACTAACAAGATATCACCTTTCCCCCTCCAATATCTTTTGATTAATTGTGAAAGATGGCATGGTAACTGCTGCATACAGTTTCTACATATTTGTTTAGTACTTCCTAGAGCTAAGAAAGCAAAGCCACTACAGAGATTTCTTTCTTGCAGAGAGAAAACATTATGGGTGAAGTAAGGAGTTACATTCTGCTTCTCAAAATGGTCCTTTTAACATGAAGCTGTGTACCTGCAATTCCAAAACAAATGCTACAATTTACCACCATTCCTCACTTCACAACATATCCTCAGAAGCCTGTCAGCAAAATACTCTCCTACTCACCCCATACTCTTTATCTTTAGGCCCAAGACTTAGAAGAGAATTCATTATGTAGAACTTGTTAGAATTAATGACAAAACAGGAGACAACTTAAAGCATTAATGCTTTTAGAGGTATCTTTTAATTTAATGATAAAAGGTAATGATGAAAGTAGAAAACTGTTTTTCAAACTTTCTGAAAGAATGCAATGCAAAGTCCACTCACCTCCTCTTGTGGATGTGGTTTATCAGCAGTCCAAACTTGCAGCATGGGTACATGAATCTTCTGGCGGCGTCTGTTTACACAGGAAAGAAAACCTTAAAAGACTAACTTAGGGCAGAATTTTTTTCTGATTGCAGGTGTATTACTATTTTTCTTCTCTTTAGCTGATGAGGTCTACAGAGCATTAAAACCGGGGTTGTGACTACTTGAAATATCTCTATTATCATACCTTGACACCAATGTTAACTTGAAACACCTAGACAGAAAGCAGTCACACTGCAGAGCAGTAAAGCAACAACCTATCAGTATTCACAGCACAATTACAACTGCAGCTGCTCCAGCATGAGCAGAATAAGACCTTCAACATACCCTAGAATGATTCAAGACAATAAAACTTTTCAAATACAAGTATGTCTCCACCTATTCTATTTCCAGGGTTCTTTTTCCCCCCACAGAATGGTTCAGACCTAAGTGAGGTCTGAATACTTTTGAGTTAGAGTACTTTTAAGTGAGCAATAACCAAAGCTATTAATCTGTACTTGAACAGATACCGAACACGGTATTTTTAATGGGTTACAACATACTTCAAATAGCTTTCAGTCTGAGACAACAGACGATCAATTTCAGCATCCTTTTTCTCATATAACTCCTTTCCGACCCAAGGCAAAGATGACAGAAATGCAAACATATACCAGTCACATCGTACCTATAGGAGAGAAATATACTGAAATCTAAGCACACAAGTAAGATCCAAAAGATTTTGTACACAAACCTCATTTTAATTTAAATTAAAACATTAGCAAAACTATTATTTTGGGAGGATGTTAAGACCAGTAGCTAAAGACTGCGTTGGCAAGCTATAAAAAATACATATTCTTGCTTGAAATGTACCATTTTTAACTTGAACTGTGACAAGCAGACTTAAAAAATGCTATCACTTTCACAGTCCTGCAGATTATTGATATAGCAGAACAAAAGTACAAGAACAAAGTAAAATAAATTCACTTCAGCTACTTCACTATAAAGGACCATACTTTCTTCCTGTATGAATGTATTTCTTAACTGCCACAGGCTCCTTTTACTCATGTTAAGGAAATTGCACGATAGTCCATTTAGTTTGCTATCTCTACAACCTCCCTATTCTATGAGTAAGAACAGAAACAACGACACAGAAAAAATGTGAAAACAACACTAGAGGAGCTTATAGATCTTTTGCTTACTTGGGGTACATCTTCCTCCTGTGTCACACTCACAAAGTTCTCAAACATAGCTACCATCGAAGGTGCAGCTATCACATGACAATTCACAAGATCGGACAGAAAACGAACCTAAAACAGATCAAAAGAAGTTTCAAATGAATACTTTAAACTGACTGCACAAGAACAAATAAGCATTACTTATTTGTTACAACTTATTACAACTAAAACAAGCCACCAATAAGAGTACAATATTTATTCAGTACTACGAAGGCAGAAATACTGCACAATGTACAGACCCACCTTTTGACCCTGGAAAGCAAGTACCATAACCAGTCATTATAGCGTCTGTGGTCTGTTTTACTGCAGTAACATGGCAAGGATATTTCTCACTAAGGAAGGTGGGAAACACCAGTATGCATTCAAAGACACGCACCCTGGTACTACAGAATAAAATCCCTTGTGCTTCTATTTACCTTAAATTGTATTAGATGACTAAAATTACAGAAGTGCAAGGAAAAAAAACCTTCTAAAAAGTCGAAAATGGATTGATCCACTGCCTCATGAGCCCAGATGTGCATCAGGCAACAGCAGTGCTGAATCTGTATGCTGTTATACACGATTAATTTCTATAGTGATTTATTCATATATACAGATAGTTACTGTGTAACTATAGCCTATGTAAAAACTGCTGGCACTTCCAGGTTTCAGGAATGTGACAGACTGAGGGTGTGCTGGGAATCAAATGGTCTTACTTGTCTGGGAAGGAAAAAATCTCCATGGCAGGAATATATTTTTGATTTGGCTGCACTCTAGTAAGAAATCCAGACTGACAGAAATGGCAATTTAAGTAGACGACATCTAGGGCAGAGGAGTGTTCACACACCCCCTTTTTTTCTTTTCCTCTCCCTTCTCTTTAGATTTGTATCCTGCCTTCAGACTTAAACAAGGGCCTGGTAGGACCCACGCTCTCCCAGTATCACCACAATCTTAACAGAAAATATAGGTTGAAATTCTAGCATTAAAATCTCCCACATTTCTTCTTTAAGGCTCATTTTTTTCTTAAGGGCACCTTCACCAAAAGTAGTCCAAAAAAATTCCACAGGTACTTTGATCTGAAGGCAGATCACTGGGAAGAAGTCTTGGGAAGGCAATTTGGGCTAAACAGACAGTTCAGCACTCAAAGAACACCTGCAATAGGGAAAAGTACCCAGCTCTTACTTTCCACATATTTATTGCTCTGAACAGTCTTTGAAAAGTCTTGGACAAAAAGGAGGAAAGGTTTCCACTGCCACTCCCTTAGCTGTTACTCTCACAAGTCATTTGTGTATGACAGTGACCAGGGAAGGTGAAGCTGAAGCCATGGGACAGCACATTCAGAGTTCTAACAAAGATTTTGTTAGCAAAAAAGTGTCCCACAATTGAAGCATTCACTTGAAAAAATACATTGAAATAGAGTATTTTCACCAGTGGGCTTCAAAAGAAGCTGAGGAGCTTCGTACCAGGCTTCTAAAACAGACAGCACTGAAGTCCTAATACCTTTTTGCAGACAAAATCTGTAAGCAGGAAGAGCTGAGCAAATGGTTTCAAAGACAGTGCTCAAAATTGCCTGCTGGAGCTCCATCTCTTATTAGCAAAATGAAAACACTGGCTAGATAACAGTCATCGAACGTAGCTTTTAAGAACCAGACTGTTCATCTTCTTTTCCATTTTTCTTCATGGCAGCCACAAGAACATAATACTCCTCTGAATACAATAAAAGTGCATGACTTTCATCTATGTTTTACATTTGACTGTAGAACAGGCTGTGGGGGGGGACCACCTCTGTTTATTGCAAATGAATTTGTCACTGGGAAAATATATATTTGCAGGTCAGTTTTACAACTGTAATATGTTTTCTCTCCCGTGAGGAAGGAAATACTTCTCACTTGGTATATCTACAGCGCACTGCACATTGATGCCAGAAGAGACTGTGATACACACTGCAGGGCCCAGCTCTTCCAGAACAAAAAGGTGAAAGAAGGAAGGGAGAAAAAGGATGAGGAAAAATGTAAAACAAACAAACAAAACCCCACTTACTAAATGCACAGCTTCATTATACATATTGACTTTCAGACATTCTTTAAGCTGACGAATCATGGCTTCTACAAACTCCCCACCAAAATTGTAGTTCCTGGCATTCAGCAACCCAACTAGTGTCGTGTAAACAGTAAGCTTTTCTGGTAGCAGACGTGCACTGACACAGAAAAAAGAAACATGGTGTTAGTTGTTTATTAATCACGTGCCAACTGGTAACTGTATAGCATCTTAGAATCTGCTTATTGTAAGTGAAACTTGCCTCGTGAGGAAATAAGAAAAAAGTGCTAGTGTGATCTTACAGTCCTATCCCATGGTTAATCTTTCACAGATCTTTATTTTTTTTAACTACAGTCTAAATGTAGCTTCTAATTAGTCTAATACAGTTTCTAAATGAGAGGCAGGTGCCACTTACACGCACATTTAAGTTATTTACTTTTTATTTTTATCTAATTGCTGAGTATTCTGGAGAGTTGGCCAAATAACATAAGTGGCAGAATTTATACACGGATGCAAGAAGTTGTTTTAAGTTCATACTTTAGAAATAATTTCATCATACAGCATCAGCAGGATTACACAGGAAGCGTACACATTTTACTCTATTAATTTTGATTCCAAATCTCTCAAGTCAAGGCAGCACAGGAAAGGCCAGGTCCTACTACAGGGAATTAATTTTCCTCAACCATTTTTGTACGCATGTAAGGTAACCCTTTCAGAACTTAGTACAGCACTCTCCAGCAGAACTTACTGCAGCATTTACACAACTTACTATAGCATTTCCCTATATCTGTTTTACTGCTATAGGGAAACATACTATTTACCTTACATAAACAGACATCGCTACAAAATAGATTTAAAGTATCTGCACAACCATAGCACAAGCTAGGGCTGGAACACTCTCCCTCTTCTCCAAAACCCTCCTTCATACATCTCTTGCCTACTGCCATAGACCCTGCACAACGCCTCCCTCAGACACCACTCAGTGACCCAGAGAGAGGACACCTCTGCTGCTGCACTCTGCTAGGGAGAGGAAGGAGAGAGCTTGCTTTCAGCTCTCTGTGTTTTCAGCTCCCCTCCTCTAGCAAATGGGCTTACAAAGACGCAAGCATCTTATTGCCAGAGACGAGGAACAGGCAACGGGAAAACAGTGCAGATAATAAGACTAAATAAGTGCTAGCAGCCAACAGTGCTCTTAAGCATTTCGTTGGGATACAGGACATTGCCCAGCATCACTGTACTCTCACTGCTACTGAAGAGCAGGTCTAAGGTTTCTTCTCTCTGCTTTGAGCCTTTATACAAGTTTCAAGTCAAGGTACTGTATTTTCCTTGAATTATACCTGGTACATAATAAGCTTATTCCTCTATCTCTTTTGTTTGTAGTAAAACAAGCTCTATGCTGTAACAGCATTCAGGAACTAAAGCCATTCTTGGCATTTAAACTACCTTAAACACTTAAGCTTATGCACAAAGAAAGCTCCTCCCAGATCCCCAGACACCCTGCATACGTACACAGTACATAGTATTCTTAATATCTTGCTTTTGTAATTTGGCAGATCAGCTTCCAAAACACCAGCTAGGCCCTCCAAGTTGCTCTCCAAGGATGAATTGCTCTAAAACAAAACAAACAAACAAACAAAAAAAACAAACAAGTTTCACCATCAACCAGGCCCCTGACTCTCAGGTGGAAGACAAGGAACTTGAGCATTCTTTTATGTCACCTCCTTTTTCAGAGCAACGATTCATTTCCATCAGCAGTAAAGAACCACCCTCACTCGCCTGCAAGAAGGAGCAGCAACTCCTCAGAAGAGCTGCACCTCATCACCCACCTCCCCTGCAAAAAACTCCAGTGCTCCCCTGGGATGGAAGATCTAACGCTGCCTCGGGGACATCCTGGTAAGGCGACTGAGCCTTGATTAATGATACGGCAAGAAATTAAACACATTCACAACTTGATTTTCAGTGCACCGTCATTTTTGCCCTTATCCTTTTGCCCCCCATGCCCCCTGTTAGCTTGAATTCCTGTCAGGACCCGAAGCCCATACCCCAGGCAGAGCAAGTTAAATCCTCCACATCCTTGGCGGCCTGGAATCAGCAACAACATCCGCAAACGCAAGGTGATTAACCGTTTGCTGGCTGCTTATCATTGCTGGGAAGGTATAAATAACACTGCCATTTAAGCGTTTGCCCGTTTTACCACGTGGTTTTGCAAAAGATGACAACTTCCCAACTACCTCATTTAAAAAAAAAAATTAAAAAAAAAAAAATCTTTTTCGGTGGTTGCTACAGACGAACCGCTAACACCCGACGCACAGAAGCGGGGAGGGAGGGGGTGAACCATTTTGACTTTGCCGAGCTGCCGCCCGGCCGTGAGGCGGCAGGCCCGCCTACCTTCTCTCCCCCCCGGCAGATGAGCGCCTCCAGCCTCTCCTCGATCTCCGACGGCTCAGACGTCCTCCGCCTCTTATGGGGCTGCCCTGCTCCAACACACCGACCGCACCGTTACTGCCGCAGAAACATCCCCCCCCCGGCCCAGGCCGCCCTCCATTCCATTCCCCCCCACCCCAAACACCCCTTCCCGCCTCGGCGGTACGGCCCCGGCCCGCCCCGCACCGCCCCCGCCGCCTCGCAGGAGAAGTAAAAGAAGGGAAAAAGGCAGGTTACCTCGTCGCTCACCATCGCTGTCGTCGCTGTGCCGCCGTCGCGACATGTCGGGATGCGGCGGGGAACGGGCGGGACGGGGCGGCGCGGGCCACAAGAGGAGCGCGCTCCTTCCACACCGCCCAGCTTACAGCCCGCCACGCTTCTGCTTCCGGGGCAAGGGGCGCGCCGCCGCCGCCTCTCTGCTCCCCGCTCTATTGTGCGGGGGGAGCCGGACCCGGAGGACTTCCGGGGTCAGCGGGGCCAAGCCGGTGGGGAAGCGGCGGCGCGAAAAGAGGAAACTTTCCGGGCGTTTCCCGAGCGACGGCGGCCGGAGGCGGTGGGGATGGTGCCGGGCGAGGCGCCGCCGGAGGGGGAGGCGGCCGCCGCCGCCAGGAAGCAGCGCGCCTGGTGCCGTTTCAGGCCTTTTCCCTCTTCGTCAAAGCGAAGGAGGTGCCGGCGGCGGGAGGCCGGGGTGCCGGGGTGCGGTGGCGGTGCTGCCGGCAGGCGTTCGAGGAGCTGGCCGGCATCCACAGGCATGTGGCCCTGCAGCACGGCGCAGACATCGGGCAGCAGGCAGGGCTGGAGGCCGAGGTCAGCCCCTCCAGCAGCCCGGCTCCGGCTGGCAGCGCGGACGGGCTGGACGGGCACTCGTGTGGCAGCCCTGAGATCTCCTGCACGCTCCCAGACACTAGCCACGTTAGCCACGACGACCTGACAAGGTAAGAAAGTTCCCTCAGCGGTTCAGAGGACCAGTACTGGCCAGGAGTGAGGCCAGTAGGTCGAGGGAGGTCATTCTCCCCCCCCTACTCTGCACTGGTGAGGCCACAACTGGTATAGTGTGTCCAGTTCTGGGCTCCCCTGTTCAAGAGGGACAGGGAACTACTGGAGAGAGTCCAATGTAGGGCAACCAAGATGATTAAGGGATTGGAGCATCTCCCTTATGAGAAAAGGCTGAGAGAGCTGGGGCTCTTTAGCCTGGAGAAGAGAAGGCTGAGGGGAGACCTTATCTATGTTTACAAGTACCTAAAGGGTGGGTTGAAGGATGATGGAGCTGGACTCTTTTCAGTGGTTCCCAGTGACAGGATGAGGGGCAACGGGCACAAGCTGGAACATGGGAAGTTCCACTCAAGTATGAGGAAAAACTTCTTTATGGTGAGGGTGACAGAGCCCTGGAACAGGCTGCCCAGGGAGGTCGTGGAGTCCCCTTCTCTGGAGATCCTCAAGACCCGCCTGGATGCAGTCCTGAGTGATGTGCTCTGGACAATCCTGCTTTGGCAGGGGGGTTGGACTAGATGATCTCTAGAGGTCCCTTCCAACTCTGACAATTTCATGATTCCGTTGGCCTCCTTACTGTTTACGTGACCTTTTGCCAGTACTGCTTTTTTATTTTTATGATGTTCAATCATGTGACACTTTAAGATAGGCAAAGATTCTTCCCTGGTATTCCTTTACATACCTTCCTGAGATACTTCTTTAGATCAATATATGTAGATACCCTCCAGGAGTCACTTAATTTATTTTAATTTCACTCACAACTGGTCATGCCTTTATAAAACATGCAGATTACCATGGTGCTGGTACAGAAGTAGATGTGCTGAATTTTTATGATGGCAAAGGTGGGAACTTCAGAGGATTGAACTATCAGAGCTGTATCTTCCCACATTGTTAAAGCAGACCTGTGCAGGTTTTACTTTGTAGAATCATAGGATTATTTTGGGTTGGAAGGGACCTTAAAAATTATCTAATTCCAGCCCCCCTGCCCTGGGACACCTCCCAGAAGACCAGGTTGCTTAAAGCCCCATCCAGCCTGGCCTTGGACACCTCCAGGGATGGGGCATCCCCAACTTCTTTGGACAACGGGTTCCCATGTCTCACCACCCTCATAGTGAAAAATTTCTTCCTAATATCTAACCTAAATCTACCCTCTTTCAGTGTAACGCCATTACCCTTTGTCCTATTGCTAGACTCCCTGATAAAGAGTCCTTCCCCAGCTCTCCGTTAGCCCCCCTAAGGTCTCCCTGGAGTCTTCTCTTCTCCAGGTTGAACAACCCCAACTCTCAGCCTGTCCTCATAGAAGAGGTGCTCCAGCCCACTCTGATCATCTTCGTGGCCCTCCTCTGGACTCTCTCCAACAGGTCCATGTCTTTCCTGTGCTGAGGTCTCCAGAGCTGGACGCAGTACTCCAGGTCAGCTCTCACGAGAGTGAAGTAGAGGAGCAGAATCACCTCCCTCATCCTGCTGGCCGCGCTGCTTTTGATGCAGCCCAGGATATGGTTAGTTTCTGGGCTGTGAGCAGATATTGCTGGCTCACGTCCAGCTTTTCATCCACTAACAACCCCACGTCCTCCTCAGCAGGGCTGCTCTCAGTCCCTTCATCCCCACCCTGTACTGATACCAGGGGTTGCCCCAGCCCATGTGCAGGATGCTGCACTTGGCTTTGTTGAATCTCATGAGGTTTGCACAGGCCCACCTCTCAAGCCTGTCCAGGTCTCTCTGGATGGTATCCCTCAGCTCTCACGAGAGTGAAGTAGAGGAGCAGAATCACCTCCCTCATCCTGCTGGCCGCGCTGCTTTTGATGCAGCCCAGGATATGGTTAGTTTCTGGGCTGTGAGCAGATATTGCTGGCTCACGTCCAGCTTTTCATCCACTAACAACCCCACGTCCTCCTCAGCAGGGCTGCTCTCAGTCCCTTCATCCCCACCCTGTACTGATACCAGGGGTTGCCCCAGCCCATGTGCAGGATGCTGCACTTGGCTTTGTTGAATCTCATGAGGTTTGCACAGGCCCACCTCTCAAGCCTGTCCAGGTCTCTCTGGATGGTATCCCTTCCCTCCAGCGTGTCAACCGCACCACACAGGTATTGTTGGCAACTTGCTGAGAGTGCACTCAATCCCACTGTAGTTTCTGGGCTGTGAGCAGATATTGCTGGCTCACGTCCAGCTTTTCATCCACTAACAACCCCACGTCCTCCTCAGCAGGGCTGCTCTCAGTCCCTTCATCCCCACCCTGTACTGATACCAGGGGTTGCCCCAGCCCATGTGCAGGATGCTGCACTTGGCTTTGTTGAATCTCATGAGGTTTGCACAGGCCCACCTCTCAAGCCTGTCCAGGTCTCTCTGGATGGTATCCCTTCCCTCCAGCGTGTCAACCGCACCACACAGGTATTGTTGGCAACTTGCTGAGAGTGCACTCAATCCCACTGTCCACGTCACCAACAAATTTAACAAATGTTAAATAATACTGGTCACAGTATGGACCCTTGAGGGACAACACTTGTCACCTGGACATTGAGCTGTTGACTACAACTCTTGAGTGTGACCATGCAACGAATTCCTTATTCCCTGAGTGTGCTGTCAAGTCCATGTCTCTCCAATTTAGAGACCAGGATGTCATGTGGGACAGTGTCAAAGGCTTTGCACAGATCCAGGTAGATGATGTCAGTTGCTCTTCCCTCATCCACCAAGGCTCTAACCTCATTGTAGAGGGCCACCAAATTTGTCAGGCACGATTCACCCTTGGTGAAGCCATGTTGGCTGTCACCAATTGCCTCCTTACTTTCAAAGTGTCTTAGTGTAGTTTCTAGGAGGATCTGCTCCATGATCTTGCCAGGCACTGAAGTGAGATTGACTGGCCTGTGCAATCCCCAAGTATTCCTTTTTTCCCCTTTTAGGAATGGGGGTCATGTTTCTCCTTTTGCAGTCAGTGGGAACTTCACCAATCTGCCACGACTTCAAATATTCAAATATGGATAGTGGCTTAGGAAATTCATCTGCCAGTTCCCTCAGGACCCTCTGCTGCATCTCATCAGGTTGTTGAAGACTTTGATCTCTAAATGAGGAAGGACCATAACAGAGAAGTGCAGAACAGCAGGGTATGCTCTGCAGAGGTCCATTTTCTGAGCTCATTCAAGTGCCTTAAGGGCTTGTTAGCTATGAATATGTAGGTATACGAAAATGTTTCGGACTGTGAGAAGGTTTGGCTTGTACTGCTCTGAATGCCTGCACGCACAATCTCGCTGCAGATTTTGGCTTTTTACATTTAGATAGCTCAAACACTTGAATTTTCAGTGTGCAAGTTTGTCAAATTAAGCACTTAATGGGACACTTGTGTGCACAGAAGAGGAGTTCATGTGTCCTGAGAGAAACGTGAGTAGAAACTTGAGGCCACTGACAGAGATGTTCCATGCAGCACAGATGAGTTCATTTTGTAACCGGTCCTGAGAACTAAGAATGTGGGAGCTTTGATAGTTCATATTTCTCTTGGAAATAAGCCCAGCAGTGCTAATGCCTCCAAAGTTTGTTGTGTTGTTTTGGTTTGGTTTTGTCCCCACATCTGCCAGAAAAAAAATGTTTGCTTTTTGAAGGGTTAATGCAGTAGTATATTTTTGTGCTTTCAACCCTAACGTCCTTTTTCTATTTGTTCGTCTTTGCCATGCTATGGACAGCAAGGTGGGAGAAGTACTTCTGTATTACTGTTACTGTGAGGTGAAGGATCCAGAGAAGCTCTGTGCTTGGCAAAAGGCTCTGTGCCAGCATCTGCATCTCACTGGCAAGGTAAGGTTTTAGGCAATGGTTGCATTCTTAACAGAAAAGCATCTCCTTTGCTTAGTGCAGGATGATGGAGCATGTGGAGAACCAAAGTGTTTTGCACCAGGAGGTGCTAGTCCGTTATGATCCTATTAAGAAAGGCACTCAGACTCTGTAGAGCGCCATTTGACGTGCTGTTTAAGAGCTAAGTCTACAAAGAAAAAGAGAATAATACAGATAATCTTTTATCCCTTTCGATGCTGGGAACCCTGACTTGTGCAGCGCTGAGTGAGCCTCTGATCCACGTGCAACACACCATGCAGACCCTGTTACTCCATTTCCATCATTCGAACTGCTACAGGTGCTTTTTTTACAGGACAACAAGTCTTTTCAGCATCCCTACTGTCAAGCAGAAAGGATGCACTTTTAGTTAAAGACAGGGACAAGCAGGTGGCATAATCACTGGTATGAATAGGGAGCTATGTGCAAGCATCTCTGTTAGGGTTATCGGGCTGGGTTTATTCTGCAGCTAAAGGATACGTGCAGCACAGCCCAGCCTGACGGCCGAGCTGGAGGTGCAGCGTTGTGCAGCAAGGGTCTGGGCTCACTCCTGTTACGTGTATCACTAACTCCTCCATGTGCAGTGGGCTTCCGGTCAGAATCTCTGCACTGAGCTGTAATCCATGCTGTCAGGGCTGAGGTGAGAGCAGCTGACACCTTAGGCTACTGTCCTGGTTTGAGGTAAAACAGAACCAACTTCCTGTTCAGTAATTTCTCTTCTTAGCTAGGCCTCTTCTGACTTTCTGAAATTAACAGCCTATTGTGCAGAAAACTTCGTTCTCAGAGTGATAAGACCAATGTTTGCACTTCATGCCAAGGAATGGTATGCAGAGAGGCTCTTGCTTGTACTTATTGCCATAACAACCAAGGTCAGCTAATTGTGTTATTTGCCCCATTGGAGGGTCGGAAACGGAGAAGCGTAGAGGGGTCCCACCTGCAGGGAGGAGCGGGCAGGACAGGTGACCCAAACATGACCAACAGGGTATTCCATCCCACCTGCATCATGCCCAGTATAAAAGCTGAGGGATCAAAGGCCCAGCCTCTTTATTCAATGGCCGACGTCCAAAGAGGATCTGCCTTTGATCCAGATTCGTGTGTTCCTGACTCCTGAGCTGGAATCCGGTTCCCATCTGTCACTGAGTCAAGTCTGGGACTTTCCCCAGTGCCTGCCAGTGATGTCATCCTGGGAGCTTCACACAGTTTTGTATCTATTGTATCTATTTCATTATTTCCTTTTAATTTTATTATTAATATTTTATTAAAGTAGTTTAGTTCCTTGTAAACTTGTAAATCTCTTTCTCTCTCCTCCTGGGAGTGGGAAGTCAGGGGAGACCATCTGTCACCCGTAATAGGCCAATGTGGCCTAAACCATGACAACCACACCATAGGATAGCAGTGCTTATGCCTCCACAGTCTTTTTATTTTTCCTTCTGGCAAAGGATCAAGGAGGTAAGTTGGCTCATGTAGCTGGCCTCTTGAGGCTTTGGGCAAAGGTGAATTTTGGCATCATGAAACTGATGTTCTAGACAATTTGTGGGAAGAAGGATTTTTCAAGAGGGCAACTCAGAGCAGGAGACTACTTTTATCTTTGACTTGTCTTCCTAAGTAGCTTCTCTTTCTTTGCTAATGGTAGGCACCTTCCTTGTTCTGTCAGCACGGATCTGGGGCTGAAGTGTCCTGATGCATTTCCTTCTTTTTTTGCTCAGCTATATAGTCTGGTGGTTGGTATTTTTCTTATTTTTTTTATTTTTTTCATCTCCAAGACAGGTACAGCATTTGCCAGTTGTTTTTTTCCTTCCCTCTTATCTTCAGTCTCTTTTAAAAAAAAATAATTCACCACTTCAGAGTTATTGTTCATTTGTCAGTGCTGGAGATAAAATGACTCACACTGAAATTTAATATTACATGCAGTATTATGCAAATTCACATTTTCCTTTTAGCTGTGTGAGTCATTGGGCACAATCCCATTGTTCTTTCTGAGGCAGAGTTCCAGTGGGAATTTTAATGCTGACTGCAGGATTTGCCTGTTAACTAGTTAGCATTTCTCTCTTTATTACATGGACTTTTCTGATTGTCTTGATGTCATTCTTTTGAAATGGCTCTGACGTGATTACTGGGGTTTTATTCCTGTATTATTTATTTTCTTCTCTATGTTCAACTTCAGTATAACCTTCCTTTCCTTCCTTCCTCAATAGTCTCTTTTCTGGACATACTTCTGTGTCTGCCTTTTGTCACACAGTCATATTTTGCTAAGTTCACTGTGATCTGAATTTGCTGTTACTAAGCCTTAGCCCCAGCATCTCCTCTTGCCTTCTAGGTACGAGTTGCTTCAGAAGGGATTAATGGGACAGTTGGTGGAAGCAAAGTAGCTACCAGGCTCTACATTGAAGTCATGCTTTCCCAGCCTCTGTTCAAAGACATTTTGTGTCAAGAGGATTTCAAGGTATGAAAAAAATAATTTCTACACAGACATTGTTAATTGAGGATGTTTGCTCTTTGAGAAATAAGCACATTGCTTCTTGATAGTATTACTTCTGCTCTAGCAGTTCTGCTCTCCCAGCACTGATCTAAGCCAAGGGTTCCTAACCTTACTTTATGTAGATATCCCTGCCGGTTTTCATGAGCAGTAGCAGTTATCACGAGCAGTGATAGCAGCTGCTGCAAGCTTTGGTAGCTATGGGTGCAGGTGCAAAGCCCCCCATACAAGTGAATGAGGGTGTGTTCTTCAGCCCCACCATTCTTCAACAAGCATTTACTCCAACTTGTCTGCCGGGACCAAGCCATCACAACGTACACTTGCCCAACCAAAGTATTCCCGCGCTCTCCTCTTCACCCTGATTTGAGATCCTCCCCTAGAAGCTTACAAGTTTAGGTTCATGCAGGCTTTGGTGTCCTTATAGGTGCACTGACAGTTCCATGAATCAGATGCCTGGTAGGGAAAAAAAACAGGCAGAGTCAAGAGGTTTCTCCCTATTCCAGTTAGTGCCTGGCTGGAGGGAGAGGGAGGTGCAAACTTCTGCTTAAGCCTGAGCATATGCGCTGATTGCTGTCTTCAGATGGTGATGGCAGCTGTGGCTGGCACCGTATGGCATTCTGGTAGTGCTTTGCTGCCCCAGCACTGCAGGTATTGCTTTCTCTGTGAAAAAGGAAAGCTGCTGCTTTTATTAGCATCTTTCTTTTCCACACAATTTTATTTGCAGAGAGTACTATTTTGTTTACCATAAATAACTAGATCAAAGAGAGTTAGTGAAACTCAAATCCCGTGTAGCGCTGCAGTGCTGATTCACTCTTAGCTTTTTAACTGTTGTGCTTAGCTGGTTTTCAAGGGTAAATGTGACCTGTTAGTCAAAGTGATGTGTAGATGCGAAAAAAAAAAACAAAAACAAAACACCAGGGATGGAATTTTACCTTGACCTTGGCAAAATCTCGAACCTTGCATGATCTCTCTAGGCATTGACACTCATGTGTTGGTATGTGATGGTATTGTCTGTCTCCCAGGTCCTCTGCATGCTGTGTACCCAAGTGAGTGGGGGGTTCAGGTCCTGTGCCATGAAGATGTGGGCACAGAGGACTGAAAATTGCATGTGGGGCTATGAAAATATTCAGTGGTCACTGTAGTTGCTACAGACTATTTCTGTGCTAGCTGGGACAGTGCTGCACAGCACTGCACTTCTGTTTGAGTGTTTTTATGCTTCATAATGCCTAAGCCATCTTTGAGGCTCAGCCCTGGAGAAATTCCTGATTCCTGTCACCTGCACTACGGGCACCTACCAAAAAGGGCTTTCCAGGACCTCCAGAGGAAGAATCCTACGCTTGAGTTTGGACGTGGGTGGTGTCCAACTCCACTGCTAACAAATATTGAAGCTGGCTAACCTCCCATATGTCTCTTTCACGCCATGAACCACTGCATTTCTTATGGCACATGTCATGACTGGAGGCCCAGGTGTGCTTGTGTTGGGGGTCAGAGGGGCTGAAGAGAACTGACACCCAGAGGTGTCACCATGATCCGTCACTGGAGGAGGTTATTTAATATTCCTGTCAGGGTCAGTATGCTCTGCAGGGGCCTCGACTTTCTCATGATAGGTGCTAGTGACGTTGTTTCTGACAAAGATCTGTCCTCCTTTCCACATCTCAGTGACTTGCACCTTACTCCAAATGGTGCCTGTCTCACCTGCAGAGTCGTCATTGGTCCTATGATATCTGTCTGCCTGGTCACGGTAGGGGTCCACTGCCTAAACCTGGGGATTTAGAGCATGGATTTCAGTGGGAGAGGCATTTCTTCCCCTCAGCCATCAATAGACTTTCATATTCTAGTGAGCTGTAGAAATTAAAGTGAATGGGTATTTTTAATCTTCACACCTGGCAAATTTTGGTGGATTGTTTTTTATGTTTAATTTCCTAGAGCAGTGCAGGAGGAGCTCACTGTTTCCCAGACCTTCGAGTTGGAGTATTCAAAGAAATTGTACCTATGGGCATTGATCCAAAGATAGTGTCTTATAAAGAAACTGGTAAGTTGATTTAATGAAAAAATAAAGCCTCTCACCCAAGGGAGAAATGAGTGAAGAATAAAGTACTCTCATCAATAACATTTCCTTCTGCACAGCGGCCAGGACATGGGAAAAGTAGATACAGAAATTGGTTTCTTACTGGTAGTCAGAAGTCACTGGCGCAGGGAATTTGCTGGCCCAGCTTTTGCTTTGCTAAGTGTTCAGCTGCCTCAAAAAATAGAATTAACTTTCTGTTTTGTGGGAAACAGTAACCGTTCAGATGACATCAAGCAGTTTCCTTGTTTTGGGGTAGGGACATACCTTGTGCTTTCATCAGGGAGTAAGTCACTGAGCATCTGCTAAAGATGGATGTAAGGTGAAACTGTGTATGATGGTTAGGAAAGACATTTCAGTGTGTTTATGTATTCATACTTGTTCTAAATATTCTGTAGGTGCTTGGGACTGCTCAGAAATTATACCATATAAAGAGCTTCAATGCTCTCTTTTTCTGGTTAGCTTGCAGTAAGAACTAAGCTGTATAGGAAGAACTTTCCATGGAGTCCTCTTGTGGATCCAGTGGATTGTGGTGTTCTGCACGCTGAGAGCTTTTATTTTTAGAAACCGCCAGAATCCCACTGAAGCTTACAGTTGAGTATACACGTGTTCTTGTGTGAGGGACTGCTGACTTGGCTTTACTTATGTTGAAGCTAACAGCCATGCTCCTGCTTTTTACACAAAAGTAGAGCGAAGTTCTGCATCAGGTCCTTGCCACTCCTCACATGATGTAACACAGGCTACATTTGTTTTCTGCTACCTGTAGCTGCTTAGTGTGGATTATGCCCGATAAAACGTTACTGGCTGTACATCTGCTATGAGGACACTTATGTAGGTGGTAAGCAGGAGCACAGCTAGTAGCAACTGACAGTGGTTTTGGCCTTTTTTCTTTTTTTTCCAACAAGAGGTTTTCTTGGTGGTAAATTTTTACACTGTCTTTGCGGTTTGGGCAGAGGATTATTTTTTCTCCCATTTTTGGCACTTTGTGGGATGTATGTTTGGTTATTTATTTCCTTTTTTTTTCCTTTTTCCTCCCATTTTACAGCATTTTATGGAGATGGTTCCCATTACTCTCGCAGGTTGCTTGTAGGGTTATTCTTTAATAAGGTAATGGATTTTGTTGGCAGTGGTTTTTTGCTTTTCAGGATGTTGGTAGTTCTAAGTCCTGTGCAACCTGAAAGCTGAGAAACTTCATGTAAATTGAAGCTATACTGAAAGTAATATAGGCTTATGGAAATTTTCCATTTTTATCAACAGAGAAGAGTTTCATTGAAAAAATTGTATTTCTGTAGACTTCTGTACGTCCAAATGTAATGAAAGATGAGAAAAGGGAAGGGAAACATTTTTCACTCTTGCTTTTACAACTGTGAGAGTTGCCGGGGGATGTATAACTAAGATCATAGAGACAGGCGCCTGTCTGCTGCTGCTTCTGTCATGTGGAACAATGTTGTGTTTGCTTTTATTTGCCAATCGGAAGCCAAACATAGATAAACTTGGCTGGTTGAGTTGGGACAAAAAGTGTGTGAGCTGTCACAGAAAATTTTTGTTTGGAAGTCTGAGGAGATTCTGGACAAACGAGGTCATACGTAACATTGTTTTGTAGTTCTTTTCTCACTTCTGTTTTTTTTTCTCCTTTTTTCCCTTTGTGTTTTGTTTTGGTTGTTTGTTTTTTTTTGGTTTTTTTTTTTTTTTTTTTTTTTAAGGAATCCATTTATCCCCTCAGGAATTTCATAGAGAAGTAGAACAGTATTTGTCTCAGGCCAGTCAAGGACAAAGCGATACCATCTTGCTGGATTGTAGGAACTTCTATGAAAGTAAAATAGTAAGTGTTGCTTGCTTGCTTCTCGCTGTGTGTTACAAGTGCTGGGGGAAAGCATTTCACATTGTGAGGGTGCAGCCTTACTGGAAGAAGAGACTCCATATTCCAGATTGACTGTAATATGTACAAAATTCAATGTAGCAATTAATATTGGACAGTAGCAGCAGAAGACCTGCTCAGCAACTCAGCACGGATCCTGCCCGGCTAAGTGCTTATACAGCTTGGGACAGGAGAAAGACAAAGTGGTCCATAACAGTATTAGCAGTGAATGCCATGTAACTTGAAGTAAAAGTAGCATAATTTGTTAAGAATGCTTTCCAGCACTTTTTGCCTTGTTCCATACATCAAAAAGAACAGGGGCGACTTGCTGTCACACCCACCAGCCCTCCCGTACTATTGTGGCTCATCCTCCCCCCAACAGTTCTGTTCTGCTTAGGTCCCTCTTTTATGTTTGGGTGCATGTTGTGTCCAGAATCCCCTTACAGATTTTTACAGGGATTTTGATGCAGAAATGCAGCTGAGGAACTGACTAAAGCAGCTGCAGTGAGCTGAGTGTTCTGGCCTTGAAGGTTTTTTACTTCCTCTAGTTCGAGGCACAGTGTGTAAGACTGCTCGTAACCAGTCGCATGGCCATCTGTTGTTACTGCAGGGGCATTTCCAGGGCTGTCTGGCTCCAGATATCAGGAAGTTCAGCTATTTTCCCAGCTATGTAGATGAAAACCTGGAGCTTTTTAAGGACAAGCGTGTCCTGATGTACTGCACAGGAGGAATTCGTTGTGAAAGAGGCTCTGCTTACCTACGGAGCAAGGTGAGATGCCCACTCTTGAGGGCAGTTGTGAGTGTTGGGGAACTGTGGCTGCTTTAGGGGCAGCTGTCTTTTCTTTTGTTGGAAAATTCTTACTGAGCACAAACTGCTCAATGAGCAGGTGGGGAGATAAATGTCTCTGACACACACTTGCCTCAAGCTGTCTGTCAAGGAAGTGGGTAGTTTAATGCATCCCAGGATGATCTGCACGGACAAGTGTCACAGCAGTGATTGCTCTGTGAAAATAATTTTATAACCCATTTGCTGAGAAGGGGTACTTGTAAGTCTGCCCTGCCCACTGTAACGGTGTTTTACGACGGTTTGAGAGCATTCTGCAGTGTTTCCACGAGCTCTGTCTAGGTTATGCTCTGTAATCATTACTGCACAGCTTGAGCATCTCAGAGTGCTGAAAATCAGCCAGTCAGTGCTTTCCCACTGTTGTGGAATTAAATCCAGTACACTGCATTGTTCTGATGGTGCTTGCCAGCCCACTCTTTTCCTGGATCCCTCCCTCAAGGAGCAAGGAAACAGCACACATGTATGTTCTCCAGAGATTTAACTTCGATTTTTTTTTTCTCTGCTTCACCAATGGGAACCCAGAGAAATTCTGTTCCTGGTAACAGCTCACTACATAAAACCAGAATAAGTAACGGCTCACAGAGGTTCAAAAGCATTTGATGTGTGATGCAGCAGACCTCCCTCACCTGATGAGGTTACCAGCCTTTTTGTGACTGTAACATTAAGTGCACATGTGGGTTCATGTCAACAAGCCAGGATTGTGGAGCTGCCCCATAATCCCTGATGGCACGTGGTGCCATCTGATGGTGACTGAGAAGATGCTGCTTTTTGTTGACCCCTGGCATTTACATTTGCTTTGGGAACTCTGGCACATCACCTCTGCTGCTGTCTCCTTCAGCTTTTCTGCTAATATGTTTTAAACAGGCAGTGTGCAGAGAGGTATACCAGCTAAAAGGAGGAATTCACAAGTACCTGGAAGAGTTTCCAGATGGATTCTACAGGGGGAAGCTGTTTGTGTTTGATGACCGTTACGCCATTTGTTCCAATGAAGATATCATCTCAGGTAGGACTACGTAATGTAAGTGCAGAAGGCTGGGAGGCTTTTGCAATCGTTTCCACAGGGATGTGCAGGATAGGGACAGCCAAACTGGTCTGCGTACTTCTTCCTCATATTTGCTTTGATCTTTTAGTGCCATCACTTTTCATGATGATTGTCAACTCTATGGCTTTAACATATAAAACGGAAATGAGAGAAAAGGGTCTCACTAAATACAGTTCCCTAAAACTGCAGCAGTAAAAGGAAGCATTCCCTGCAGAACAGCTGCTGTTATGAGCCATCTGCAGCTATGGAGATGTGTGTCAAGCACTACTGCTGTTGTTACCCACAGTGCTGATCAGACTGTGGTTGGCCAAGTGACCAGAGCGTTAAATAGTTCTCCTGCTGTCAGCTGTTCTCTGCTCCAGTAATCTCACAGAACATCAGCACAGGCTGCCAAGCACTAGGAGAGGAGTGGCACTAAGCTCTACAGCACTTTTTTATTTTCATGCTTTACAAGCTGCTGTAGCCTGTAGAATTTCAGTCACCTCTAGCTGAAGTTGTTAAGAACATTGCCTGGGCTTCTGGCTGGGGTCGCTCTTCAGATATTGCAAATGAAATATTGGTTTTCTTCTTCTCAGTTGCCAAGTACAAATAGATGGAATTTGGCTCTAGCCTTCTTTAGGAAGCAGCACTGTTTTTCCTCTGAGTGGGTAACTCTTTAAGCATAACCTCCTATTCATTCTCTGCAATTACCATATACAACTTGAAGGTGCTTGGCTTGATGTAGAAACAGAACACACTCTGGATACATCTGAGCTACCCCTACAGAAGTGTTGCGGTAGGCATCTTCTTGATGGTACAGCTAAATGGGGCTGTAGCTTTAAGTTAAAGGGTTCAAACCTGTATGATGATGTGGAAGGACTCAACCAGGACTGCAACTGACACCCCACCTGGACAATCCGTTGTTTTAGGTGGGAGGAAGTCCCATGGCACCTTTTTCCCCAGCAGGCAATATTCCTGCATACTAATTTAATTACCACCAGCGTATCTTTCTTCTTCTCTTGGCAGCAAGAATCTTTAAATCTGCCTAATCAGAACTAGAGGAAGCACTGCTGAGTACTTTTTCCTTTTCCTGAGAGACAGCTGTCCTAAGTTTTTTACATCAAAAAGGAAGTTTAAAAATGAACTAGGTTCTGGAAGATAAAGCTAAAGCAGGAATTAAAAAGCTGGAAGACAATAGATAGCCAAGTGAGAGATTGCATCCCCCTGGTGCCTGGGAGAATCCTCTGCAAGGGGGACAGATGGGGCATGTTGGTGTTAACTTTTTGTTTTCCTACTCCCTCCAGCATGCAGATACTGTGGGACACTGTGGGACCAGTATAAACTTTGTTCCAGCCAGCACTGCCGGCAGCTTGTCCTGACATGTCCAAGTTGTCGCAACAAAGGTCTTACAGCTTGCTGTCCTGTTTGTCAAGAGAAAGAGCTCAAGGTGACTTCAAGGGCTTCAGGACAGACGCTTAAGGAGGAGTGTGAATGTACATGGAGACGGCCAAGGGTACCTATTGAACACGTCTCGCAAAGGACGCTGGATGCAGGAAAAGATTAAGCAGTTTCTTTCATTAGCTAATCTGACATGTGCTAATGCAAAGGGCTTCTACAACCAGATCCCCATCTGTTACTCAGTTAGGTTTGGAAATCAGGAAAATGCGTTGGCTTGGAAAGTCTTGTTCATACGCTGCCTTTAAGCCTCTTGTATGCCCTCAAAACCATCCATTACTTGACTGCACATTACCAGCATGCCCAGCCCTTCACCAGCACTACAGGATTCCTCTCCCTGGGTACAGTCCTGTAGCCTGGCTTTTGCCATGGGGATTTTGGAGCAGAGTATGTGTGTTAGGGCACAGCTGCTCACAATTCAAAAGAAACTGAAGGGACATAAGAATAGTTCCACTATTTTCCTCCTGTGTGGAGATGGATCTGTCCCGCCTCTCCATTGATCATGCATTTGCTTCAGTAGCTAGTGCTCGGGTATGAAAACCACAGATGTATCTGTTGGGTGTGGGTACGTGACCAGATTAGAGCTGAAGATATTTTCCACATACATGCCATCTGCCTGCATCTCTTGCTTTATACCATTGAGAAGCAACGTTACCTGAAGTCACCGACTTGACTCCTGTGTAAAACTGGCTGAAGGCAGCATAAGGACCCACAGATACCATCTGTTCAGCCGTTCCTGTGTGTGACCTGTAGGATGAACAGCAAAAGTCATCCTCATTCCAATGCTCTGTCTCCCCGGGAACTGTTGTTTCCCTCACCTTGTCAGTATGTGAAATATCCAGGGCTCAGCTCTGCTTGCACTAGAAGAATCCGACAGCTTGAAGCTTTTTGAAACTGAAACACACAGAGAGGGGAGCACAGAGCCTGTCAAAATACCAGCATTGTGGCACTGGAATTGACGCTGACACGTGAGCATAAATGTCAGCAACAGCTACAAGGAAACTGCAAGGTCCTTTATCCGAGTCAAATAATTCAAGATTTGGGGATAATTTGTGCTTTGTAAACGTGGGTTGAGTTTTTCAAAAGCTGTGAGATGTTTATGCAATTTCCAACTCCTATTAGTGGAGAAATTGTCTTTGAATTTGAGGGGATCCACAGCATATGAGCTCAGAATACTCCGCCTGCTGCTTTGTGTGCCTGATGCTGTAGAATGTACAGAAAGGTTTTATTAATTAGTGTAGAAGATGTGTCTTGACTGAAAAAATGTCTTTGAAACTTACTGTCATTCTTGGTACTAAATAGTAGTTAGTCATTAGGAAATCAAAATCACTTACTGGTTTGTTGGGTTTTTTTACTGGCAACTGCTTTTAAAAGCAAGAAAAGAGTTTACTCAGGTTTCTGCAGTTGCTTACTGACAGTTAGGGCAATGTTATTTTCGTACAGGTTGTAACTTCCTCCCACAGTGCTTTCGATTCATCAAGGCCCCATTGTTGGCTTGACTAACAACTTCAAGACATGGGTGTTGGTTCCATTAAAGCCACGGCAAGCATTTTTTCTGACCTCCAGTATTGCTACCCTGAAATCAACGGTTCAGCAACTGTCTTTTTGACGGTTCCTTTCATGAAGCAAGACGTTGAAACTTACAAATGTCTAATTTGGGAATCTTTCTAGGATGTTAGTTAATAGTAGATCTGTGCACAATCCATACTGGAGTAGAAACTGGAAAATTCCCATCAGTATACTTCGTCAGCACCCATGGTCCCTTGGCATCTTGCCTCCCAAGCTTTGCTGACCAGTTAACCTCTGTGCTTTCGAGGACTGGAATATTTGTGGAAAAACGGGCAAGCTCGACTTGCAAGCCTGGTCTACAGCACTGATGGGAGTGCCCCAACTTGCATATTATACTCTCTCTTTTCTTCATGCATTAGGCTAAAAAGAATAGAGTTTTATAATTCAGTCTTATCAGCAAGTTTGGAACACTGCAGTCTATTTGGAAGGCTGTTTCTATATCACTTATCAATGCAGAATGGCAACAACTATATTTTATATGTAAACTTCTGAAACTCCTAAGAGATGATAAATAACCTTTAGTGCTTCCATCATAATTTTTAAAGTACTGCACAAATACACTTCATCTGTTATGCTGGAGGTGCTTAATTCTGCAGAGGTAAATGCTGAAACCTAGCTAGCTGTCTGCCACGTGGTAGACCTGACTACAAGGTACAATGCTCCTAAGAGCTCCTGGTAGCTGGATATTCTACCTCAAAGGCAGAGGGCATCCGTGGGGCCTCATCAGGTCCTTGCTGCACTAAGGCAAGGGAGAAGGGTTTGAGACGTACACGTGGAGGCCCATAAAGCCAGGTTCCCTCTGCTGCAGAGAGGGAAGAGGGGGTTAAGAGACAGCCTCCTTCGTTCAAGTTAGCCCATAAGCAGCTTCTGTATCCTGGCTTCTGGATTAGTTTTGTCAGATTAGTACAAGTAAGGACGTGCCATGTGAAATGCTGTGTGGTGGGATTTGGGCACCTCAGTGGTAATGCCTGAGAGGAGGCACATTAGCTGCAGGAGAGATGAGAGTTAAGAAGGATTGGCTGTGACTGCCAGATGCTGCACTCAGCAGCAGATGGCTTTTCCCCCTTTTCCTGGAGAAGTGCTGGGACAGTGATCCATTTGCTCCTAAATATCATTTTGTAGGTCCATGGCTGCACAGCTTGATGCCTTTTACCACAAAGCCTGGAGCCTCTCAGCTCTCACATGCATCTTTCAGCAAAGAGGCTCTGTAAGGATCGGCTGAGGAACCTGGACTGATCCTGCCAGCTTAATATACTTCTGGGCTGTGTGGTTAATTTGGATGCTGCTACAGTGAAACATACAACAAGCTTCTTGCTTTTTTTTTCTTTTTCTTTTTTTTTAAGGGCTTTTTTTTTTCCATTCAGGAAAATATGCTGTTGGTAGTAGCCATGATAGTGTTCCCTGCTCTGCAGATGCATCCCCTTGCATGTCTAGGTTTCTTACCACCATCAGGATTTCCCAGGATGAGATGTGTTTATGTTCCTCTAAAACCAATGGAAGAGCTGAGCTCGTACCATGCAGATCTGAGGGGATGGCTCACCTGGAACTGTGTGGCTGTGGTTTGATGATTTAGTTGACTATTCTGAAGTCTTCATTGAAAGAGGCTGTCTGCCAGTTTCTCTTTTTTTTTTTTTTTTTTTTTTTAAATATGTTTTCAGTTATTTTTCTTTAATATTCTTTTCATTTTTCGATACAGAACTTGCAGGGAAGAAGCTATAGCAAAGCATTTTATTAGACACCACAGGTGCGTTTATTAAGATTTGAAGAGCAACAAATACTTATCCCCACATTGCTGAAAGTATAGCATTTCTCTGCTCCATTTGGGCAGAGCTAAATCATGTGCAGTATTTGTGCCCAAGCTCAGAAAAGATCTGTGGGACTTCTGCTGGAATATGTGTAAAAGGCTGCAAAACTTCACTCTTAACAGATGCATACAGACAGATTGCTAGCAAGTGAGAACATTTTCTAGGACACATAGTCATCAGACCAAGAATAAGGCTTCAGGAGAGCAAGGCTTCTGCCAGGAGACTCTTCCCACCCAGCAGGATCCCACCCACGTTAGTAGCAGGAGTTTTGGGTGAGATACTGCTGGGTCCAGTCCACGGCATGTCTGGGAGCCTCACAAGCCTGCGGGGAGTTCCTCCCCGGCTCGATAATGGGTGGTGGAACTGTCTGACACAAAGCTGGCATGTGCAGTGTCAGTTCAGGGCTGGGGTGTTCCACTGAACGGCTTTTCTAGGGCACAGCATTTATTGTTGCATTTATGCAGACATTAGGGACAGCAGTAAAAGAAACAATCCCTAGCAGAACAAAATCTAATTAATGGATGTGGTCATCGAGAGAAAATTTGACTTGTTTCCAGTGAGTATCTGGACTCATGGTTTTACCATTAGGCAGCTGAAGGGAGCAGGGATTAGAAGAGAGGGCTCTCTCTGGTTTGCTGACGAGTTTGGCCACCTCTGTGGGGTTAGGATTTGCATCACATCTCTAGGGGTGCTGGTTTTCTTCAGACATGCATAGCATAGAAAGATATTAACCTATCCTAAACCGCTCAATTTTTGAGGCTCTGTTTTATAATTGGTGGCCTTAAGTTCCATTTAATCAGGGGGTGGAGATCAGTTTTTTTCTAAGAAACACAGGGATGCATTTGTAACAGCATCTCCAACTAACTGAGCAAATGTTGGTAAAAAATTGTAATTCACAATTCTTGAAATTAGCCATGTTTCCGGGTAGTAGAAGTGCTTGTTAAAGTAGTTGCTCCTCTATAGTTACTTGAGATCAATTTGGAAATAAAAAATAAAGTATTTTTTTAATACTTCTATAATTTGTGTTAAACAGCTGTATTTTTCACTCATGCATACCACATCCTAACTGTATGAAACACCGTGCAGGAAGTTTATAGAAAAATCAGGTCCCAGGTTAATTAAAAGTCACTTTTACACTGGGATGTACTCTAAACTGAGGTTGCATAAAATTGGCTTGAATAATTTCCAACTCTACAGAAAACGTCAACAGTCCTACTGGATAAAACCCTCAACTACAGCCACTAGTTAATTTAAACTCTTAGTGCATAAAACAGAACCGAGGCACCACAAATACTCTGTCAAGGCACTTGTTGCCTTTAGATTTCCACAGTGCAGCGCAGATCACCGGGAATGACCTCCACAGCCAGGAACTACACTCCAGTTCTGCACTTGGGAAAAATAGGCCCGTTCAACTCTGCGAGTCTCCTCTTCCTCACTGGAAAAGAAGAGGGAGAGGAGTCAATGATGGCAAGGGGAAGACGTGGATGGCAGGCTTGGCTGAGAGAGGAGCTGAGAGACGCGCTTTCTGCCAGGAAAGGAACAGGATAGTAGCAGGAATGACACAGTTTAAAATCAAGGAAGGTAAGATGAGGTTTCTGTCCTTACGAATTTTTAAGGCCAGAAGCTTGCTTTCAGCCTTACCTCCCTTATTCTACCGTCAATTATATTTCACACCTTTTGCCTCTGTAATCTGGCTTTGGCCAAAGCATCCCCTCGTGATGACTGATGTAAAGACAGCAGGAGACAGATGCCACAATTTTTCCTTTGCTAGTTTTTCTAAACTGCCATTTCAAAAAAAAAAAAAATAATAATCTCTCTCATATCTTATCTTAAGCCTTTAGCCTCCAGCCCTCTTATGGCTAACATGGTCAAAGCAGTCTCATACTTACTCTTAAACTTGATTTACAGCTCTGACAGCTACACTTAGGACTTTTCAAGAAATGTGTGTGAGGAAAAAAGGAAAAAAAAAAAGTTATTAAGAGAATGCGGAAGTTAGCTCATGAGGATGACTGTAAAAGTCTTCACAGTTGGTTCATTCAGAGCATCTTAGAGAACAGAAGCTGTAGAACCAAAACCAAGTTCTGGTAGCATCGGGTGATGGCAGGCAAGAGCACTGGAGTGGAGCAGAAGCAGAGAGCTATTGCTGACAGGGAGGAAAATGAAGTTTTCTATACTTATACATTGTCCAGGTGTGGAGCTGAGATGTTATTGCCAGACACCATCACACCGGTGAATACGAGCTGCAAACAAGAACCAAATCAGACAAAAATGCAGATCTTATTGGTAAAAGAGGCAAAAATGCACAACTGTTGCACAGAAATCAAGTTGTGAGTTCCTCCCCTTACAGCAGGAATATTTACAACTATATCCACATCTTCCAGCTGATTACTTTGTATGCCAGGTGCTGCACGGTCATTACAACCCTTGCTCTGTTCCAAAGGACAGAAAATAGTGATCCTTTCCTGGTGCAGCTCTCCAGTGACCGGGAATGCTGCCGCAGGCAGAATAAATACGCAGTGGAGGGTAATGCTGTGTATTCTTTGTGGTCACTGAAGAACTGGCACACACCTCTATGCTTGGCTGTGCTTCCCGGGAGCACCGTTCTGGCTGAAGCAAGATTGATATTTAAAAAAAAAATTTTTTTTTTCTAAAAAACACAATATTTATCATCTCTTTAAATATGGCAGCTACTTAAAGCTGTTTTTCTGTGGCTTTTAAACCTGATTCATCAAGGGGCAGAAGAGCCTGTCTGCGCTGAACCTCAGGCAGATTGAAATACGCAGTTCCAGCTTTCCCCTGTTTCTTGAGAGCTGGCATTTATTCGTTGGGTGTTTTCTCGGCCCCTGCCTGTTAGCCCCTGCTCCCCAGATGTGTCTGGCAGAACCCAGCCGTTCTGGTGGTGGAGGGGGTGTCCCCGGGAGCCTCCAGCCCCACTTCCCTCTCCAAGCAGGGCTCTGCCTAGCACCGGGTCAGCCCAGCCGCTGGCTCTGTCCCTCCAGGTCTTGTCAAACCCCCACCCTCCTGGGGAAGGGGTTCTTCCTAATGTAAAAACAAAACAAAACAAAAAAAAGGACAATCTGCAAACTTTTCCTTACTCCTCTTGGATTTATCATCTGCTGAGAAGGAGTTTGGCCCTGTCCTCTTTGCAACCACCCTGCCCATGCACTCAGGAGCCCTTGAGTCAAGCCATGGCTGGTACGTTGGCTCCATTCAATACTGCTCTGCTGGACCCGTTTCCAGGGCTCTACAGCCACTTGTAGCCAAGCCATGGGAAGCCTCTGCCACATGCATGGGCTGAAACAGCAGCTCGCAGGCTTGCCCACATTTTGCTTCATTGAGGGTACAAAGATAACTCAAAGCCATGTGGCTTCCCACCTCTCCCTAGAAACGCTTCCCGTTGGTTTCTCTGGAGGGAACGGGCCAAGTCCCACTGCCATCAAAGTTCAACTCTGCTGCTTTTCATCTCCTCGTTACAGCGGGAATGAAGCAGGAGGAAGACAAGCAGCTGGCAGGACTCACAAGTGCTGGCAGCTCATAACGCTGTATCACATGCCACACCGGGACACGTTCAGCAGGTCTCTCTCCTTCCCAACAAGACCCACTGTTACTGCCAAAAATGCTGCCTCTTCTGGGACTTCTAGCTGCCCAGGGCCTCCAGGTTTGGAGCACAACCCATTGCCTGGACCACCAGCAGCTGCCTTAGAGAACCAGTCAGTGAAGGCTTGCTTTCCTCCTTGAGGGGCAAGGCACCATCAGGCCCTTCGAGAGGTGGTTTCTAATTCAAACCCATCCACCAGAGCCTTCAAGTGAGCAGCTCTGCCCTTCTCCCACCAGGAATTGCCCACAGGACCTTCCCATGCTGGCTGGCCCGCAGCCAGCCCCACTCACCCAGGTCGTTGTTATTCATCATGGCGTTGGAGGCGCGGAGCCGGGGACCTTGCTGAGTGAAATGGTACCCAAACTTCAGCAGGGAGGTGTTTTTTTCCAACATGTTTGCGATTTCCATTTCTACTTTGTTGCCCAAGGGCTGGCTCTTTTGAAAACAGACAGAAAAGCAAGCAGGTCAGGTCAGAGGGTGATTCAGAGCGAGCACTTAAGATCTGACATCTCCTCCCCTTCCTTCCTTCTTTGGACCCATTGGCCCATTTGGCATCTCTTACTTGGAGCTGGTGAAACAAGCCTCTGGCCTGTTCCTGGCACAACTGAGCGGCTCTGACTCCCCCAGCAGACATTCCCACAAGTACTCTTGCCCAAAAACTTTACATCTTGGGCAGATTTGCAGCTAAGAGACATCTGGAGAAATGATGACTTTGAACTCCCAGTCACTTGTTCCTGAGCTCCCCGTATCTCAGCTGCTTTGCTACTACCCCCTGGGTTTCTGGGGAGCTAAACTTGCCATGGCATCTGTACCACTGTGCACCGTGGAGCTCTCCTTCTCTCTCCCTTGCGCTGTAGCAAAAAATTCAGTTTTACTAAATAGACAGTATTATTTAAGCGCCCACAAGAGATTGGAGCAAGGTGTGATATTGGCCAGGTGCATCACCTGGCAGCACCAGGAACACGGAAAGCTGCTCATGGTCCCCAGCCTTTGTTAATTGCTGTAGGAAGCAGCAGATACTGTCCAGGAACTGCAGCAGAAACGAAGGGCTGAAAGGAGGGCTGCCCACCCTCCACCTTGACCTGCCACTCAGCTTCCCACAACCAGGACACATTCAGCTGGTCAGAGCTCCTGGTCCCACGTGCTTTACCTGGTTGTCGATGCGCAGCTCTACGAGCGATGTGTTGCCCTGGAGCGCTTCCACGAGAGCCAGGATCCCTGACCCAGAAATGAAGTTTGATTCCACGTTCAGGCTCTTCAGTGTGCTGTTGACCTTCAGCATTTCTGCCAGTGCCTGCGGGCAGAGGTGGGTGGTGAGACAGGCAGGGGCAGAGCACCCCGGCGCAGCAGGGGTTCAGGTCCCCTTGCCTCCAGAGGACACTGGGAGGACCCTGTGTGACGAGCAGTTTCCCTGCCACCATATGGGAGAGCCCTGTGGGGGGTGAAGGAGGTCCCTCCCCTGTTGCAGGGGAATTCCTGAACCTGAGCATGCTGGAGGCCACAGCAAAACCTCGTATGGACAAACCCTTGGGGCCACCCCAGAAGGTGATAGTCCACGCCTGCCCCATGACAGCTTCATCTGTCCCTCTGCTAAAGCCAGCATGGTGATGCCAGGGATGCTGGCCAGTGTCTGCCCTGCCTCCTGCCTGATCGGCTCCCTGCCTGCACTGCTCCTTCTGCGCAGGGCTGAGATGCTTCCCATCACCGCAGGCAGAGACAGGAGCATCTGTCTTGAACCACAAGGCACTCTCCATGTCCAAGACATCTTCCCGAGTGGCATCACAGCCAGATTAAACACTTTTGCTTCCCTCAGAAGGTAAGACCAGAAGTGGGCTGACACACTCCCAACCTTCTCAACCTGATCTGATGATCTTATTTCCTACGCTGCATGGAAGGACCCATCTACATGATGAAACAGAAAGGCCAGAAGGTGATGCCCAAGTGGCACGGCTCCACAGCTCCCTTACCTCTGCACAGTGCCCTACTGGCCCTCAAACAGCACCAGTGCTGCCTGCACAGGCTGCTTCCCCAGTCCAGCGTGTGGGTTGTACTCACCCTCCAAGAAGAAGGTTCTTTTCTAACAGGAAACCAGCATGCACACATGTGCATGGCCTGGGTGAAAAAAAAGCATAAAATTGGCTGCAGTGGTGCTGGAGGAGTGTGCAAGGATGCAGCCTGGAAGGCAGCACGAGGGCCAAGCAGAATGCTCAGCCCCTCTGCATCCCCACTGATAAATACTTAAGACCGCTCACAGCAGCCAGAAAGTCCCTTTGTCACCCAGAGAGGCCGCGCACAGAAGAAATGCAGAGCCCTGCTTCTGCACAGGTCTGCACAAAGGAATACACGAAGGAGAGCTGGAGCAGATGTGTGCGAGGGGAGGGATGGGTGTGCACACAGCAGCACATCCACAGACACAGATGGGGTGGCCCTGATGCAGGGTAAATCAAGAGACACAAACTGCTTTTACAAAATGCCACTCAGAAGTCAGCTCATGTATCCTGCTCCTTCTCCGGGAGATCCTTGAGGGTGAATATGAGACCAAATGGAATTAAAGGATTGTTTGTATCAATTCAAGGATTGTTGATATTGGGGTTGTCCAGCCTGGAGAAGAGTGGGCTCCAGGGAGCTTATAGCAGCCTTCCAGTACCTAAAGGGTGCCTACAAGAAAGCTCAAGAGGAACTTTTTACAAGGGTATGTAGTGATAGGATGAGGGGCACTGGCTTCAAACTGAAAGAGGGTAGATTTAGATTAGATATTAGGAAGAAATTCTTTACTGTGAGGGTGGTGAGACACTGGAACAGGTTGCCCAGAGAAGCTGTGGATGCCCCATCCCTGGAGGTGTTCAAGGCCAGGCTGGATGGGGCTTTGAGCAACCTGCTCTAGTGGGAGGTGTCCCTGCCCAGGGCAGGGGGGTTGGAACTCGATGATCTTTAAGGTCCCTTCCAACCCAGACCCTTATATGATTCTATGATTGTGTCCTGAAATCTCCACAGCTGAAAAAGGAAGCAAAGGAACTGAAGCCTGTCTTGCTGGCTTTCACTAGCACTGCTGAAAACGAAGCCCCTGCACCAAACACCAGAGGTGCAGAACATACCAAACGCACCGTGAGGTGCAAAAGCAGTCAGTCAGTAACTCTGAAAATACCTTGCCCGAGAGCAGCTCCTGTCACAACTTCATGATGATGAACTGACAGTACTTACGAAAGCAACAGGATCGTTGCTCCGTGTCCCAACTATACTGAACTTCTTCACGTAGGTGTTATTTTTCAGCGCTTCTGCAAAAGCTTTTAAAGTTGGTATGGGAATATTCTGTGGAAAGAAATGCAGAATGCCTGTGCTAGGCCATCATCTGTATGAAGGAATATGCAATGTATTTAAACAATACTTAAAATTTCCTGTCAAGGTCAAATCACCAAATGCACCGAAGCAATTCAGGAAGGGGTCAATAAATGTTTTTGCAAGTTCTCTTGTTATAATCAGCGTGGCCCAAGGAGCATGGCAATCTCTTCTTCCTATTTCCCACTCTGCTGATAGCTCACTGCCTTGGTTTGGAGCTGCGATGTCTCTGCTGTTTAATTTAATCACCCAGAAACTCAGCTACTCATAACCGCAGGCGTTGTGGGGATGTATGTAACTGGGATCCGTGAGCCTACAAAGCGCTGCTCCTGCGCATTTTAATACAAGTGACAGCACCGAGCAACATTCATGTCATGTTCAGGAAAATCTCCACCTACTGGGCCTGATCCAGAAAAGCCTGAAATTATCTCCTTGTAGTGCAAGCTACAGACACCTCTGACTGCTTTACACAGCATCTTTCAGGCTTATATTTGCCATGCTAGGTCTCAGTCCAGAAAATATATCCATGCTGCTTACTCAGAGTTCCTACAAAATGAGTATTTTTCACTTATAAAGCACTTTAGATACCCTTTTCAGATGCACAAATTTTCACCAGTCTAAATTTTAAGTGGTATCTTCAGTTTGGACTTCTTGCCTCTCCGTTTGGATCCCACCATGTGGAATCATCTACAGTCAAGGCCATCTGCAGAGCCACAACACAGAGCCCAGCAGCTTACCATGTCCACCGCCACTCCCCAGCTCTCCAAACCGTGGCTCAATGTTATGAGACACAAAAAAAGTGCCTGCCTGCCAGAATCCTCAGCTTGGTGTCCTCAAGGGACGTTCAGGGTCACTAGCCAGAACCAAATACATGAAAGTAAAAATCCATTAGTTATAGAAAGGTGCAGGTGGCAGGGCACAAGTGTTTTTAATGTGCATGTGCAGGTAACCACATTCTTGCTATTTGAATATGTCATTATTAACAGACCCCATGGGCTGAGGGTCCTGGAGGTGCTGGTCCCTGGGTCCTGGTCAGTGAGGACAGATGGAAACTGTATTTTTTAGTATGTACGTGTCCCAGAGGCAACACAAGAAGTGGTGCTGTGTCCTGATTTGCTTTCTATAAGAAGTGAAGAAGACCCACAGAAAGGATGGGTGGAAGATGGACAGGGCTAGCTACAAGAAGGAAGGTTTCTTCGTATTTTCACAGCAAGTGTCAGGATTATTAAGCCTTTTTTCTCCCACCATTTTAACTTACATAAACAGCTAATGTGTCTAATTAAACCACTGAAGCCGTCTAGAATGCCTTTAACCAGGCAGGCTGGAGATGGATGGGTCTCCCAGACTATCCTCAGCACAGCTCTGCTCTTCCAGGCACCTACAGGAGTCTATCCACTACCAATCCCACAGCTTTGTCCCACAGCAGGTGCCCACTGCCCAAAATGGAGATAGAAGCACTGGTGTTTCTTGTCTGGCTACACACAGTGTTATGGTAGTGCTCTGTGCAGCAAAACAGACTTGGTCTCTGCCTTCTGGGTATGAAATGGTTGGTTGTGTCAATGAAGAGAGGAGAGTAGAAAAGAGCAAATACCATAATATTGTTAAGGTTGACTTCCTCAAGGTCAGGATCATTGCTTTGTATTCGTTTCAGAGTTTCTTCCACATCCGTTGAGTTCGGTTCCTCATCTGGAACAGGTTTGTACTGTGTGGGCTTGATCACACCTGCAAGCGAAGAGCAAGACAGGTGAAACCTAAAGCACCCTGAGCAGAGGCATGTTCCCTCCGGGTGTGTTTCTCCCCTTCCAGAAGCAGAGCTGGGAGAGGGAAGCATGAGCTGACAACAGACACAAGACGTGAGACCGCACACGTGCTCGTCAGCCCCATCTGTGCTCATGCACCCAGAAACGCTGCCCGCTGCTGGGGCCAACCAGCGTGGGACAGCTGGTGGCTTCTGCTATGTGCTCTCAGGGTCCAAAACAGGGTGATGGAGAGCACACTGCCTGCACTAGGACAGCACCAGGGCAGCAGCTGAGACCACGCTGGCTTGCACAGGGCAAGGATGGACCACAGACAGCCCCAGCAATCACAGGCTGCTCGGACATTCACGGCTCCAACCTTCAGCCTAAAAATAATTCCCACTTCAGAGCCCAGCGGAGGGCCACGAAGATGATCAGAGGGCTGGAGCACCTCCCTTATGAAGAAAAACTGAAAGAGCTGGGGTTGTTCAGCCTGGAGAAGAGAAGGCTCCGGGGAGACCTCACAGCAGCCTACCAATATCTGAAGGGAGCCCACAGGAGAGCTGAGAGGGACTCTTTGTCAGGAAGTGTAGTGACAGGACAAGGGGTAGCAGTTTTTAATTGGAAGAGGGGAGATTTAGATTAGATACTAGAAAGAAATTCTTTACTGTGAGGGTGGTGAGGCACTGGAACAGGTTGCCCAGGGAAGCTGTGGATGCCCCATCCCTGGAGGTGTTCAAGGCCAGGCTGGATGGGGCTTTGAGCAACCTGCCCTAGTGGGAGGTGTCCCTGCCCAGGGCAGGGGGGTTGGAACTAGATAATCTTTAAGGTCCCTGCCAACTCTAACCATTCTATGATGCTATGATTGGCCTCTGCTAGCAGCTCCAAAGCCAAACACTTCAGCCTGTGAGCACTCCAAATCACTTACTGTTGAGCCCTTCTTTGTTGACAATGGTGCTGCTCCCCAGAGCCTCGTAGTACTGCTGGTTGCTCATCAAGGTGTGCATGCCAAGGATGGCTGCAGAAAAGGAAAAGGAGAACACGACTTGAGTTATTGCAAGCTCCAAAGCCAGAAAAAGATGCACACATGCTGTGCTCTCCCAGGATCGGGAGCGCGCCACCTTCTTCTGTGCAAGCACAGAACAACATACAAAGGGGGGACCAAGCCCCCGGGCTGCCATAAATACACAACAGGGCTCAAAGGTCTGAAAGGCTGGGCACTTCGAGTTTGCTCATTTGTGTTTCAGCTGGTCCTTTCCCCTGCCCTCTACTCACAGCTGAAATTTTGAAGAGTGCATCACAGCTCGGAAAAAGTGATTTGCAGGTTCAGTGTTTCGGGGACACACACACCCCCCAAACACAGCTTACTCTGGCAACAAAATCTCTCCACCAGCCAGGACTGTGAATACCCAGAGCACAGACAGAAGCATGGGAGCTCTTCCAGGACTTGCTGGGAGTCACCCACAAGAGCTATCCTACTTGCCATGCCAAGGAAGGGACCCAATACATCACGACTGACAACGAGCCCTGCTAAGTGGGCAGGAGCTGTTTCACAGCCTTAGCTAACTCAGAAAAGCAACGCTGTCGCTGTCAATATTGAGATTTCAGCACAGCTTGTATCACATCAGTTCTCCTGCTGCCACTTCAAGTGTATTCTCCCAACAATTGCAGAATGACCTGCCCCCAACAGTATTTTTCTGTGAAAGTAATCGCTGCGCAGATCTGGAGCTTAGAAAAGCAGATTTTATAGCATAGGGCTTTATAGGACTCTAGAAGTGCAGTAAAAAAGCAAAATCCAGAGATGCAGTGCTTGGCCAGGGTACATATGTTGGAAGCCTTCACGCAGAAACACATTTCTAAGCCAGAATATGCTATTATTATGTAGAGGACATCTAGGTGGTGTGATACTTTACAGGCTCTCTTACAGACTTCTGGCAAGGAGGATACTGCTAGGGAGCATGGAAGTCTGAAGGAGACAGGTCTGGAAGAAGAAGCCAGTAGCACTGAAATACTCATTGGCTGCTGGACCCGCAGGGGACACATGAGCTCAAAGCATCAAGGGGGTGTTCGTAAGATCTTTTGGCATATGACCAACTGCACAAATTGCAAGAAATCCTTAGCTTTAAAGTGTTTTGGGAAAAGCTCTTTAACAAACAGCAGCCCTGAGTGTCCACTGAAAGACTGTCTAACCTAACAGCTCCTTTAATAGGTTGGCACCAGAAATCCACATTCTCACTGGGTCTGCTGGGTTGCTTCCTAGATAGAGGTTTGGCTTGAAGAAAGCCGTGCTGCTGAAGGTGACGGGCTGCAATTTGCAAGATTCAGTGGCAGAGACAGGAGAAGAGATCAAACAGCACACTCTGTTCTCTCAACAAATCCTTCTTCTCCCTCCTCAGCTTTGGTCCATGCTCCTGATTAAATCACATGGGCTGAGAGTAACTCTAAATATACACTTCTTTTTTAACAAAGAAATAAATCCTGTCACAACTGTCAGCACTCAGATAAACATCAAAAAGCTCAACAGCTTATTTCCCACAAAAGAACAAACAACAAGAAACTAGTAGTCAAGCAACCTGAACCCCCAAATTCACATGAAACTGTTTTACCAGCAATGTCACAGAGCTCTGCATCGGAGGCATTAGCCAGGGCTTCCTCCAGTTCCGGCTCCAGAGTCACACTTTCCAAAACAGGATCCATGGGCTTCTGCTTGGGAATCCAAACTTTTCCTGTAAATGCAAAGTGAGGTCACTCTCAGCATGGCTGTAGCACCTGCTTCACAGAGAGCCCTGCAGATGCGTTTCTGTGGGGTGAGATCTGCACAGTGGGAAGGACAGAGGGGGCACAAGGACCTAGAGGAAAACCAGAGGAGACACTCCACCCTTTCCCATCAGCTTGGGGTCTGAGCCCTGCTGTGAGGGGAGCCAGGAGGCACCTGCCAGACACCTCCAACTATGGAGCTGGACTCCTTCCCCAGCGTGAAGGGCCGCATCCGCAAAAGCCCAGTAGTATGTTTGTACAGGACGATGACTGCTCAGCTCACAGCCCTCAAAAAGCCACGCACAGCCTGGCCCTGCAGGAGACTTCACTTCTCTGAAGGCTGCATAGAAGGAATGGAGATTTGCCAGCGCTCACGTGGACCAAGAGTGACTGGGCTCCAGCACTGTGCAAGACGGGTCCCGCTCCCGAGACAGCTCCAAATGCACGGTGGCAGGGCAGATGGCACAGGAGTCAAAAGGGGGTGGGAAGGAGGTGGTGGAGGGGGCCTGGCAGCAGGCAGGGGTAGCGGTCAGCCATCCACAGAGCAGACGGGATGCAGGGAGGAGCAGGCTTGGGGCAGCTGGTCCGGCTCAGCATCGCTGCAGAGGACAGCAGGGCAGGGGGGAGAGGCACAAAGGGCATGCCAGATGGGACACCTCCGTGCTCCCTCTCCCGGGAGCAGCAACAGGCCAAGGAACAGGCTTTATCCCTACAACTCAGAGGTGCAAAGTGACAGGTACAGCCGGTGAAGCAAAGCTGCCATATCAGGTGCTCGCTCGTGGCCTTTTCCAAAGTGGGGGGCTGCCCACATGGGGAGGGGGCTGCACAGCGAGTGATGCAGCTCCAGCCCAGCTCTGAACATGATGCGAAGAAATGGCCTCAAGTTGTGTCAGGGAAGTTTTAGATTGGATATTAGGAAAAATTTCTACACCGAAAGGGTTACCAAGCATTGGAACAGGCTGCCCTGGGAAGTGGTTGAGGCACCATCCCTGGAGGTGTTCAAAAGACAGGTAGAAGTGCTGTTTAGTGACATGGTCCAGTGGTGGTTTTGTCAGTGTTATGTTGATGGTTGGACTCAATGATCTGAAAGGTCCTTTCCAACCTAGAAAATTCTATGATTCCATGAATGCCGTGGGGCTCCCCATCACTCCCCCATCCCAATGCCCAGGATGATCTCCGGGCGAGCCACCTCCCTGTGTCTGCTGGAGCTGGTTGTGCCCCAGGGAGGTGTGGGGGGTCCCAGGCAGGGGACAGGGTTCATGGCCCCGGGTGGCTGCCCCCAGCTCTGAACCGCTCGGAGCGCCAAGGGGCAGGTGGGTCTCTCTGTGAAGGATGAAGGGGTCAGGTCTGAGATTTTGCAGCAGGGCACCTAAGAAAAGAGAGAGGCTTGTGGTGTTTTAACAGATGATGGTGTTTGGCAGGGAGCAGCCTGGTGGGTAAATCCAGCGCTGCTGCCGGGCGGGAGGAGGGATCTCAGAGGATTTGGGATCAGTCCCCTCCCCTGAAATAGCCCAGGGTCACTGCAGAGAGACAGCGAGCGCAAAGCTCTCAGCCTAGCATGAGAGCCAGGACTATTTTTGTCCTCTCCCTTCTCTGAAACCAGAGTCAGCGGCACCAAAGGGGAGAAACAAAGATCCTGCTGCTCAGGGATGTGCAGAAAACAGAAGCGGCTAAATTTAGCCTCAGGGAAGAAGCAACTGTGCTTGGGGCTCCCCCCCGGTGAGAAGCGGTGTCTGCTATAAACAGCCTTTTGCAGAAGGGCCCATCTCCGGCCGCCCCGGCAAAGAGGGCAGGAATCTGCCTCCTGGGACACAGCTGCTCTGGCAAAAATAGTCAGAGCATCACGTGTGCCTGCAGGGCCAGGCACCCTCCGGGTACTGCGCAGCTACATGTCCCCCTTGGGCTGGTCCCTTCAGCGCTGGCTTGGTGCAGAGACCCAGAACCGTTGTCCCACCAGGCGCACGGCAAACCGTGCACGCCATCTGGTCAGTTCAGCAGGGAATAGGAAAAACAGGGCAAACTTAATTCTGCCGTCACACGACAGCTCCCTTTGACATCTCAGTGTCATTGAAACTTCTGGGTTGGTGGTTTTAGGAAGCTTCCTGCCTCAGCCGCCCTGCATTACAACTTGGAACTTGAAATTAAATGGTGCATGCAAACAGCATTACACATGATAATGTACACAGCAGGTACGCACACAGCAGCTCCTACCCTGCCCAGCAGCATGGCCAGGGAGAGCAGCTCCCACGGCAAACTGGCAAATCACCCTCCAGACTGTAAACGGGGTGATTTATTTCCAGCTCTGCCACAACTGTGAATATATAATTTGCTGTCTCTGGCTCACAGTCAGTGTAAGTAGTGTCTTCACTCAGCAGTGTGTTACAAGCAAAAAGATGTTTAATGTGTCTGGGATCTCATCAGACTGAAATATGGCTAGCTCAGACCAGAAACCAAACACTCAAAATGCCTGAAATACCTCCATTTCCTGCAGAGCACTGCTACTACCTTCTGGGCTAGGGTACGTCTGAAGTTGATTTTTTTTTTTTCTTCTTTCTCCCTAAAAGTTACCACCTGAAGTCTTATTAAATGGGCAGACTTAACGTAAGCTCTTTCTCAGAGAGGCTCGTTGATCAGTAAGGGGGCAGATGGCAGTTTGAGGAGCACCTCAATCGGGAAACATGCTCACACGCCCCCATCCTCATGCACTGCTTGTTTGACGTGGGGCAAGCAACAGTGCAGACAGTGTTCACCCAGATCTTCTGCTGCAGGGGGACCATGGTACGGAGGACACAACAGCAGAAAAAAGCTGCTGAGAAATTGCTGGAACCCAGAGGCAAGGATTGACGGGCCCACATCCCGTGCCAGATGATATTCAGAGTGCTAATGGGAGCAGTGAAGTCTGGATAACAGGACATGTCCCAGGAGAACAGGAAAAGATGCCAGAAGGAGGCAAAAGAAAAGAGGCAGAGTAAACCCCTTGCTCACAGTCCCCAGGGCCACACAAAGAGCAGGGGTGCAGCAGCTACCTCCAGGTACGGTGCAGGAAAAAACATGCAGAAGAAACACGCAAGATGCCAGAGGCTGGGAAATGAGTCTGGGGCTGTCAAGAGCTGATGAAGACTAGATGGGGACTGTTGGGATCACCACAGCTAAGGGGAGCTGTGGAGTTTCTCTGTACCAAGATGAAGCTCAGAGTGTAGGGATGAAGCATGAAAGGTGATGGTGAAAGACAGAGCGCAGCATGCCGAGCTCACGGGAGGACAAGAAAGGACAAGGTGATGTCTTCCCCAGAGCTTGACACAGCTGCAATGGGATGAGGATGGAAAGAGGCTGCAGAGTGGTACAGCCTCTGTCCATCACTTCACAACATATCTGGCGGTACCCAAATCAGCAAGCACATGGACCTCTTGGGCACACCCCAGTTCATTGGCCAGCCTGGACTGGGGCTAGACAGCAGGGAGAGCAGATCCACCACCACAATGGTGTCACAATGAAGTCATGCTGAACAACACAGCTCAGACATAACCCTTCTGCTGTGCAACCGCTGTGCCTTCGTCGTGATGCAGCCAGTGTGGCACAAAGGATGACCATACCTCTCTTTTCACCCGTGAAAGGAACCAAGTCTTCTCTGTCCTTAACGTCCTTTGCCTGCTTTTCTAGGTGGGCCATGAGTTCCTCCCTTTTGAACGGGCCGGTTGGTGGCTTTTGCGTCTGATCCCGCTGCCTGAGCCCTGCTGGCAGCAACGCGTTCTAGGCATGGAGGGGACAAACACGGGTTATCTCTGCAGGCCACGATCCCCGTCCATCAAACGCTCTCCACTTTCCTCAATGCACTATCTTTCTTCCACATTGCTGGGCCATTTACTTCTCCTTGTGTCCAAGGTTATCGCCATCCAAGCCCACCGATTCCCACATCATCTAAGACACATAATGCTCCTTCCCCCCTCCTATTTCAAACGCTGTCTCCACTACAAGATCTCCATGCTGCCAAGTGGATGTTTCTCTACAACAGCAACTCCAGTCCTTTCTCTGGGGGCTCTCAGCCATCCCCTCCTGCTCCTCCTAGCCCATTCCCACACCCCCACCAATTCTGCTGCCTCTTTGCAATAGTCGCAGCACCAGAACCAGGCTGCTAAACTCAGCTGGTCTTCTCCTCCCTGTACGTGTCTGTCCAAGTGCCCACATGCCCCACGTGTCCCAGCAAGAATCAGCTCAGGGAAATCCCATGGTCCTTCCCAGAGCAGACCAGAGAGATGTGGTGGTCTCTTCTGCCCTTCATGATCCATCACAAAACTGCAGGCAAGGCCTCGCAGAGAAGGTCACTCTGTTGCAGAACAAAACCCCTGCGGACCTCAGCCCTTTTTCAAACTGCCTCCGTGTTATTCAGCCACATTAGCCACCATGGGAAGTTGCTTTGTGCCTGACACATATGGCACGTAAGCACCTGCTTATATTTAAATATAGAACAGCCTTAATGCAGTAAGTAAGACTATTCCCAGATTTGACGCTAAGCATGTTCTTTAAAGCTTTGCTGGATAGAAGTCAACATTTACTTTTTAAGACATCCAAGGTGATTTTGAACAACACGCTGATTTTTCCAAGCCTGCCTAATAAAAGTAATTAATTATAATTTAAATCTGCATCAGTGGAAAGCCTAGGAAGGAAAATGACTAATAGGAAACAATTAGACTTGGGCAAACTTGTAGGGGAACTCTGGGGAACCTGTGCTAAGACACAAGCAGGGAGGAAGAGGAAGCAGCTTGCTTCCTCAGGCTTCATGCTGTGAGAGCGACCAGGCAGCCTTCATGCTTTACCTCCTGGATGCTGGCTACACCTGTACTCACAGATGTTCACGATTATTGCACTTTTCTGCATCTTTCACAGAATGCTGCCCAACACTGTGTCTTCTGAGGCAGCTGTAAGCAGCCCATATGCTTAAACCCAGGAGCGAGCCTGCCACCTCTTAATTATTTTCCTGTGCTGCAATTAAAAATACTGATGATGCAATCTGCACTGCCCATCATTTCCCCACCAGAAACACCAACTGCATGTTGCAGGAACAATTTCTCACTTGGCAGTGCCCAGCCTCATCATCTAAGGTGTCTGGAGCCCAGGGGCCTGCCAGTTGGCTCTGCACAGCCCCTGCTGGGGCCACAGGACAACGTTGCCTCCAGAAAGCTTTCATTGCTTGGCACCAGCAGGACCAGTGTTTGTGTGTGAGCAGCTCTGACTGATGTTGGGAGGCTGCTAAAAAGCAATTGTCCCATTTTGAGAAACTCCAGGATTTGGTTTTCTGCCTATATGGAGGGAAATTGAGACCATTTGAAGTCTCTATTGAAAAAAAGCCCCACCCAAACAAGCCACAAAACCTTCAAAATTTCCCTCCAAGGTGGCTTGATGGGAAGCAGAGAACCAGTTTCTGCAGGTTCACTGCCCTGTACCAGCACTGGCTGACACTGGTTCTGCAAACCACAGTGCTTGCCACGCTCCCCAGGGCAAGGACAGGGGAGTATCACAGAAACAAAGTCCCACTTGTAGCCCATGCTCGTGATGGCAAAACTGTTCCTGTGGACAGCCTCTTCCACCCTTGCACTGAGCACAGGCTCTGCAAAGGGTCCCACTTAAATACAGATTACCAACGCAGCCCGTTCCCCCCCCTCCTTGACTACTGAGATTTACCACCTGGCAAACCTCGTGTGAACACGACTTACATCAGGGTCCAGCTCCTCCAGTTCATTCTCTAACTTCCTGAGCTCCTCCTCTGTCAGAGCCCCAAGGATCTTGTCTTCATCCAGGTCTCGGTATTTCTCTAGCTCCTTTCGGTAAGACATCTTAGAGGAGTCTCGTCAACCTCACTTTTATGCCGAAACAGGACCTGAAATGGAAACGGGTGGCGTTAAGTCTGCATACGTGAGAGGTGAGGCTGCACCCGGCTGGTCAGGGAGCACTGGGCACCACCGAGCCACAGAAGGTTCATGCTTCAAGGCATGTCTGACTTCAAAGCATGGCCAGATTGCTCGGTGCCTCCCCCCCAGCCCTGTCCATACCCCACATGCACGGCACGGCCCGTGGTGAGGAGAGGGGCACACCTTCAGTGGCACATCGCTCCCTCAGGGCCTCACAGGGCAGCGCTGGGGAAGCACCTCCTACAGGACCCCCAGCTAGAGATGTCTTTCTCCAAGCAACGCTGGACGTTAATGAGGTGTCCCTAGGCATTTATTCCCTTGAAGGACCATAAACCACAAATCACGAAGTCTCTCATGCCCTTACAAGCCCCCAGTAACGCCTCCCTGCAACGTGGCACTCCAGATAGTGTCATCACAAGGTGGGAAAACAGATTTGTAACACCACTGAGAACCTCCAAGCCCTCAAAACCTCCACCAGGCTGCAGTGGGTGGCCCTCCTTCCCATGTTTCAAAGCCGCAAGGGGATCATGAAGTATTATCCACTCGTGTCCAGGAGGCTGCCAGTGAAACGTGCCGCTTAGTGACCCACCTTCCCTGCCACCACACGTGCTCACACAGCCCAGCAGCTGGTCCCCGCACGCCTGAACCAGCCCTTGGAGAGGAGCGGTGGGAGTAACCCACTAGATGATCTATCCGGATAATCCCTGCTGACCTGGGGGTCTGCGCCACGTCTCCTAATGTAAAGTGCCATACACAATCATACACACGTAACTGCAACCTCTGCCAGCTCTAAAAGGCTGTAGTAGACCTTCTACAAAGGTCAACTTGCTTAAAATATGCAGGTGGGTTAAAAATACTCTCACCACAACGCACAGGAGTGTAGCCCACTCTGCTTTTTTCCTGGAAGTTTCCTTCCATAGCACTGTACATTTGTACATATATATTTGTACATATGTATATATGTACATATTTGTATATATGTACATCTGTGTATTTATATTTTTTGGCTCAGTTTTTGTGGAGAATATTGAACTCTAGATGATTTAAGCAGACCTCTCTTACAATTTAAAAAAAAAAAAAGGTTTTGCTGATCCCTCAAGGGGTATTTACACAAAAATAACAGCAAGGCCAAATATCTTTTGAGTTTCTATAAATGGTCTCTTTTCAGCTCCTGCGGAGGGTCAGAAGCCCTACCCTGGGTGACATGTCTCCAGCTCTGCCCATCCTCTCGGGGCAGATCACGCTCTCGTGATGGCTTTTCACTTCAGCGCAGAAGACGCCTCCTTACACAACTTGCAGGGCAGCTGCCATTCCAGAGAGATAGGAAAAATTATCTTTAGCTTGGTCGCAAAAGGGCACGTTGAGGCACACATGGCCCCCGACAGCAAGCCCTTAAATTTAGAGCCGTCAGTCTGGTGGGACGTTCGGTTCCCCCGCAGGGGCGATGGCAATCCCCCCGCATGGCTGGCATTCCTGACACTCGCCACCCGGGAGCTGGAGCGCCGGGAGACAGCGCAGCTCCTCCTCCACGGCAGCCCAGAGAGGGATAAACCACCTTTTTTCCACCTTATATTGAACTGCACGAGAACAGCCATGACTAGTCGGTATTTCCATATTCAATTTTTAGTTTTGACTGTTCTGCTGTGGAAGGAGCTGAGGCTAAAGAGGAGGCAGGAAGGCAGAGGGCAGCCCACCCCAGGGTGCTAAATTCCCTAAAATGGCTTAAAACACCCACACCTGCAATGCACACACAACCTCTGTCCTGGCTACGAGGGGACCGGTACTCCCAGAGGCACCGGGGATGGCCAGACTGGGATGGTAGCCCCCGCAGGGCTAACCTTGTCCCCTTCTGCCAGAAGGACAGAGACTGTCAGCACCAGGAGGCAAAAGGCAGGAGAGATGTGGGAAGCGCTCCAGGTCTCCAGGCCTCCTGCAGACAGATATAAAGCCAGGGCTGCATGGAATCATGAAATGGTTGGAGCTGGAAGGGACCTCTAGAGATCATCTAGCCCCCTCCCCTGCTAAAGCAGGATTGCCCAGAGCACATTAGAATCACAAAATCATCTGGAAAGGACCTTTGAGATCATCAAGTCCAACGATCAACCCAACACTGACAGGACTGCATCCAGGCGGGTCTTGAAAATCTCCAGAGAAGGGGACTCCACGGCCTCCCTGGGCAGCCTGTTCCAGGGCTCTGTCACCCTCACCGTAAAGAAGTTTTTCCTCATATTTGAGTGGAACATCCCATGTTCCAGCTTGTGCCCGTTGCCCCTCGTCCTGTCACTGGGAACCACTGAAAAGAGTCGGCTCCATCATCCTTCAACCCACCCTTTAGGTACTTGTAAACATAGATAAGGTCTCCCCTCAGCCTTCTCTTCTCCAGGCTAAAGAGCCCCAGCTCTCTCAACCTTTCCTCGTAAGGGAGATGCTCCAATCCCTTAATCATCTTGGTTGCCCTACATTGGACTCTCTCCAGTAGTTCCCTGTCCCTCTTGAACTGGGGAGCCCAGAACTGGATGCAGGATTCCAGTTGTGGCCTCACCAGTGCAGAGCAGAGGGGGAGAATGACCTCCCTCGACCTACTGGCCACACTCTTCCCTCTGCAGCCCAGGATTCCATTGGCCCTCTTGGTGACAAGGGCACATTGCTGGCTCATGGAAAGTTTGCTATCCACCAGGATTCCCAGATCCTTCTCCTCAGAAGTGTTTTCCAGCAGGTCCACCCCTAACCTGTATTGGTGGCTGGGGTTCTTCCTCCCCAGGTGCAGGACCCTACACCTTTATTGAACCTCATGAGGTTCTTCTCTGCCCGGCTCTCCAGCCTGCCCAGGTCACGCTGGATGGTGGCACAGCATGAAGCAGAGGTGCTGAGGGCTGAGGACAGGTGCTGAGCCTGACGAAACATGGCCAAAATCCCAGCGGGGGAGACATTCCACCTGCTGCCCACCCGGGGCAGAGCTGCTGAAGGGGGACGGTGCCTCTAACAGCCCTGAGGGTGCAGCTGGAGAGCAGGTCGGCAGCACCGAGGTGCCCGCAGTGGTGGCAGGATGCATGGTACCGACCAACAAGCCGTGGGGGCTTGGCGTGACACCTTCCATCACCGTCTCTGGGAGCAGCCCCTCCACTGGCTCTCCCTTATCTCCACCTCCCCGGCCTCCTCCACCCTATCTTGCTAATGAGTGCTAGGGAGAAAAAGCAAATCCTCCCTCTGCTGTAAATGGCAAGGGGGCTTTGCACTGCCAAAAATAAGAAAGCAGGTAAGTTCTGCCTGAGCATAGTCATCTTCATTTACACAATGCGTGGAAAAACCCCACAAAACTCCACCACCACCACCCCAAAACATCTCTCCCCGAGCTGTGTGAGGGTTCAGGCTTGGTTTAATACAGACTCCCCTCTCTCCGCACTCCAAAAAAATAACAAGATTCTCCAGCACAACTGCAATATTATATTAAAATTTTAACTCCACACACTTCTGGACACTCAGGGAAGACCTAGCCCCAATTCACCACAAATCTACTCCATCAAATCTATTCTCAATGACTTCCTAAGAAGACAGCTTTGACTTCTTGCCGTTTTTTGTTAAAGCTACCAATAGACTTTTCTTTCAATCAACGAAAGAAACATCACAACAAAATATGAACATAATATACAAAAGCTGCACAGGACTGGCACTATTACAACTCTAAGTCCTCAAAAAATTGAAATTTGTATTGACAGCTGAGATAGCAAGGTATTACATCTCATTGTCCAAAGTATTCATCAGACACATTAGAAGACAGCCCAAACACTTGCAACTTGGTAAGTCTGAAGAGTGGAGAAGTTGGTATGCATGAAGACCAATAAAAAGGTTCAAGGAAAAAAATGAAATCAGATGGGAGAGGAACATACGCCATAGATCATCTCCAGGGAAGACTGTTCCTACCGTGAATGTAGAAAAACAAAGCAAAAAAGCCAGCACTTGTGATTATGAAGGGGTTGGAATACTTTCTTTTTGAGAACTGCTGAACAAATAAATGGACACTGTAGAACAAGTGAATATGAAAAGCATCCCGTACGACACTGGAAATACTCCTTTCACTGCTCTGTACAGGTGCAGCCCCACTGCACCAAGAACAGAACCGACCTCCCCACAGGGGGACCGCTGGAGACCTGGGGAAGGTGGCCCATGCGGGACCACCATGTCCCATCCGTGGTGGAGAACTGTCACAGGGACAGAACAGGGAGCAGGGCGGGCAGGAGCAGGGCAGCGATGGGCTCAGGCTGCAGCAGGCTGCTCGGGGGGGCTGCAGGGCAGAACGGGTACCACCGAGCCGGGGGAGCTGCGGGATCACCCCTCGGTGCTCTGACAACCCCAGGAAAAAGGGGCAAAGGAGAAAGCAGCGCTGGGTGAAGCAAACACAAACAGCAGCGAGGAAGATAAATTCCAAGAAAACGTAAAAATATCGCAGAGAAAACATTTCCCCGGGGTGCCGTGGGCGTCTGGTGGAGGCTCATGCTGAGAAGCCCAGCCTCGACCTCCACAAACTCCCACCGGCACCAGCACGTGGAGAGCAAACAGAAAGTCTCCCCTCTTCTCTTTGTAGGCACATGGGGAGAAGGAGCGACTTAACCTCAGCAACCATACAGGGCTTCTGGGGGATAAATTCTGTTATGGGTCCAATCCTACCCCGATTCCAGCGCTTGGCAGCAGGCTGAAGTGGGCGGCTGTCAATTCCACGGCAGCACACCAGAGGGTTTGGGGCATCCTCAGCCGCCAGCCACACCGAGCCCCCAACAAAAGGCAGAGGACAACAGCCACGGCTGAAGAAATGAGCATTCCACCCCCCTGCCCCCCCAAGAACAACCCTCAGATCTACTGGGAAACTTTTTCAGTGCTTTGAAATAAGAAAGCAGACCATGAGCTCGGTTTCTGAGATAAGGAGGTGGCCAACAAGCATCATCAGCATAGATACCGGTGATTCTTGGAGAAACGGCCAAGTTTTAAGGCAGGCTTTCAGGATGAAAGCTGTTTTTAAGCAGCACCAAAGGCAGGAGTTACCCTCCTGAGGAACAGCCTGGCTTGAGAACAGTTCCTGTTTGACTCATGCAGGGTTTTTGATTTATGAGAATTTTTCATAGCTTAAGTATAAACCCGAGTCAAAGTTCAGAGCTATTATTTTTACAGTATAAAAATAATAAACCAATGTCAACCAATCCCCCTTTAGTTGCTACAATTCTTTTTTTCTTTTCTTTGACTTTCAGCATAACTTTAAAGATAAACACCAGGGCTTTTTTTTCTGGGAAACTATACATACCTCAAGTGACCATTTCCTGTAAACTCAAAAGAAGTTAAGTGTTTTCTGTGCATACTCTTAGACCTCAGTGAATCACCCAGGTCTAAATCCAAGATATACGATGCTCAGATGAGAGGAGCAAATCAGCTCCAGTTGGTTTCCTAAATGAAGACTGTGTTTTTATGTGCCTTCTCAGTCCTCTGATAAACCTGAAAGCCATCAGCTAACTCTAATGAAATCCCACACATGACGACTCAAACCCTAATTTCTTGTCAAGCTACACATGCCTGCAAAGGGTCTGTCAGACCAGGTGGAACGTGCAGCAAGCCTAAGGCATCTCCTTCATCTGGCAGTCAGGGAATGAAGGAGAGATGGGACATTTGCAGGGAGGTCCAGGGGAAGGGTGTGCAGCACACCAGAAAGACCTGGAGAATGGGGAGACGTTAGATGTGGTAGAGGTGGGGCTGGCACAGTGGGGATGGCAGGATGAAGGACATCTATCCACCTAAAAGTGAGTCTCTGCCGGCCCCACAGCTCATGGGACAGCTTGCGAGCCCTGGGCTTGCATCCCAGCATACCCAGGTGTTGGTGTGCAAGAGCCTGACTCTACAGCCACCTTGCTGCTTGAGTCACTGAGCACCCCAACATCACCAGTTCCCAGGAATTTCAGGAAGGGACCCATGAATTAGAGCAGATGCAGTAACAGCAGGGAAAGATGCCCATCCACTGCTTCTGAGACCAGATCTGAAAACGTGAGTCTATGTGAATTTTGCAAAACCTAGTAGCAAAGCAGAGCAGAGCGCAGGAGGAGCTGGATCTGTCCCCAGCGTCACCACACAGCCTTATGTACCCGAAGTCTTGATGGCTGGATGCCTCCTGTCACGAGTTACTGTGGTCATGAGAGAGTCAAATGCAGGTGTGCTGGAACAGGAAAGCTCTCCTCCCGACACACAGGTAGCCTGGAGCCAGCCGTCCCTGCTCTGGCAGATACAAGCAGAGACCAGTGGTGGCCTCGCAGGTGACCATGCGGCCCATACCTGAGGCAGTGAGATGTTTGCCCCGTTTCAAGTGAACATACTTTGTTCTCACTAAACATCAAATCTTTCCTCAGAGGTGCACAGAGGAAGGAGGTTTGATTCTGGTTCAACGCAAAGGGCTTCAGCTGCCTTCTCCGGAAACAAACTGTTCAAACCACCATGAGCTCAGCCATGGCTGAAGGTCACCTTGGCTAAGTCCCTTGCTTCCACAGCACGAGAGTGAGTCACTCAGCCTCCAGGAGACCATCACGGTATCTTGCTTTGCAGCTTTCTCATGCTGAGAAGCCCTTGTGCAGCTTGCAGAGTAGTCAAGCATCATCTTGAATGATCCTCAATAAAATAAAGCATACAAGGTAGTTGATACCCCCAGCCCCTGCTCAGCAAGCAGTGTCCATCAGGTGCATCTTCATCCCTTAGCCCTTCCACAGCTGAGCTGGGCAGTACCAGCACATTCATGCTCTGGATGAGAAGAGTGGACAGAGATGCAAATGGCTCATGCTTAATGAAACCCAAGAGGGGATCTGCCGTTCCTTCAGGAAACTCAAGACTTCTCCAAGGAAGATCTGGATTTCCTCTGATTTGATAAAAAACTGACAACCAGCAGCTGTTAACCTAAGACAAACTGAAATTCATGTTCACCTTAGTAAAATACTTGGAAAGAAACACCTGGAAGGCACTGTGGATCTATCAAAGCACACCGTGACTTCTGCCTTTCTAAATGACATGCCAGCCATGCAAAACACCTAACTCTATCTGAACTTATTGCCACCACCCGGAACCCTACATCAGTGAAGTTCACTAAGCCATAGACAACACTTACTGATGCGGCTGCTTCATTCCCATGGGGATCCGCACGCCGGAGCTGACATTCCCATCCTTGCACTTGACAGCTCCACAGCAAACAGCTGGTTGTCCAAGGTCATGCACGCAGTAGGAGAAGCTCCCTGCGCTCGACCACCAAAGCGACCTCTCCCTTCATCCACTGGGGCTGAGGAAAGCCTTATGCTAGTTGGGCTCTCCTGGACCTTCCTCTCCCCTTGTGTGCCAGGAGGTGCAGCTCACCCCAATCCTAACCCAACACTCAGACACCACCTGTACCTCCCAGCTGTCCTTGCCTCAGTACCCCTGCGAGCCACACAACTCAATACCAGCTCTTACCAAGTGATCTTTCTTATCAGGGCCACCCAGAAAATAGCCTGGATGTTTGGTGACCAGGCAACACACAAGAGGGTCAAACTCTGCCAAAGCCCAGACACAAACCAGCCCAGCTCTATCTCCCTTTCACATATTTCTAAGGCACACACTTGCAAGCACAGTTATGCCTCCTCCTATTTGGGGTGAGGTTCTCTCATGCGCCTGGCATGTACCTAATTGCTTAATTACTAATCCCTATGAAAAGTGCATGGGCTCATTAGTGACACTGTGCACTCAGTTCCTGCTCTGTAACTTGAACCCTTCCACTTGGAAACTTCTCAGCTGGCACCATCCACACTGAACAGGGACTGAACTTGGGTTTCTTGCCTGGAGTCCTGTCAGCCCCTGGATGGACTCCTGCTTCCCTTCCCCAGCACACTCCAGTGGCAGGGGGGGGCCG
>NW_015091151.1:462357-463520 GCF_001431845.1 Calidris pugnax
GGGAGCAGCTGAACCAGCCGCTCCACACCAAATCTGAACGAGACATTTAACAGAGGTGGGACCCTCATACAGTCCTCCCAGGCCTGAGGAAACAAAGATACCACCTCCAGCTGGGAGAGCTAATGAACCGCACAGCGCTGGAAGCGGGCAGAGCTCTGGAGTAGCACCACTGCAGCCTTCTTTCCATGCTTCTCCCAGGGCATCTGCTACTGGTTGCTGCCAGCCAGAGTATCCTGGGCTGGGCAGACTTTGTCAGACCCAGGATAGTCTCTGATGTGTGCTTATCTCATCTACCATTAACGAGAAGGAAGAATTCCCTCCCAGGAGGGTGATGAGCCCTGGGACAGGGCAGCGGGGAGGTGGGGTCTCCATCTTTGTGGGTTTCCAGACATAAGCCATGTGAAGCCACAATCTCCCTGGGTGAGATCTGCTGTGAGCTGGGGATGGACTAGAGAACTGCTGAGCCACTGGCTGTGCTGGGGTCCCGTGACAAGAAAGATGCGGCCGTTTAGCAACACGGAGCCATGGCACACAACTTTTATCTCCTGTTTCTTCCAAGAGTCTGGTAATTTTACAAAGTAAACACATTTTGATGACAAAGTCTTTGCCTTGAATAGGGAAGCGAAGACACTTCCTAGCTCATGATTTGCAAATGGTTGTCAACTACAGAGGAAAAAAATCAGAAAGCAGATGCCTTGAGCTGCCCTGGGCTTTCACAAAAACTCCACGTGCCTGGAAAACAGTGAAGCAGCAAACAGAAAAGTAAAACAATTTGTCTGCAGGCACTACATCCAGCAGCACATCGCTCGGGGGCGGGGGGGGGAGTTACACATCTAACAACAGGAGACAGAGAGGTTTCTCACAAACGGATCATTCAGGATCTCTTGAAAAGATAAGCAGAACTGTCCTTTGGGTGAGTGAAAGTAAAACATGGGCAAAGGAACTCAGCAATGAGGTAGACCAGGCTGTCCTCACATCTGTTTGAATCTCCCAAATACACCAAGGAGGAGGGGAGGCAGCAACATATTCCCAGCATCATGCAAAAAACATATTATCTGGCAAAAAGCCAGCAGACCACCACAGCTGAGAAATGTGCGGAGAAAAGAAAAAAATGAGTCAGGCTGGAAAACAAAGCAATGCTGAAGAGGGGCGGGGGGGGGGGG
>NW_015091151.1:464814-465612 GCF_001431845.1 Calidris pugnax
AAGAAGCCTGACAGGAGGAAAACCGAGACCTGGCAAGGAGCAGCAGTGAGGATGCGACGCAGAGCGCTGGTTGGAACACCCAAAGGCGTGCACAGTAGGGCAACAGGTACAGGGGCTGTCAGGGGACAACAGTGAAAACTCTTCTGCATGGCTACAAAAGGCACTCGGCTCTGGGCACCGTGGTGCCCACCAGACAGTGCTCAGCTTTAATGTTGTGGCCCAGCTCCTCCTTCCGAGAAGAGAACAGATGAAGGGCTCACTACCATAACCCGAAATAGGGCTTGCACGCTCAAGTTTGTCCGGCATCTGCTCTATCAGCTACTCTGAGAGAAGATGCCACCTCTCAGCACAAGTCTCTTTCATAAGAAATGAGGACTTCATTCCACACTCCCCCATGAGCTGGTGGTTCACACAGGAGGAAGGGATTTTATATACGTTTAAAAATAACCTCCACCACGTGGCTGAGCACCTCTCTGGCTCACGGCCCAATGCCTAAGGAAAGATGTAAAGCAACTAGAGAAAGGACCTCTGCCTAGGAGGAGGGCAGATGGGCCAGAAGGGGGGCAGTGGGCAACGTGTTCTGCCCCAAAAACCATCCAGGACCCTTTTCAAAAGCAGAAGCAGAGCGATGAGCACATCAGGAAGGCACGTGAGCGGGGGCAGGAGCGGCGTCCAGCCGAGTGAAGGAAAAGTTATCTCGGAGATAGGCAGCGCCTTTCAAACAAGGCAGTGACTAATTAAAGCTGGACAAAGTACGCGTATGGAAAACACACCCCGGGGGCTCGGGGAACATTCCCC
>NW_015091151.1:466254-530746 GCF_001431845.1 Calidris pugnax
CCCCCCGGCCGGGAACAGCTGTGCCCGGCTGGGAACCCTCCCCGGGGGGGGCTGGCCTGTCCTCACCCTCCGCCCGCAGCCGGGAGGGGAGACTCGCCCCCCGCGGCAGCGCAGGGCGGCGTTTGCTGCCCGAGGGGTCTTTCCTGCTTTTAAGGGTTTATGTGCCCGCCTTTTCCTCCCGATAAAGCGCCTTTTTGGGGAGCCCCACAAGCAGCGGGGAGCCTGCAGCACCCCGGGGCTGCGGGTGGAAAAACTCCTTCCCCGGGAAGAGCGGTGGAGCCCCGGGACGGGGACAGGGAGGGGGGGTCTCAAGGCTCAGCCCGACCGAGTCAGAGGCACCCTGGGCTCGGATCGGGGTGGCCCTGCCATCACCACTGCTGGGGCCCCGTGGGGGCTTCATGAAAGCTGCTTCCCCACAAACGCCATTGGTACCCACGCACCTATTAGCTCCGTCTCTTATTTAACTTCCTGCCAATTAGCCCTGTGCATCCAGTGACGGCCACCTCCAAGGCTGCCATCAGCCAGAGGAGCTGCCTTCCAGCCTCGCGCTGCCAACGCTTTTCATGACGTTGTTGCCAAATCTCCTTTCCCCCATCTCACCTTTGAGTCACCGTAAAGCCCCATGGATTTCTCCTATAATCTTTTTTAAACAAATCTCCCACAAAGTATCAGCCCCAAGCTCCTCCGTATCTCGGCTGTCCAGCTGCCACCAGCAGCCATGAGCCAAGAGTGGAGAGGTCCCCCAGGTGCATCAGAGGAGGGAAGCCCACCTGAACACTTCTCCAGCTCCATGCTTACCAGGCCTTCATCCAAAAATCACAGAATCATGGAATTGTCAGAGTTGGAAGAGACCTCTAGAGATCATCTAGTCCAACCCCCCTGCCAAAGCAGGATTGCCCAGAGCACATCACTCAGGACTGCATCCAGGTGGGTCTTGAGGATCTCCAGAGAAGGGGACTCCACGACCTCCCTGGGCAGCCTGTTCCAGGGCTCTGTCACCCTCACCATAAAGAAGTTCTTCCTCATATTTGAATGGGACTTCCAATGTTCCAGCTTGTGCCCATTGCCCCTCGTCCTGTCACTGGGAACCACTGAAAAGAGTCTGGCTCTGTCATCCTCCAATCCGCCCTTCAGATACTTGTAAACATAGATCAGGTCTCCCCTCAGCCTTCTCCAGGCGCAGCTCTCTCAGCCTTTCCTCCTAAGGGAGATGTTCCAATCCCTTAGTCACCTTAGTTGCCCTGCGTTGGATGGCAATGCCCCATCTCCATAAGGTGATACCTGGCTTCTTTTTCACAGCTTGTCATAGAGGCGACCTGAAGTTCTGTATCCCGTGGCATTTGGAGAAAGACCAAATAGCTCTGGGAATACTGCCCCCACGGCAAGGCCAAACGAAGGATACAAGTGGGGACACAGCCAAGCAGTGGATTCAGTGCACGCCTTGAAGAGGTGAGCTGGCTCCTGGCCCAAGTCACTGGCATCATCCCAGCTGCTGGCAGGAGTGAAAAGGGAACTTGGAATCACCCGATTCACTGCTGACTGGCCCAAATGCCTGAATTTCTTCAGGTTGAAGAAAGCAGATGGGTAGGTACCAGATCAGACAAACCTAGATGGCAGTATCTACGCTACGTGCTTACCAACTGTCTTTCTCAAGGGTGTGCAAGCTGTGAGCAGCTCAGGAAGGGATCCACCAGCACCACAAAGCTTCCCTACAAGCCCATGTTGGCTTTGCACTCGTGACACACACGAGCCACTTTTTTTATCCCACCTGGCTGCTGTCAGATCTAGCTTTGTGGGCACCAGAAGTTCATCCAAGGTGAGCGCTCCCCTTAGAATGCACTCAGCCTGTCTCCATCAGGTGAGACATTAACCCAGCTTCTCAGTGCATTTGTTTTCAGTGCCAGTATCAGGCATGCTTCATTTTTAGCTGTCTGCCATGACACCCTGCAGTCATGAACTTGCCACAAAGCATCATCACACCTTGTACCAACTGTTCATGGGACACCACGTATTGCTGACTCCGGCTACATCTAAGCCCCTCTTCAGAACAGCTCCCAAGGTCATGGCTTGGCATACGTGAAGCCTGTCTGCTCAGGTCACAAGCTCCTCTTGCCCTAGTCAAGTTCTAACCTCACAGAGCAGGACAACTCTCCTGCTCCAGACTGCCAGTCTGAAAATATCAGCAGTGAACAAAAGAACATAAAAGGAAGTTTTCAAGCATTAGGAGGGTTTGAAGTGAGGGGGTTTGTTCATTGCACGTTTCTTCTTCACTTTTCCTGTCTAACACAACCAGTGCATGAGAATGCAGTCTCTCAAAGCTTTGCCTGATGTGCAGCAACTGTGAGAAGAAAGGATAAGCGTGGTGAAAACAGGGAGACAACAAAAGTCTCTCTGAACGGAGAAAGATTAGCCCACGAGTGGAAATCTTGGAGACAGGAAATGATCTTGAGATAGCAAAGAAGGTTCTTGAGTTTCTCCAGTGAAACAGAGTTCCTCAAAATGAGCCGGGAGGGACACACTGGGAGATGAAAACAGGTAAACTTAAACTTTGTAAACTTAAGAAAATACAGGTGAGGTGGAAGAAACAGAAAAGAGGTGGTTTGATAGTGCTTAATTTTCACAGCCTTGGGAAAGTAGGAGATTTGCTTTGGTTTGGGTTGTTTTTTTTTTTTTTATTTTAACCGTGCCCTCTGTTTTCCCTAGGTCAGGAATGCTCATTTCCCAGTTTACATAACCCACAGTGAACCACAAAACAATGTTTAACAATGTTGCTCCCTTTTCCTGGCAGGAAAGTTACCTTGGGTGGAGTCCCAAGAGTTACACACTCCACCTCCCAAGGGAGGATGAGCTGGGCTTCTGCAGATGCATCCCACCTGGTTTTGGCATTTATAATGAAATGGAAGTTCCAGTGGGTTTCAGGCTTTCCCCCTCTCTTTACAAAGATTGCCTAAGACCTAAACTAAACTTAACCTTTCTGCAATAGAAGCCTTTGTGCGCCCTATTTTCCCTACATGTAAACCCATATTCTTTATCAGTGGGAACTTTTAAAAGCGTGCCCCTCCTTAGCCTTCTCCTTTCCAGACTAACTACAAATCCTTCTGTTTAATCCAGGTTTTCTAGACGTTCATTTTTCTTGCTTTTGTCTGGATTCTCTGTAATTAATCCACTCTTTCTTGTAGGACACTGCCCAGAACTGCATGCAGGAATCCCACGGAGGCCTTTCTAATAGCACTCAGAATGGAAAGATCACATGAAACAGTAACTCCACCACCTGCTCTACACAGACCCATGCCGAAGCACCCCTGGTGAGGTGTCATGCAGTACCAAAAGCAGAGAAACCATCCACAACAAACCTCAAACACAGACGGCTGAAAAACTGAGGCTAAGAACCGCACTGCATTCTGTGTGAATTAATGAGTTACACAGAGCAGGCCACTCTCACACCTCATAAGGACAGCTACTAATTATGCTACCTAGTTCATGGATCAGGAACTTCAGCAAACTCAAAAGTGTTCAATGTTGTGTACGGCCAACACCTCCTGCAGGCTTTTCAAAGGCAGAGCACAAAACGTAATCAAACAGCACTAGCCAGGTCAGTCAGCAAATGTATCAGAGAATCTTACAGGCTAGTCAGAGGGGTTCAAAAATAACATTAAAAGCAGGTGTAAAATCATGGCTCTGCAAATGAAATCACAGATGGTGTTAAGAAGACAGTGGGTAAGCACCTAAGTGATATAAGAGTACCTGTACTGTAACAGACTAGTGATGGAGCCACCTAAGGCAGTAGTGTTACTGTCCAATGGGCATGAGGACGGGGAGACACCTCAGGGCAGCCTCTGGACACAGCGTATGCACTGCAGGCAGCACTGCATTAGTAACTTTGGCTTGGGGGACCCACGCAGGAAATGATTCACCACCTGGATCGTGTGCTCTTGGGTTTGCTGGTCATTTAGACTGCGCTGTTTTACCCACACACAAAGCAGCCTCCGTGAACTCCAGTACTGAGCTGTGCAAACACCTCATACACCAGGAATACTGCCCTTCCTTCTGGGCTTTTTAGACCCTGGAGCAGCCACTGACAACCAAGGAGAGGGTGAGGCACGCTCCAGAAGGAGCAGACAAGCTCAAAAAGCACCTTGAGTCTCTTGAACATCTGCCCTGATACTACAAGTGTAGAGCCCCAAGCCCGGCTCCATCAGTTCACAGCAGCAAATCAACTACAGGCCAACAGCAGATGCCCAAGTCTCAAAGGATACAATCACAGCCTGTGCGTTTCTCACTGAACCAAACAAACTCCAAAACATTCCAGCAAAACACCCTATGCCATTACAATTATCAATTAACAAGCCGTCAAACTTTTGCAGATGAAGGTGGCATATGCTCTTAGACACATACGAAAACTCTTGCTCTCCTCAGGAGCAAAGGAAAGAGCTTGTCTCATCCTAATGACCTGCACCACTCAGACTTTCAGGCTCAGCAGCAGTCCCATGTCCAACAAGAAAACCTCTGCATGGATGTTTATCCTACAGCAGTTCACCACTACATTGAGTCCTTCACCTGCATTCTTCACCATCTCTGCAGTGGCAGCTGATGAAAGAGAAATTGATTAATATGGAAAAATATCAGTATCTCGGAAGTTAACAAAAACTTCTCTCTCAACAAGTATACTTAAAGTGTCTCACCTCAGCTTGCTTAGAAATGGACAGGACCACGTTCACTAGCAACTTGCATGAGATTAGCAGTTGGTTAGTTTATCACTGCCCATCCTATTCACAAGCACTCTGCTACATCCTGAATACAGTCCAGTCGGAGAAGACACTCAAGCAGACTTCCAAGAGGACTCCTTGGTGCTTAGCTCAGACCTCCTGCAGAACTACACCAGAATTAGACTAAAAGGGGGCAGGTATCAGTCGTACATGCTTACACAGCTTGTTGACTCAGAATATTTGCCTGCATTTTCTTTCTCCTATTGTAATGTCACATAGGCACTGCACTTCCCAAGCCAGGGCTCCCTTTCTGTCCATTCCCCTTCACCCCTGCAGACAGCACGCCGGCAGGATTTCTCAGCTCAGCCTCTGTAGAAAGATCATGCAGCTCTGCACAGCAAAAAAATCCCTTCTGCTGCCATTCACTGTGCAAAGCTTTAATACTCTGTTTAACAATCTTAAGGGACTGTGGCAAGCAAACTCAAGTCTAGGCAGCAGACTATGAAATATGATCATGTCTATACCCCCCTTCAAGTATTTCTAAGGCCAAAAATAAAGTAGGCCAAAAATAGCGTATTCAGAAGACTTTAAGCACCAATATCCCAGCTTACAGGACATTGCTTGCTCCTGTCTCCAGGGAGCACCAGTCCTTGAAAGTTTCTCAGAAGCATACCTCAAAACAAGCTATCAAAAAAGAGGGAAAGGAACGCCTTCGCTTTAGCAACCGGTGAGGGGGTGGGGTGAGGAGGAGAGTGGAGAATTCAGAAAAGTGGCATCATCACTAAAGAACAGCAAGCAGCCTAGTAAGCGTGTGAAGTGCATACCTTTCTGTGAAAGCTAAGTCCCGCAAATGCCATCTCCCAAACGAGGCACTTTCAACTATTCAACTCTTACGAAGTTAAGGAAGGGGAAAAACCCCTCCAATAACGCATGTCTCTAAATTCAGACAGGGCTGCTTCCACACTTCCCAAGTAATAAAAATGCTAATTAAAGGGAGGAGTACCCAATAATGGCTCTGAGTAATAGCTATGAGGAAAAAAAGCTCCCTCAAATTAGGGAAAGATCACAAGAACAAAAGTCAACATTGTTTTATTGATAAATAACTTTTTTAATATTTTCACTCAAACATTCTAGCATTACAATGGTAAACAAAGTGCAAATTTTCAGGAAGTCAACTGAAGTCAACAGAACCCAAACTTGTTAAACAAATCTTTTTCACAGAACACAGGTTTGTAAATTTTATCCCCTTTATGTCTTCAAGGCCATGTAGTAGTTATATTTCTCTTAAAAGCCTGTTACTTATCTTATTGCTAAAGAATCTGAGCAGCTACATTTCAGAAATGGTGATTAATCATCCTTTGAAAATTCCACAAGACTCTGAGACACAAAATCATGAATCCATATATCAGTATCTGGATGAGATGTGTCCACGAGGAAAGTCACTATTTTACGATCCCAAGAGTTAGCACTTTCATTAACTGCCTGTATCTGTGCCACCAAGGGTTTCTTCTCTACAAGATTCCGAAACACTATTGATGCTTCTTCTGACCATTGCTGGCTTTTCACTCCTAGGACAAATGTAAAGCAAAACAGAAGGTCATTTATAGACTATACCAATCTTAATGATTAAGTTTATAAAGCAGTGAGGGGAATTTAAATACTTGAGAAAACAGATGTTCAAGTGCTACTGAATGCAGCTTAACTCTAGAAAAGAAACACAAGCTCACTCATCTCCCACACAAACAAGCTTAGTTATTACAGAGACAAGGACATTTATTTTTTCTTGAAGTCTAAAGATAGGGGCAAGTTTGCAGAAGTGAAAGGCAAATGCACTGAGTCACTGAGCCATTCAAAGTGTATCAGCTGCCATGCATGATCAAGGCATATTAGGAAACATGACAAAAAGGAAACTACAGATCCTTTCCAAACAAACTATTTCTTTATCTGCCGCCTGAGGTTGCTGAAATTATTTGTCCTGTTTGCCTTTCTTTAGATTACGTTTTCTTCACCTCAAAGCAGCATCAGCTACTAAGACATCTGCCAAACCTTCAAGTCCCAAACTAGACCTGCAAAGAGCAGAAACAAAGGCAAATACTACCTAAATGCCTTCCAACTGCTGCTATTTTTTTTTTAGAGCAGCTTCTCACAAATCAAGTCTGCTCAGGGATGTGATGCTAGAACTCAGAACAGGTTTCTGAATATGGATGCAAGAAAGAAGTTGCTCCTGCAGACTTGAAATTGTCTCCCCAAACCACTGCTGGTGTACAGCATCTAGCCACAAAGGGCTCAAATATCGTCCATGAACACGCAAATAGCAACTTAGGGATAAAAGGAGCAAAACAGCAAAGTGGCAATGCTTTGCTTTTTTACTATTAGCAGCAGCTTGCTGCTGACAGGACAGGACAACACAGGAACACAGGCCCTTGCAGGTTACAGAAGGAATGAGAAGTCAACAGTTCATCAACAGCTTAGAAAGGGTAATTAATGCTAAGAAAGGCTGGTGAGGAAGCAAATGGGATTTTACAAGGAAATAGAGCAGAGATGGAGAGGTAACACACATGAAAAAAAGAGAGAAAAAAGTGGAAGAACAGCAAGACAATAGTTACCAGTGTTCTGGGCTCAGTTTGCCTGCTCTGACAATATGAAGTAGCTCAGAAGCCAACTTAACTAGCTACTTGGGATTCTGTGAAGCAGGAAAATCGGATGGCTTGCAGGCTTGCTCAGCTGGATTCTGTACTCTCCCAGCAGACAGACATAGCTAGAAATCAGTTTCATTTCAGCACTGCGTTCCTAGGACCCCAGCTTGTTGGTAACACATCCATCATCACTAGTTTAAAGCAACCCCCAAGGTCACACCGAGGCTGTACAGGAAAGCAGATCCTAGGCAGAAGCCAACCTAGGATCTGAGCACCAACGCCGTGGCCTGACACTTCAGATAAGTGTATCCTGTAACTGAAGTCTAGACTAGCCCTGGCCAAACAGCAGCAGAGAGCAGCAACTGAATAAAAAGATGTGTATATCTGAAACCAATACAGAAATGAAAAGAAAAATTTGGATAAGGAAAGGAAAGACACCAAGGAGAGATAACATTTTATTTTTTAATTCTATCACATGTGTGCACACTCTCTATGCCCCATATTCTTACGGAAATTAATCTTTCTTAAGTCTGTTAGAAGTCCCCACCCCTCTTGTGCAGTTTTATTGTTTGTTTGAGAACATCAATGTATTTCAGGCAACTTTGGATTCAAAACATGCACTGGAAAACAGTAAATTACAACAGGGGCAAGATATATAAGGAAAACTTCTCCAGCAACTCAGCATCTAGAAGATGTAGATTAGGATAATACACTCTATGTAGATTAGGATAATCAGAACATAAGTTCTTATCGGCAAGTATATAATAACATTCACATTTTGTAATGGGTTATGTTTAAGGATCCAAAACACTTTGATTTCCCTGAGTCCTTTGCATATTAGATATCACACATCTTAAACGATAAATGTCTAAGACAATGAAAAGCAGCTGCTGGGGAAGTTTTATACATGGTACCTAAAAGTGCTGCACTAAAATAAACAAATAATAAAACAGAAACATCACTACCTATGTCCAGAAGAAAAGCAGAGCTATTTTGATGACATAAACATGTATGCATTAAGCTGTTTTTGCAAGCAGTTACATACTTACTTTAGGAAAAAACAATTACATCACTAACCGTTGGCTTTCTCCACTTCACATTTCTATTCATTTGGTATCCCCACAGATATAAGGCTTTAACAAAAAAAGTCTGTAAGTGCTTACTACCTACCTGCAAGCTGAGCTGCTACAGCTTGGAAAGGTAGTTTTCTAAATGTATCCATGAGTGGCTGTACTTTCTCTATGCTGACAAACTCATGTTTACCGTAGTCCAGCTCATACACTGACAAAAACCCGTTTCTAAGAATTCCTTTTATTATGACCCTGTACCACCTAAAAAGGAAGAGAACAAGAAAAGACAACTTGAATTCGTATTCACACACTGTCATGCAACTAGAAAAATAATACATGACCCAAAGATCTTAACCAACACGCTTCGGGCTTCCCAGATCTGGTATTATCTGAATAGAAGTCAACTCTTCCAACTACAACCTGGAAGCATGAAGCGACTGCAACCTCATTTGCTGTCTCAATCTCTCAGGTATCATTGGACATTTGCCACCTTGTTAACAATGCAGACAAAGCAGACGTAGGCTTGCCTTCGATGATTTTAAGTATCTACTTACTGATTTTCAATTTTAGCTGCATAGAGCTTGTTTTTCTCAACGTTCACAGGTTTCTCTTCTGCCCTGCTGTAGTACAAGATCATTTCTTCCATTAGGGCTTCCAGATTATGTAGCTCTTTCCAAGGCTGGACAATAAAGTGACCTGGATGGCAGGCCACTGAGACATAGACATCCATGAGCTCGCCAGTCTTTGACAAGGGTAGAGGTGGAGGCATATCAATAGTAGCTGCTGTGCTGCTGGGCTCTCTGGCTGAATCAGAGACACTCTTCTCCACCTTTCCACTAGTTGACCGTAGAGCTGACACAGCATCACTTGTCACTTTTGTGGAGCTAGTCCCACTGGGTGTGACACTCAAGAAAACATCTTTCTGATGCTTCCACAAGTCTGCATTTTTGATCTGTCGATTGACACTACGATCCGTATCGGGAAAATTCTCTGGAGCAAACAAGTAAATGTGTGCAATTCCCTTTGAACCATCCTGCTTAACCACCTTGGAAAACAAAACACAGTTTAACTTCCAGTTAATCGCTAATAAATACATATCTGACTCAGTACAGAAGACTAAAGCCTTTAACAGCGAAGTGGCAACAGTTCATTGCATTCTATATGCACAGAAGTATTTTCAAGATTCTCTCAAATACATTAAAGAAGATGTTGGAGAGTAAGCAACTCACAGCAGCTAAGAGCACTTGCAGGTATTCCACTGATGTAAAGCAAATACAAAGACTGAGTTGAGTTTTGTTCTGCCCAACAGGTTCAATCTTGGTACTACACGAACAATTCTAGTTTTCAGAACGGTTGCCAGTGTCCATACAGATCTAAACGACTAAGTAATGCTACTAAATATTAATACTTAATCCTTCAAAATTCTCTTCCTGTCATTATGGGAGATGAAGCTTAGTGAATTAAGGATGGGAAAAAAATAAAGATAAAAGAACCTCCAGGTTTGTATCAGGCATAATTTTCAACTACTGACATAGAAGTATTTCCTATTTAACATTGAATACTAGCATTATTGATAGTGAAGCACTGAAATTTTAATTTCGCACAGTATATAACATTTCTTTACAGATTCTTCTGTTGATTTTCCTAGCCAGGAACAAAAACTTTCCACAATTAAAGCACACCTCTGTCACATATTATTTAATCAAGCAAGAATTAGTACCAAACTCAAACTATCTTGGAAGAGGATGTTTAGAAAAGCCAGATGCAACAGTCATAAGTCCCAGACTAGATGAGTTATAACTACACTGTCTTCAGTGTTAAAGCAAGCAAAAATGCAAAGGAAAGTTACAAAACACTTTTTCAAAGTGCTGTGACAGCATCTGGAATCATATTTTTAAGAGGAAATTAGCTTTGTTCAGTCTGTAGTTAGCAATACATTTAATTTAAAAGGGTGTTTTCAGGTAATTAAACTGTATAGGATACATTGCAAGCAGAAATAATTTTATCTCTAAGATAACAGAAATTCTAAGTATACGATAACATATACTAAATCACACTGGATTAGAAAAAGCAAACAAAAAATAGAGCTGTTTTCCAAGACCATAAGGAGAGAAAGCTATGCTCACAAGAGGCATAAAAAAACCTTAAAATTAAGTCAACAGTGGTATTTTTTTATGTGGTGAAACATTCTTTCTTATCAGTTAGTAAAATAACTCTAGCTACATATTTGGACTGGGACAGGAAACATGAAAGGCTAATGTGAAAGTGGCCAAATTCTTGACGTGAAAAGAGAAGCTTCCAACATGCTTAAGCAAGTAAGTTTTATTTCAAACATCCCAAGAAAAAGGACTTTGCGTAGAATTTATGTCCAAGAGCTGGCTATAAACTTCTAAACTTCTATAACAAAAGTTGATTTGATGACTGATTAACCATATAGAGTTGTTCTTTCAAGGGTCTTTCCACACGCCTATGGACTTCAAGTCACATAGGCATTTTGACTATTTACCTTCATGCTAAATTCAGGACAATTCATTACAGTGTCTCTCAGCCACAGTACAGCATCTGGAGTCCACATACCAGTGTTAGGAGGCAGATCTGCTAGGCAGCATTTTATAGCCTAAGAAGAGAATTAAGTATAGAAGGTATAATTTAGTAATACGGAAATTAGGCCACAAGTTCCTATTGACAGAAACTTCATTAACGCTAACAGTATACATATCTATGACAAACAGAGACAAAGGAACATGTAAAACCAGTACCACTACACTTACACAACATCCTGTCAATACAGGACATTATGACTTATTTCAGGCAAAGATGCACAATGAAATACACTCCAATGTTGAATGCTATTAAACAAAACAAAATTTCATTACATAAACCTTGAAGTAGCAGCACTACACTGTCAAGAGATATAGCATAGGTTAGCTTTAACTTGGCTTTATACCTGAGGAGGTATTGCAATTACTTCTCTCAGGAATTGTGGTGGGATTTCTTTAAGCTCTGATATTTTCACAGTTGCAACTGTTCCAGTATCCATGAACTGCACATCAAGTGCCCGGCTAGAGTGAATAAATCTTATCTGAAAGAAGAGAAGCACCATTTTGCAGTTAAAAACACAGCAGTGACACACACACACACTATAACAAGTTTCAGAGTAACTAAGGATTCAGATTTAGCCAAACAAAAAGAGCCATTTTAATGTGGGAAAACTGTAGCTGTTCTTTGAATATTTCTTACCTCTACACGTGCCCATTTTCCTTTGGAAGGAAACAAGCAGATTTTGCCACAGAAAGGTAGTGATACATTGAACTCAGATGTCCGCTGCAAATATAAAAACATGAAGTTAAAAAGCATGGAGCTATTAATATCTGGCACTCAACTAATCATTTCAAAAGCCACACATGGAATAAACAGTTCTGAGAAGTAAAAACTCTGTTTTAAATATAAAGTCTCTTTCCAGCCTCAGAAGCATTTCTTATCGCATTGTTTTAAGCTTCCCCAATCGCTAAAGCTTTAATTCCAAGTTGTGTATCTTACAGGGAATCCGAGAGAACACAAAGTGCCAGGGGAAAAAAACCACATTTGGAAACATAGAATATGAAGTCATTGACCATAAGTTTAATGTTCTGAAAAGTAAGAGCAGTTTAGAACTGCTGAAGAAATTCTTGCCTTTATATTCTGGAATGCATAATTTGTTCAAATATTCAACAAACCAAATTTACTACTGACTCAAACGGAAGTCTCCTGGGGGTAACATTCACCATGATAGTCCTAAATAACATAACAAGACAATGGCTGCACTATAAAAAGCATGAAGAAACTCCATTTGAAGACTCATCATCAACTTAGTTTGTTTGAACTCCCAGGCAAAATAAAAACCCTCAATATAAGCTGCAAAGTCAAGATTGCTTCTTTTACCTCCAAACACAGATTGATATTAAAAGATTCTGAATCTCAAGGTGTTTCAATGACAGCAAAGAGAACCTAACATATGCTCTGTCCAGAAAATCTGAACTCCTGAAATATCTGTATGGCTGCCTGTCTTTGTGTTGCTAAACTTTTCAGGGTTCTACATGCTTTCTTTCAGTGTTTAGTTTGCTTGAAACTGAATTGTGATAACCAGATGTAAAGTATTTCCAGATGGTGCATATTCCACAACAGGCCTAAATCTCAACTTCTCCACCTAAAAACACTTTGACAGATTAGTTCCACAAGCAGCAGTTCTAACAGGACCTTCAAGGATATGCATTTCATGGTTTGACTCTCTCTAAGGCTTGGTTCAATGTTAAACAATTTAGATTCTCTTAAGATTTCTTTTTTTTGGTATAAATTCTTTTGAGTCTAGTAAGGGTTGTTGTGTGTGTCTGTAAATGGCCAGTGGAATGCCAGACTTTTCTGCAACATGCCTATTTTAATGCAGCTTAAGACTTTTGAAGATGCCTCCTATATGTCGGTTCTAGCTGATATTAGCCACAACATTCACAAGCTAAGGGTACAAGGATAAGATACGCAGTATATCAGATCAAATCCATCCAATGCCCAAGGAAGCCAGGCTAAAAAGAACAGACCTTGATTACACTGCTTTTATTGTCACTTTGCATGGTATGCTGTGGGCCAGGCTGTTTATGCACCTCAACTCCACCACATAAATAAAACTTCCAGAAAAAAAATATGGCAGTATCTCAACAGGCTTTGTATCAATCTGATGCAGTTTCTGTTGGAAGATTCCCATTATGAGTCATGTTGTTACTGTTCTAACTATTCAAGGAAAGTTCTAAGTAGTGACTTCTCTCACCATAGAGCCTACCTTGTAATGGAAGAAGTCTTCTAGTTTCTGCAAGATTTCAGAAAGTCTAGACAAGCCTTTAGATGGCACTTGGCAATACAGGCTTCCATCAGAGAAAATACTGGTTACTCTCACATTTGTATAGAGTCCATCTACCTGTAACAGTAAGATTTTCAGAAGAAAGGGGGAACCCCCCCACACACAAACTTAGCAAGTTTCTGAGTACTGTTTTTTGTCCATCCAAGACCTTAGCAGTCAATGATTTTCAATGAATTAAGAAGGAAACAGGAAAACGGTACCTTAAGGTGCAGTTCAAGGGACTTGTCGTACAATGCCTTCAGACAAGTAGCATTGATGTTGATATCATCTTCTCCAGAAGTGTCATAGAGAACAAGAAGAGGAGTATCACTCCTTTCCAGTATTTCCACAGCAAATATCTTAGAGCATGTCTGTGATTCCACAGTCTTTACTAGGACAGGATCATCACAGAAGACTTCCAGTCCTGTAAGACACACCATACTTTTTATGTATCACTGTATTCAAAGGCAAAAACAACAACTGGTCTACGTTTGCAACAAGAATCTTTCCAAGAATCAGGATGTATCAGGAAAGCTGTACTATACCCCTACTTGCATTCTGCTCTGTTTCCACCATTTTAATGCAAAAAGCCATCTTTGGGGGGTGGAACGGTGAAGGAAGGGTGGGAAGGGAGAAAAGAGAAAGATGCTCTTCAGAAAGAGTTGAGGCAAACGTGTATAGAAAAAAGGAATGCATCCAAGTATTGAAAAAAACAATCAACCAAAAAAAAAAAGCTCATTCATGGACATTTTATATATTTAAAATAAAATATTTTTGAGAAGTTAGAAATGCCTACCAGTTTTAGGAAGGTAAAAAATTTCCATCAGAGTCTAAGAAGTCTGCAAGTATGTAAGTACTGAAAAGGGAAGGACCACTTAAAATAACAAAAGAGCATCATATTTAGGAATATTGCCCAACCTCGCCACAACAGATGTGGAAAAAGGGGCTGTGCTAGTACATTGCTTCACACACAACAAATATTTCCTTGCATTTCTTTAGGCTTGGATATATTAAAGGGACAAAGACTTCCAAGCTAAGTGCAGGAATAACTAAGCTCCATTACAGAGTTACTTGATATCAAGGCTTCTTTACAAAACTCTCCTTCACACCCTTCCTTTTCCTCCTTTCCATGCCTATCCATGTCTGCATAGACTAGCTGTCTTGGACAAAATCTAACATACATAGGAGTTATTAAAAAAAAGGATCAAAACTCCCAAACTGAGACACATCACTCCATAAATCATGCGTGAGCAAGCTGTATAGTAAACACTGACTTTCTCTTACCTGCCAGTTTACATTTTGCAGCTTGAAATGGAAGTGAACTGAACTGTTTCAGTAGTTTGTACACACTGTTGCTTTCAACAAACTCACTGAAGCCATGATCAACATAGCATACCTGATAATGGAAAAGAGAATAGAGTGTAAGATCATGAATATAATTATAAATATGTTTTCATGAGTCTAAGAAAAACATATTCTGTTACCACAACCTCTGTGCAGGCACAGACAAATCACTTCTAACTAATTTAGTACTATATAATGCCATTAATATCATGTTTATTTCACTGCTTGAATGTTCAGAATTTTCAGGGAGAGCCTTCTCAGGATCCCTGTAAAACTATCCTCTCCAACTGTTCCACAGAATCTCAACTCTTAATAGGAACAGTGCTGGAAGGACTCAGCACTTACTAACCTCAAATCACATGAAGAAACATAATAAAGTTGCAATTTTTATTTGTGAAATTTCAAAAGTGTTGAAAATTCAAATACCACTTAAATGCCATCCTATGTTTTGCCTTTTGTTTTTACAGCATTAAGACAATAATTTTGATTTATATTTATAGAGATTTTGATACATAGTCAATTCAAGAAATTGGTACAGAAACTGCTTATTGGCAGCAAATAATTGGAGCTAAAGTGAGAGAAAGAAGGTTTTGACAGGACTTTTTGTAACTTTTTTCTAAACTCTATCATGCAAAATGTCTGCACACCAAACACTGAAAGGTGAGTCTGAACACTGTTTCAGAGAAGCAAATTCTGCAACAAAGCAGTAGCCTTCTTTTGGCTGATAGCTCTAGACAGAGAGAAATTAGAGGCAAGGTTGCTACCAGTGTCCTTGCCACTTCTCTAAATCCAACAGTCTTTTCCAAGAAAGAGTTCTGACTGTCCCCTCCAAGTTCCAGCTGAAGAGTATCACACTAACTTTCAGAAAAACATGAATTCTAATACATGCTATTTAAACATTAATGAAATGGATCCACTTTAGAAGTATGTTAAGCAGACCTGGGTAAAAAATCACCTAACTGGGAGAAGAAACAAAAAAGGAAAAGGTACCATTAATGTTTGACTAGGCAAGAAATAAAAGAGAAGTTTGAAAATTTTTTATACAGTTTTGTCATATGTTTCATTGCAGATGGCAAGAAGAGTTTGCTTGGCTCAGGAGAAGTTTAACCAATGAGTTAAATAATCTAGAAGGGACTCAACTAAAATGCAGGCTACATTTAACTCCCGGAATACCAGATCTGCCTGGAAGGGAACATGAGTATATCCTTCTCGTTGTCTTGCTCTATAGCACATGTAATACATAGTTCACTACAAGACTTCAAACAAGATCCATCAGCAAGTGAAATTTATTCTTCCCTTTCCCTTCCTCTGTCCCACTTCAAATAGTGCTACTACATCTGTTCCTCCTAAGACTATCAAAGGTACATTTTCAGTACAAAAGCGCTACAGGGCCCAGCCCATATAAAGCCCAAAACAAAATCCCAAAACTCAAACTATTTATGGAAAAAAAAAAGACCATTTAAATTTGGCAATCACATGACTTCAAAACAGTCTCAATTTCTCATATAACTGAAAATAGAAGTACTTCAGGGTAAGAAAGGAGAGAATGGTAGTGCAGCGTATTTAGGAACTGTGTATCTGAAACCCAAGATTGTTTTAGGTCTTTCTCCAAGTGCCAGAAGAAGTAATTGCTTGCCTTTATTTTGTTGTCTTCTAAAGAAATTATCCGAGCACGCAACCAGGCATCTTCTTCAGCATGTACTGCAACAAGTTGCCCAACACTCAGAGACTGAGCTAATGACACTGTACTATTCTGACTGTAGAATGCCTTCATGTCATCTTCCATTTGCTCCTGGGCAGAAGAATAATCTTTGCCCACATACCTACAGTATTTAACAAAAAAACCAAAAAACCACAACAATTAGGATGCAATGTCAAAAATCTGAATAAAAGCCAAAAAATTTATATGCATACATGAATATAATTAAATTATGGAGATATACGTTTTCTAGGCACATCAGTATTCAAACTCTTTTCCCATTAACAGGCCTATAAAAAAGTAATTGATGTAAAATTTTGTAGTTTTGTTGACAGCTAAGGGCGGTCCAGCAGTGTATAATCTAACATGCTCAACTACATTTTTAGTAAGAGCTCTTACTTCATTATTAAAAATCATGTCAAAAGCAGAATAGTGTCTGGGACCAGGTGTAAAAGAGAACTAAAACGTTATCTCTAAAGTTATTCTGTCATTAACAAACACCAGTTCAACCAGGTTTTCACTAAGGTTGATCAAAAAAAAGGCATCTAAAATAATTTTACAGATCAACTGTCAAACCATGTACTGTTTAGTCTCGGCCTTCAGAACAATCCTGGCATTAGGCTGCTGACCTAATGGCTCATAGGGAAGCAGTTTGTGTTTCATATATCTTCTTTAATAAAGTACATAAACTTACTGAAAACTCCAAATGGGAAGTTCTGAATGCTTCAGAAACAAGTCAGATTATAGGAGACAAAACAAAAACTTAATCCCAAATTTGCATTAGCAGCTACTGTTTTAATTTAACTTATGGACTTTAACTGTTCATACAGTGATTAATACTGCTTATTTCTATGACATAGTTTAGACTATCGTCCTATAAAAATCAGGTTTATTCTGAGGGTCTGCTATGTGCCCAGGATTAATGTAGATACTGTACTATGACACATTATGTGAACTTTGTTATCAAGATTAAGTTAAATCTGATCAAATTCCAGGGAATCCTCATTTTCCTAAAGACAGCCTGCTACCTCACCATCCAATTACATACTGCTTTTCAGAATGACAGCCCTCTTGTTTCTGCGTAAGCACTCTTCCACTTCAAAATGGACATGGAGTGTGGCAACAGTCACACATGTGCTGCTTAAAAATTAGTTTCTTAACATCTGTTTCATAAAGATATTTAACAGACAGTAGGGGCATCTTAACAAAAAGTGACCTTTCAGGATTTCCTGGCTCGCTCACAGTTTTCTGGTAATAGGTGAGCTTCATACTGAAAAAGCTTTTGGCTGCTTAAAGCCAATAGAGAAATTATTTTTCAGATTCTTCAGAGAAGGATCTTGGAAAGCAACTTCAAAAAAGCGATTTAGGGAGTAATCTATGTGCAGGTGGCCAGACACTGCAAGAGTGCACTCAGAACCATTCTTAGTCTCAACTGGAATCAATTCACATATCAAATAAAGCTTGCTGCTTCCTTGTGAAAGGACCAGAGGGGTATGCTTCAATAGTGAAACAACCTACAACATTTTGTCCATTCAAAAAGATAAAAGAAGAGGAAAATACAGTATCCAAGCTGAAGCACAGAAACAAAAGGTAGTTAAGAATAAAACATGATAGTTAATTATTTCTTGTGAGAATTCAAATGTAGCACCTAGTGTATCATCTCTGCCTTCAACCACACTGTTGCAGATGTATAGCAAATACCTACAAGTGTTTTTATCACTTCCCTTTCATTCTGACCACATCAGAATTTTTACAGAATTCGTACCACAACTCAAAATTGAAATAGCACCAAACCTTCCAGCTTTGTCTTAATTAGTACTGTAGTTGAAAGGTTTCAGCCAAACAACACTTAGCCACATACCAAGAAAGTAAAGAGACATTGCTCCATCCCCAAGACAGAAAGAGGAATCTTGATTTTATTGATCCTGCAAAAATCAACATCAACCAATAGCCGTTACACAGTTCTTCTGTAGATCAGGCAAAAATGACTGCTAGTACATGCACAGGAAAGGTGAATCCATGCATTGTTTCCTTCCTATATGTCTACATCAACATTTTCTCATCATGGCTAAAAACTATTCCCTTCAGGGCTAGTTTAATCTTGAAGATAAATGACCTTGCCCATGAAGTACATAGATAACCCTAAGTTGTCATTTCTGTACCTAGGGGCCAAGAAACAATTAATCACCACCATATACTTATACAGAACTGACAAATGCAGAAGCTTTTAAAAGTCTTTAGTAAGACCAAGAACCATGGTCCAAAATCTAGAAACTGCTGCTTTAGAGAAATTTTAACATGATCACCCTCAGCTCATCAGTGTAATACAGTAATTTAATCCATGCAATTTGAGGCATTCCCGCAAACAATTTGTGGAATCCTTAAAATAACAGATTAGAAAGCCAAGATTTGTTACTCCACATACACAGCAAGTTATCAGTGCTGCCAGAATTAAAAGGTATACAGTTAGAAGGAAAAAGCTTTGCAGATTTAAGTCCCACCCGCATAGCAAGCTGGCAGTAAGAGACAGATAATTTGTTTCTGCTCTTCCCAACACAAAACATGCAATATGCACCATGTCTATTTTAGTATCTCTATGTACAGATAATTACATGTCTTGAATTGGCTTGCTTTCTTGTAACTATCCATCCTCACCATCTTCTGCATCCTAGACTAAATTCAAACAGAGCTCTCACAGGAACAACCTAAAACATAAAGCCTCTCTTTTCTTTGATGCAGTTCTTCCTCCTTTGATTTCTTGTTTCAAGCTTCGGCTCACTCAAAAATTCAGCTGTGTATTCTTCACTAAAATGACTGACTCATCCAACCTTAATGAAAGATGAAGAATTCTGCCTTAAATTATGCATTGTGGTAACACCAGTATACAAAATAAATGTAGAAGCAAAGTACAAAAAAAACTTATCTGAGAAAAAGCACGATATAGGAATGGTGCTAGCAGCTAAAACAAAGATGGCAACATTCTCAAATGAGAATTTCTCTCATAATCCCTAAGTATGGGGATTTTCACTGCAGATCAGCAGCCATTAAGATTCCATGACTTTACAGAACTAAAACAGTGGACTGACACATAAACAAAGTTCGAGGTCAAATATTCCAATACACTACTGACAGCTAGAGAGAAAAAGGGTATCTGCACTTCAGCCTTAAGGCTAGTACCTTGAACTGCAAACCAGCAATGAGGAACAGGTATTAGTTTCATAGTGAAAGAATCTGAAAGTAAACTGCACACATAGCTATTTTGATCCTAATAAGGACTTCTGAGAATGACTGAAACTATCTAATGAAAGCTGAAATTAGTGGGAAAAACCAGAACTGTCAACATAGTATATTACCACACAGTTCCTCAATTCATCCTTTGAAGTGTCATATAAAATTCTAAGATTTGGCTCAATTTGAAATAATTTTCAAAATTAAATAGCCTCTTAAAAAGTGTCTGGTTTTTTTTTGTTTGTTTATTTTAAAGAACTGCTAGGATTTGTGTGTTTTATCCCAACAATGAAGTATAAAAAGCTTATAATGGTATTTTCTGAAACAGTACAGTAACATATATGTAAGATAGCCACTTCAATCCACTTAACACTTTTCTTTAAGACTGGGCTGATTAGCAACCAAACCAATAAGCACTAGTAGTTTATTGCTGGATGGAAGCTCATCTGTCCCCAAAAGTGAAAACTGCAGTATAATCTGAACACACTCAAGTCACACCTAGTTAGTAGTCAGGAGTAAGAAATATTTTTATAAGTATTACAGCAATATCTGAATACTATATGTTTTATAGTAGGGTTATTTTAAAATGCCTTCCAATGGCAAGTCAAATCTGCTTTGATTCTCAGACATGCTAATCACAGACCTACACAGAGGAAGTTCCAGAACTTTTCCACTTAAACACATAAACAAAAGGATTCTTAAGTTCCATTATAAAAATAAATAAATAACAAAGTCCTGCAACTTCCTGTTTATCTGTTCTCTTACAGCAGACCTGCACAATATGAAAATGTAGATTCATAAATAAAGCAAAAGAGATAGATTTTGAAGTACAAACTTGCCTAATGAGGACATCATTAGTGTTTTTCAGTTCCAACACTATGACAGACACAGATCCTTCCGATGGAATGACTAGAGGAGGAACAGTGATATTCTCTGGATACTGGTCCTTGGATTCTTCATACTGCTGTTCAGCTGTGGCCTTCGCACCATCATGCCTCTGGACTTTCTCAGTGACATTCAGATTTTCATCAGTGCATCTTTGGGGTTTAGCATAGAGGATTGCCTTTCTGGGGACTTCAGACACATAGTCCACTACACATATATCTGAGAGCAACTCTAGATTATTTAGAATGTCTTCTGGAAATTTCACTTGGTAAGTGTCTTCGTATAACTTGGGAAGCGCGTTAGCCCAAAGACCACTGGAATACTTCAGCAAGATGTTAACAACTTTCTGCTTGATGTCACTACTAAGTGATGTGGGCGTGGTCTCCCCTTTTGGTTTTAACAAAGGGTCTACTTTTAAAGCAGCAACATTCTTAGGCGCTTTTTCTTGCTCTGTATCAGTTTTTGCTACTGGTGGCATCTTCTTAGCAGGATAAAGAAGCCCATCGATCTGATCACCCCTGTGTACTTTCTCCACCTTGGAAAACAAAAAGTAGAGTTGATAATCAGTTGCATTTCTTGCATCTCTTAAGTCTAAATCATTTTGCCAGTTACACTTTTATAACATGCATTTTATACAGCCTTTGAAGTGGACATACACAGGGAACTAAGCTCGAGGCAGTTACTACAGGGTAGTATTTCTTGTAATGCTTCCTCCTCCATTTTGAACACATCAGCACAGGGCAAATATCTATCTATGTAATATAAGTTGGCTTGGTTCCAAAGAAGTATAGCCTCTCTTTTCTTGTAGAAGGACTAGAAGATGCTGATACGCTCCACAGACTAAAGGTCTTTGCACATTAATCCCCCCTGGTGTTCCACACAGGTAAGCATATCATCAACAAAAGTTCCTGTCTGAGTATACTGAGGGAAAGAGAACCTGCTTGTATACTTCAGAAACAAAAGGACACTTGTCAGGCAGTGTTGTAAAGGCTATGTGCTGTCATGCTCAGGGAATTATTTTTTCTTTAAAAAAGTTCTGAAATTAAGGAAGAAATTTCTGGATCATAATGGGTTTCATAATAAATTTGATTAGGCCATTTTAAACCATGCCCACAGCCTCCCTCCAGACCCAAATGTTTTGGTGGTCTGTATGTCTATCCTTTCCTAAGTTCAATAACAAGTATCTCACATGGTCTGAAGTCACAATCTTGCAAGCACCATTTGAGAACTGTAGAAACAAGCTCACAATAAAGTTCCACTTCCTAAAGCTATGCAGTTTCAACCTAGATCAACTTAACTGTAGTTTAGCAGGAAAATCTATGTAGAATTGAGATAACAAAAGCTCTCGGTGTTTTCACATTGGTCCCAAAGCAAAAACAACTCCTGCAATAAGGAAAGTTGTGAAGGTTTACATCATAGCTCCACCTTGATGTTCATTCCTCACAGGAAACTACTCTTACCAGTTTCCTGGGTCCACATCACACCAAAGTCCTTTTCAGAGGCAGATCAATGAACAAAACACTGAGTAGTTGAGTTACTTACTACTACTCAGGGGTAGCATTTACTTTTAGGATATTGATGTCCATACCCATCAGAACTTGATAAATCTTGCTAAAGTCATTCTTTGCTGTTCTGTCTTCACAACATACAACAGAAACATAACAAAGACAACTTTAACTAATATCTTACGTAAAGAAAAATGTATCTCACTCATTATCAAGATAGCATTAACAAGATAGGAACATTTAGTTACAATACATTGAAAAAACTGGAAAAAGATGGCTATTACTGTGCCAAGAACCATGTATTTTCTCCTATGTGTGCCTCTTCACATTCAGCCCAGGTTGCCATATAACGATCTGAGCTGAGAGTCAGCAAAACCCTCTGAGGGTTACTACATGAGTGCATTTCCATATACTTGCTGTGCATTACATTGGCAAAAGCAAGCTATCAAACTGTTCTTCAGAACAGGTCTTGGTCAACTTCCATGAAAACATGTGATATATAAAATTGACACAAAGAAAATAATTTTCATAGATATAAAAAAATATTAACCATGTTAGAGAATTCTTATGCATTCATGGTGGCATGTCTGAATCCTCCTTTACCAGTGAAACCCAAAATAGCAATATTTTCTGGAAGAATAAGACATGAGAAGGGAAATAAGCCTATCTAACAACCTGAATTAATGCAGATTCGTGCAAACGAGTTCACAAGCTTTAAGCCTTATGTCTTTTCAAGTAGGCTCACTCAACCAAGGAGACATTATCTCTCAACTGGGAGGAGGGGAGAGGTAGTGTCCTACAGACATCCATTTACTGAAGAATACGTATCTACAATAGGATCAAATATAAAGAAATCATATAAAGGACTTCAATTTGCCAGAACTTGGTACATCCACCAAGTTCTTAAGCATCTCTACTAGTCAGCTTGATATAAGAGATGATGAAACATATCTGGCATGCAACCTAGAAGGATCAAAGATGTTTTATTCATGACAGGAAAAACCTACATTTGTACCCTTTGGTATCAGGAATCTTACTGTGCCTCTTGAACCATAGGTGAAAGAAGAAGCTTAGTTAAAAAAAAAAAACCTGAAACTTAGCAAAGCCTTGCAAGTGTTCTGATCTACAGTCAAGAGACCAAAGTATATCAAGTGGCCAAGAGAAAAAAATCAGGGTATACCACCTTGGCAGGTAATGACAGCCCAGACAGACGAATTGATAAGGATGTCCCAACTGTGCTTGCACAAGATTGAGGAATTTGCTGAAACTTTTAACTCCAGAAAATAATTGGCATTATCAGGACAACAATCTATTTGAGAAGGCTGTGTCGGAACATATGGCAGTTCACCATGAGAGAAGCTGGATGCAGAGGTCTAGCTTTATGCACCCTTTCTCTTAGCTAGCTCTCTTTAACTAGTACTGCAATAGAGTCGAGTCCTGTGACTATTAAACCTTACACACTAAAGACTGGCAGCACACTAAAGAGAGAAAATGCTTAGAGACCTTTAAGCCTCTTAACTCCAATAATAGCTCTGAGGTTTTCTAGACATTGAAGCTCTGTTTTGAAGAGATTGCGGATGCTGATTGTGCAAACCATTTAGAGACAGAAAAAATGCTATTTCAGTAAGTTGTTTGAGCTTACTTCAGTATAAATAAGCTCAGGTAGACAACATTAGGCTACTATTTCTTGCATAGAAGTTAACATTTGAGATGCAACAGACTCCTCCAGACAGTGCTGTGGCCAAGACACTTTCAAGGATGCACAACACTACAGAAACCTTTATTTATAAGCAAAGAGCTTCACTTGAGAGCAGCGTCCCAAAACAGCCACCCTTTCTTTAGCACAAACAGCTCAGCTTGTTTTCAGTTGAGTTTATAGATCTGCCTGTGACGTAGTTCCCATTAGGATGGCTGGCAGGCTTGCTTTGCAAGCACAATATGCCTGCTGTCACCTCTCCAGTAGAGAGCACAAAGCAAAGTCAACAGCTGTCAGAATGTCTTATCAGGGCAACAGAGACTGAAGTTACTCTACATAGAAGAAAAACATGTTTGTCCTGGGCCTGAGTAACAGAGGGAGCTCTTAAAAATTACAATCTCCAGCTCAAAATAATAAAGCTTAAAAAAACCCCAAAAAATCACATCCCAAGATAAATACTGACACTGCAACTAAGCCAAGTGGAATACAAAAGAAGACCAAGTCCACTCCTTTTGACATACAGAGGGGATGAAGGCAGACATGCTCCTCTATGTGTTGCTAGGACAAAAGCTTTGTATATGTGTGCTTGACAACATGCACGTAAATCACTACACTAACATATATAATCAAAAGAAAGGATCCGCTTGGTGGATGCCAGAATGACCAAGATGATATCGAGTCTTGTTTAATTGTTTGTACAGTGACGATCAACAAGCAGATACAACGGAAACTCCTAGAGCATCAATACCTTCCAGAAAGGAAGTGGAGAAAAGACCTCCTTGAAATGAGAGTCTCTAGTCAGGGAAAGTATCCTTCACTTTCAAGGTTACCTTCACAACTAGCATATGCAGCTATTTTCTGCCATTCTTCTGCAAGCTAGGGAAAGGAAATGTGCAGGGGAAGTTGGCATTTAATGTCAGTGACACAGTCTCATCATACGTGGCAAAGAGGAAAAGTCTGGTTCCAAGATTATTGGTATCAAACAAGTCCTCAGAGACTGCTCTAGAACACACTGATCAGAACTATCACTCTGATTCAGTGAGAACAATTCATCAGAAGTGTGATGCATCAGTTCTTTTAGATCCGATTTAGATACCCAACACAAGCCAGCTACCATGGCATACATACCACAGACTGCATACAGAGACATTTTGCTGACAGCACCTCAGACAAAGCCTTCAGTGTGAAGACAGCTCTCATCTACCTCACTTTCCTCAATAATAAATGAAGTTCAACTCCCAGCAAACTGGAGCTCAAGGCAGTGAGGAATGTATTCCTGGCCTTGATCAGCAGTACCTTGCATCCACACATTTGGCTGACAGCGTCTTTTCTCTGTCAGAGGTGGCCACTATAACTAGAAGGTCCTGCCGTTTTTGCCAATTTTACAGCTCTCCCCAGGCACTGGTGAGATGCTGCTTCAACATGAAAGCTCCACTCATCGCTGCTCTTCCAAGTAGCTGCCTCCGAAAGCAACTGCGTTAAGCTTCCAAGTTGTTGAATATGCATGCAAAGTAATCAATTCTGGGGAAAAAAAAACAGACTTGTGCAATGTTCTTGCAAGTCTGAAGATCCCCACTGCATAGGATGGCATCAGACCCAGTAAAGAGCTTTTCCTTAGAAGGCTGTGGAAGCCTCTTGCATCACCTGGTTATAGCTTATCCTCAGGATCCACTCCAGCTTTTACAGTTTCTAGCCCAATATGCAATTAATTGTTTTGCATGGGAAGCTACACTACCAAACTTCTTACCCAAATGCCAAAAGGACATATTAAAAGGCTTTTCTTCAGCCAAACCTCATGTCAACTGTGAAGGTGGAACAGGACAGCATAGGAACAGGATTGAAATCTGTCCCACAAAGGCTGTAGAGTGTTCATTGCTAAAGCACAACCAGATACAGCCCTGGGCAAAATGCTCATGGTGACCGTGCTTGAGTAGAGGGGTTGCATTAGATAATCTCAAGAGGTCCCTTCCAACCTCAGTGATTCTGTGATTCAGTGAAATGTTTATGCAATGCTAGAAGAACTGGCTCAGTTCTTCTGAATTTCAACTGAATTTCAGTTATCAGGATGAAAGAAATACCCTCAAAACTGTAGGCCTCTTATAATACTAGGGAAGGCAAAATAATTTTGAAAGGTTTTGGATTTAATAGCCTTTTCAACCACTAACCCTGACAGGTATGTCAGTTTCATTTAAAAGGCCCAGAAAATGATCAATTATGATATTCAGACTGGCAATGACAACAGTAAATGTTGGTGGATACTTTATGGCAAATACAGATCACTTTCAGCCCTTCAACTGAAGTGAAAATTTTCAGATGCTACAATGACCCCAAAGCATTTCTGGTAGTCATTACTTCTGCACTTAATGAAAATGTTAAAATACAAGTCATACCGAGCATATTTTTGTATTCGCTTTTATTGTTAGACTAAAGGATCTTTCTTGCCAAGATATCCTTTGTTCAGGTTCAGCTAGTGCTCAGGGCTGGGGTGGTAAGCTCTGCAAAGTTCAGGAGTGCCTTTAGGTTGCCCATTTCTGCCCATCTTCTCTGCCCTCTGCCCTCCCTGGCACACTACAGGGAAGAATTATTCTCCATAGTTCCTCATGCTTTTGAGACTCTGACTTCCGAAAACTCAGTTACAAGTAAAACGCTGTGATCCAATAAGCCAGCCGAGACAATGTAACAACTCCATACTGTTGAGGGCTGCCCTTATTCCTCACGTCCTTATGCCAACACTGAGGATCAGCCAACATCTTTGTCAGCAGTTCTTTTTGGTTGCACTAATTTTCATCTCATAATGCAATTCCTAAGGGGTCAGAGAAGTGGAAGATTTAACACAGAAGGAGTTGCAAGCAGTGAAGCAGGAGCAAGGAAAGATGCTGTCAAATGGAGCCTGACTTCCATTTGGTGGCTCATCATGTTTTCTAACTGCTGTCCAGTAAGTCTTAGCTTCAGGAACATTAAGTTACAGCCTGTTCTAGCACTGTGTTTGTAGAACAAAGTTATTCTGGATCTTTTGTCCCCAACTAGCTCATTTCCACATGTAGTATGACACCACCTTCTCAGTATGGTTGATACCAACTGTATTTTGCTCTGTGCTGTACTATATCGTAGAATCATCAAGTCATAGAATGGCTAGAGTTGGAAGGGACCTTAAAGATAATTTAGTTCCAACCCCCCTGCCATGGGCAGGGACACGTCCCAGTAGATCACGTTGCTCAAAGCCCCATCCAACCTGGCCATAAACATTTTGAGGGATTGGACACCCACAACTTCCCTGAGCAACCTGTTAAGTATCATAATGCTAGAGCTCATCTGCAGAAGACAATTTGTAGGGTTTGTGTAAAACTGTGTGAGCTTTCATTCACACAGACACTACCAGCCATAACAGCCCACTCCATCACCTTCTCCATGTGCAAAGTCCATTCCAGCTCATAAGAGCACACTATCTATTACTTATAATTATGAGCTGAATTTTTTATTCTCTGAAGTCCATTCCCCTGTTTGGAATGATGGCTTTTGCTTCATACAGCTTAACTGTGGTATAGAAATTCCTTCCTTGAGAGTAAAAACCTGACAAAGTCACTCAAGGAATACAGCTGGTTACTATGGCAATCCTCCTCTTCTCTGAGCAGACCTGTTTAATTCACCCCTAACACTACAGCAAAAACTCAGCTGCGAGATGTAATAGTATGTAGTACCTGGTTCATTAAGAGAGGGGATACTGCCCAGGAACAGAGATTCAGATAACAACAGCCTTAATCCTGTTTCTACCAATCTGTTTACCAGCTGATCCTACCATCTTCCTAAGCCTTTAGTTTCACTTTCTGCAAACAATCACAACTTTTATAAAATGTAACATTTTATAAAATGAAGAATATTCTCAGAACTAGACATTGTTCAAAAAAATACAACAAAACAACAAAATAAAGATGATCAGAGGGCTGGAGCACCTCTCCAATGAGGACAGGCTGAGTGAGCTGGGGTTGTTCAGCCTGAAGAACAGAAGGCTCCGGGGAGACCTGATAGTGGTGACCTTCCAGTACCTAAAAGGAGGACTACAGAAAAGATAGGGACAGACTCTTTATCAGGGAGTGTAGTGATAGGACAAGGGGTAACATTTTTAAACAGAAAGAGGGTAGATTTAGAATTTAGGAAGAAATTCACTTGCATTTTTTTTTTACTGAGTCGACATTTTCATGAAGTTATCATAAATGCCAAGATCTCTTTTCCGAAGCTTAACAGACCACACAGAAAAAAACCCACATTTTTTTAATGTAATGAGAGTTCTTCCTGTCCATTGCTGTAGTTAAGTCTCAGTTGCAATTTTATGGGCCAGCAACCTGGTATTAGGAAGTTCTATACTTCTTCAGAAAGCTCAACTTTTATTTCCATCCTTTACCAACTCACTTATTACAAACCTGACCAGCATGTGTCCAAGTGTCCCATCTGTGGAATCCCAGCATGACTTGCTGCATTTCTGAAGGTCAGCCATTTCAGGTTTGCTACACTTCCAATCTTTTAACCAATTATACATCCATATAAGGACCTTCCCTAATGTCCTAAGACTGCCTAATTCCCTAAAAGCTTTTGGAAAGGAACACTGGAAATTCAAGGCAATGTTTTGAAAAGAGATGCAGGAATTTAGCCTTCTCTTGAATCACCATATCTGAATCGCCAAGGTGGGAGAGTCACCACCAGCCATCTGTTTTTAAAAAGCACTAGTCTTGCTGGAGATGGAAGCAGATAATTCTGCTTTAACAGCTCTGCTGGGTAGACCTGCATTGTTGCTGACTCTTCTTCTCCTGACTGAAGCCTGTCTGGGCAGCAAAGACTTTTTGGGTATTATAAAAGGGTGGTGAGCATATTTATTCTCAGCCCAATTGCTCATTCAGGCTTGGCTACAATCTGCGAGTACTACCCAATATAATTACTTTGTACTTTTGCATTTAGCTGTGCAAAATATGTTGCTACAAGCAAGATGCTCAAGCAAGCTAACCTAAAGAAAGGAGGTAACCCACTGATGGAGAACCAGGTCAGCCTCAGTCCTTTGTAGTAGGTCCTCTTGCCTGAAAGGTGAAGACTGAAAACAAGATCATCAACCTGCAACTTACAGTGATTTTTGGAGACTTCAGCTCACTAGGTAAGAAAAGTTTCCATTACTGATGGCTGTAACCTAAACACAGAAGCAGTCATTTCCCAGAAGTCAAAAATTAAATTCCTTCCTTTCAGAGAAAAGTTTAGGGAGTGAGTTATTCACAAGTGTCCACAGTTGAGTCCTCAAATGATGAGCTTGCAGATGCTGAAAGCATATTACAAGATTTATTGGTTGGTGTGTTTTAGTTAAGCTATTACTGATCAGTATGCATTCAATAACAGTATGTGCTGTCTTTTCAAAATGGTACTGAGAGAAACAACACACATTTCTTCTGTTCTTCTGACGCTGGCAGACACTCCCAATCTAAGTACCCAACAAGGCAGAAAAAATTCAGAAATTAGTCATGGAAGCATCTTTACTGCTACCAAAGAATATAGTCTGCCCTCTGGCATTTCAAAGGTTCTACAGAGTTCTATACCTGCAGATGACTTGTTTGAACCAGGAATAGACACTGATTATATTTAAAAGATGTATGGTAGCCTTCAAACGAGAAGGCCTCGAGCCCATGCTGGAGTCATGATTATGGTTTACGTAAATCAGTAAACTGAGACAGGCTTTATAGGCTTATTAACAGTTCTCTACAATAAGACTGACCATGCCAAGACAACTTGATAATTCTGATTGTTGTTGTACCATGCCTGCTGTATTACAATGTTTCCATAATTTGATGACTGCTTATTTACACTAAAATGGAAACTCATTTCAAGCAGATAAGATATTCTCATTACTTCAATACCCTTCTAGTGCCATAGTTTGACAGATGTTGAAGAAGCCTGAAGTGTTCATTGACATGACTGCCTGTTAAAAGTAAAGTCAAACAAAGCCTTGATGCAAAACTGCATTATACCCTAAATGAACCATGAGTGCAGAAAAGCACAGCAATTGAAGACTCTTAACCCAGTGGTGATGGCAACTCACATGGCAGACCTTTAAGTGGAGGCTCAGCTCCTAATATGAAGGGCAAAGACATCCCCGGTGATCAAGAGGTAATAGACATTGGGGGTAATGGGGGTGGGCTTGAGCTGTAATCTCTCCCTGCAACATTATCAGCCTTCACTTTCATCTGCTGTTGTGTCCTAAACTTAACTTACAAAGGAAAATTCCGTAACCTTAGGATGTGAGAAAGACTGGTGGAAACGTCTATAGAAAGGAAGTAACTACAGACAGACCTAAGACTGTTCTCTTAAATCTACAAACTACCACCAAGTGGACATAAACCCACTAACAAGGAAAAGCGTAAGATGCAATGGGGAAAAAAACAAACATGGGGCATGGAAAGCAAGTGTCATCAGCTGCTGCTTGGGTTGTCAGTATTGGAGTCAGTTAAAAGTGGCAACTCAGCAACCCAGAGCACTTGCCCCAAGAGGCCACAGCAGCCGACCTGTCTTCTCCAAAGCAATGTTAGTCTGGCCAACAGTAATTTTTTGGGTGCTGCTACAACTTGGGGGAAGGGGGGAGGGAGGTGCAGTATTCTTTTTTCTTTTGTTTTTTCTTTTGTCTTTGTTCCTCACTGCTACAGATCATGAAAGAAAATGCAGGACTACATAAAATAACATTTGGCAAATGAACACTCAGAAATCTGTAGGTTATTGACATCTTCCACAAAAGCTACATTCAATACTTACTGTGCACACATGAGGCCAGTTCTCAAGCTGACGGAGCACTGCTGTGCTCAGCTCTTCCCAGTACATCTCCCGGTAGATCTGTGGCATCTTTGACACCCAGACACCACTGCTGCACTTGCTCAGAATCTCCATAATGCGACTTTGAACTTCATTGATATGACGAGCAGGAGGGCCAGAGGCAGCAGTATGTGTCTCTGCAACGGAAGTATTCAAGTTATCTGTTAAACAAAAATACAGCCTTGAAGTAAACATAGCCTTATCAGCATAGAGAAAGATAGATGATTACTTGCCTACTTAAAAACTAAACACGGGAGCTGCCAGCATGACACCAACTCTAAAACATCCAGCATGTCTGTTTCAGTCACTTTCTATTGGAAAGAGCCATGAAAACCTCAGACATTTAGTAATTGACCTGAAGCTGAATTTTTGAATCACTGTAGTTATTTTCATGAGAAGTTGCTAAACGTTTCTTCTGAAGAGATCCTGGAAGAGGTTACAGAACCCTCAGCCACACTGCTGCTGAGAGGTTGCACTAAGGCAGTGTCCCAAGAGGGACACAAGATAGTTTCTTTACAAGTACAAACACAACAACAAAGATACAGCAAAACACCCAAGGATGTTCTTCTAAACAGAGGTACAAAACAGACCAATGATTTGCCTGTCATTCTAAGATACGTCCTGAGGAAAAGTCTGAAACTAGCACCCAGACTTTCTGTGCTACTGCATCCAAGGAAGCTCTCCAGCTGAGCAGGGAAAGGGACAGCAGATGTCCAGCTACTTTGGACAGTTTCATATATTATGTGTAGGAGCAAGGCAGGCATTATCCCAGCTGGAGGTTCACAACACTAGCTTGCCTGCTCCCCCATCTCTACTCCTCTCCTCTCTTTAGAGGGGTGTATTGGCTACTAGACCCAAAGCTTCACAGATCAGCCTGACAGGTCTCAAAGAAAGCAACCATCATTTGACAAGCCCATCAACTGCACAACTGCTGCTTGCTCCTGAAAGTCAGGATTTCACTCTCCTATACCAGATCCCTACCCTGGCAGTGAAGTTAAGCATTCTCCTACTGTTTCCAAGCTACTCACAATAGTTTTGTTATTGGCTTTGACACTTACTACACAAGGATTCTCCTAGAAGACAGAAGGGCGGATAAGGAAAAACACACATATCCCCAGCACCATGAAAGAGTGAGAAGGTTCACTCACAAAACTTTGCTTCTCATGCAAACCTATCTTCATTCAAAAAAAGTACTAAGATGGATTTTTCTTAAGATGACACACATCTAACATGAGTAGTTGACAAAAATTTTCTTCATGGGCAAGCATACCATTTGAATCTGTGGAAGAGCTTCTGGACAGGTGAACCTGCAACTCCTTTTGAAACCGTGGTGGTACAGATAGTCTCTTCTCAGATCTAAAATTGAAAAGAAAATAGATTTAAGTGATTCTCCTGGCTCTGAATAGCTTTACACTTGCTTAAAAGACCTATACATAAGGTAAAATTTCTGTCACATACTTATAGCAGGTGCCATGCACAAGATCAGCACTCAGAACATCCTGGCTTGGAAAACAAGCTCACCAGCCGTACCACGACAGATGAACAGGTGGTTTCTATTTTTTTCTTATTATTCTGATTATTGTGGAAAACAAAACACACAGTAAAAAGACATTAGCAAAAGGAAAGCATCTAGGCCTAATAACACAATTGATGGTCTTATATTTGATATGTACAGCCCCATTATTTGGACTTTTATCTGGATGGCATCACAGTCTTGCTGTTGAACAGGATTGTGCTCACCACCTTGGTAGCCACATCAGAGACTCCTAAAAGTATGTGGCTTCAGAAGTTTGGGGAAAACCTAAAACTATACAAGAACTCAAGGTATTTTGTGGACACCATTGCTAAGCTGTTTAAAAGATTCCTCTCTGAAGTGCTCTCCCACAGAAAGGACACAAATGTCATGCTTGCAGGTGTTCTTCTGAGGTACCTAAGAGAATAGAGTTTATGCTGGGAGCACATGTAGCACAATTAACTCCTGACAATGAAGAGGCCACAGCAGCGTGTAGCTCAGTAAGACTGTTTTGGAACAACCAAATCTGGAATAATTACATACGCTGCAAGAAAAAGGGAACAAGATTTGGAGAAAAGAATTTGAAGACCAGGACCAAGTGCCTCTCCCAAAGACAGGTAGAATCAATCACAGAATCCTAGAATACAGGGTTGGAGGGGACCTCAAGGATCACCTAGGCCAAACTTTCTTGGCAAAAGGCTATCACCCTGTCTAGCTGAATCGTAAAAATATCCAACATTGGGGAATCCACCATTTCCCTGGGGAGATTATTCTGATGGCTGATTGTTCTCATTGAAAAAAATCTTCCACCTGTGTCCAACTGCGATCTCCCCGGGAGTAACCTGTACCTGTTACCCTTCATCTTTTCCATGTGATTCCTTGTAAAAAGGGTCTCCATCTTCTGTGTAGAAACCCCTTAAACACTGGAACATGCTGATAAGGTCTCCCCCTAAGCCTTCTTTGCTCAAGGCTCAACAAACCCAATTCTTTCAGCCTTTCCTCACAGCACAGGCTGCCTTTGATCATCTTGGTTGCCCTTCTCTAGACCCTCTCTGCCTGTCCACATCCTTTTTGCCTAGTGGGGACCAAAACTGAACACAGTATTCCAAGTGTGGCCTGACAAGCACTGAGCCAAATGGGATAATGACTTCTTTATCTCTGCTGCTAATGTTCCGATTGATGCAATCCAGCATTCTGTTGGCTTGCTTTGCCACTGCAACACCGTTTGCTCATATTCAGCTGGTGGTCCATCAGGATGAGCTGGTGGCCTAGATCCCTTTCCACAGAGATGCTTTCCCAGCCAGGCAGATCTCAGTCTGTGCTGCACTCATTGAGCTTTCCAGCTTCAAGGATCTCTGCAGTTAGCCTTAGAAGCAAGGTCTCTTCCACCTTCTGTGGGTTTGCAATTCCAAAGCAACATGCTGGTGACATGAATCATAGAATTGTCTAGGTTGGAAGGGACATTTAAGATCATCTAGTCCAACCACCAACCTAACTCTGCTAAAAAAAAAAAGCCATCACTAAACCATATCACTAAGCACTATGTCAACCCATCTTTTGAACACCTCCAGGGATGGTGCTTCAACCACTTCCCTGGGCAGCCCATTCTGATGCTTAATAACCCTTTTGGTGTAAAAATTTTTCCCAATATCCAATCTGCACTCCCCTGGTGCAGCTTGATGCCATTTCCTCTTGTCCTATCGCTTGTGACTTGGGAGAAGAGATCGACCCCCGCTTCTCTACAACCTCCTTTCAGGTAGTTTTAGAGAGCGATAAGGTCTCCTGTCAGTCTCCTTTTCTCCAGGCTGAACAACCTCAGCTCCCTCAGCCTCTCCTCATAAGACTTATTCTCCAGAGTCTCACCACCTTCGTTGCCCTCCTTTGGACCCGCTCCAGCACCTCAATGTCTTTTTTGTGGTAAGGGGCCCAAAACTGGACACAGTACTTGACATGGGGCTGCACCAGTGCCGAGTACAGGGGACAATCACCTTCCAAGTCCTACTCGCCACGCTGTTCCTGATACAGGCCAGGATGCTGTTGGCATTCTTGGCCACCTGCACACTCTGCTGGCTCATGTTCAGCTGGAAGTCAACCAGGACCCCCAGGTCCTTTTCTGCCAGGCAGCTCTCCAGCCACTCTTCCCCCAGCCTGTAGCACTGCATGGGGTTGTTGCGACCCAAGTGCAGGACCCAACCCTTGGCCTTGTTGAACCTCATCCCACTGGCCTCGGCCCATTGATCCAGCCTGTACAGATCCCTCTGCAAAGCCTTTCAACCTTCAAGCAGGTTGACACTTCCACCTAACTTGGTGTCATCTGCAAACTGACTGTGGGTGCACTCAATCCCTTCATCCAGATCATTGATAAAGATGTTAAAGAGAATCGGCCCCAGTATCGAGCCCTGGGAGACACCACTTGTGACCGGCCACCAACTGGTTTTAACTCCATTTGCCACCACTCTCTGGGCCTGGCCCTCCAGTCAGTTTTTAACCCAGCAGAGAGTACTCCCATCCAAGCCATGAACAGCCAGTTTCTCCAGGAGGATACTGTGGGAGACTGTATCAAAGGCCTTACGAAAGTCCAATATCCACAGCCTTTCCCTCATCCACCATGCGGGTCACTTTGTCATAGAAGGAGATCAGGTTTGTCAAGCACAACCTGCCTTTCATGAATCCATGCTGGCTGGGCCTGAATCTGGGCATCCTTCATGAGCTGCATAATGGTGCTCAGGATGATCTATTCCCTGACCTTCCCAGGCACCGAGGTCAGACTGACAGGCCTGTAGTTCCCTGGATGATCCTTCAATCCCTTCTTGAGGATGGGCATCACATTTGCTAGACGCCAGTCAGCTGGGACCTCCCCAGTTTGCCAGGACTGCTGGTAAATGATGGAAAGTGGCTCAGTGAGCACTTCCACCAGCTCCCTCAGTACCCTTGGGTGGATCCCATCTGGCCCCATAGACTCGTATCCAGGTATTGGAGCAGGTCCCTCACCACCTCCCTTCGGATTACGGGGGCTTCATTCTGCTCCCCGCCCCTATCTGCTGGCTCAGGGGTCTGGGTACTCAGGGAGCAACCAACTCTACTACCGAAGACTGAGACAAAGAAGGCATTAAGTACCTCAGCCTTCTCCTCATCCTTGTTCACAATGTTACCTCCCACATCTGATAGAGGATGGAGATTCTCCCAAATTGTCCTCTTGTTACTAATACATTTATAGAAATTCTTTCTATTAACATCCAAGGCCAAGTTAAGTTCTAGTTGGGCTTTGGCCGTTCTAATCGTTTCCCTACATAACCTGACAACACCTTTGTAATCTTCCTGAGTGGCCTGCCCCTTTTTCCAAGGGCCACAAACTCTCCATTTTTCCCCTGAGTTGTGACCATATCACTTTTTTCAGCCAGGCCAGTCTTTCCCCCAATGGCTCGCTTCACAGCATGCAGGGATGGCCCGCTCCTGTGCCTTTAAGATTTCTTCTTTGAAAAAGGTCCAGCCTTCCTTGACTCTTTTGCCCTTCAGAGCTGCTTCCCAAGGGACTCTGTCGAGCAGGCTCTTGAAAAGACCAAAGTCTGCCCTCTGGAAATCCATGGTGGCAGTCCTGCTGGCTCCCCTCCTTGCTCCCCTTAGAATCGGGAACTCTATCAGTTCATGGTCACTGTGCTCAAGACGGCCTCCAACCATCACATCCCTCACAAGTCCTTCTCTATCTACAAGCAGCAGATCCAGCAGTGTTCCCTCCCTAGTTGGCTCCCTCACCAGCTGTGTCAGGAAGTTATCCCCGATACACTCCAGGAACCTCCTAGACTGTTCCCTCTCAGCCATATTTTGTGCCCAGCTGATATCTGGTATGTTGAAGTCTCCCACTAGGACAAGGGCAAGCGATCTTGAGACCTCTCCCAGTTGCTTATAGAGTATTTCATCTATCTTTACATTCTGACTGGGTGGTCTATAACAGACTCCCACCATGATATCAGCCTTGCTGGCCCTCCCCCTGATTTTTACCCATAGGCACTCAACCCTACTGTTACCCTCAATTATCTCTTGACATTCGTAACCCTCCCTAACACGCAGGGCCACCCCTCCTCCTCTCCTCCCTCACCTGTTCCTTCAGAAGAGTTTCTTGCCATCCATCACAGCACTCCAGTCATGCAAGCCATCCCACCACGTTTTCATGATGGCGACTACATCATAGCTTTCCCACTGTTCAGTGGCTTCCAGCTCCTCCTGTTTGTTGCCCATGCTGCATGCATTAGTGTAAAAGCACTTCAGCTGCACAGCCGGTCCCACCACCTTTTTGCTGTAGGAAGGCCTAACTTCTACCTGACTATTCCCAGGCACAGCCATAGTTTCTAACCCATCAATGATGCCTGCGTCTTTGCTGACGGATTCCCCCCTTCCCCCTTCAAACTTAAAGACCGTTTGATGAGCCCTGCCAACTCCTGCACAAAGACCCTCTTCCCCTTTTCAGACGGGTGTACCCCATCTGTCTCCAGAAGGCCTGGTGCCATGCAAACCTTCCTATGCTCAAAAAAACCAAAGTTGTGTCTTTGACACCAGGCTCGGAGACAGTTACTGATCTGCTGGCTCTTCTTGTTACTTTCCTCCTCCTTCCCTGCAACTGGGATGACAAAGAAGAACACTACCTGTGCTCCTGACCCCTTGACCAGTTATTCCAAGGCCCAGTAATCTCTTTTGATCACCCTTGGATCTCTCCTTAACAGCTGGTCTCTGCCTGCCTGAAAAATGAGTAAAGGGGCTTACCAGGGAGGGGACTTTTCTCTTTATGTCTTTAACCTGGGCCTCAGGGAGGCAGTAGAGTTCCCTGAGAAGTGGGTCAGGTCTGCATATCGAGCCTTCTGCTCCCTTTAGAATGGAGTTGCCTACAACAATAATCACTCTTTTTTTCTGAACTGAGGATGTTTTGATGCTGGGTTTAGTCTGACTTAACTCTGGTGACACCTCCGTAGACATTGAATTATACTCCTCATTGTGATTGGGTTGCCTTTGCAGAGCCTCATACCTGTTTTTTTAAGGGTACCTGGGGAGGTGGGGGAGTTACTGGGGAGAAACACCTACTTTGTTGGGCAGGAACTTCTTCCCACAGCCCCCCTAATCCTCTAAGTTACCTTGTTCAGCCTGGCACAGAGAGGACAGGGAGTCCTCTATAGCAGGGGCTCTGTCTGCCTGCTTGGTTTCTATTCTGGGAGACAGGGTACAACTCTGGCAGTCTCCCTCTCACATTTCCTAATTTTCCTCAACTTACTTACCTCCTCTCTGAGCTCAATCAGTAAGTGGAGGAGCTCTTATACCTGGGCACATCTCCCACAGGCGTGCCCACCAATGACTCTGTCCCTGGAAGTTGCTGGGTACCAGCCTGGGCTTGCTTCTCCCAGCTTCGAAAGGCCTCAAAAAACAAGCCCCTTGCCGGCTCTCCTGGCTGCAATTCCCTTGCCCAGTGCAGACTTACCTGCACTGGAGCTGGTCTGTCTGGCGAGAGTCTTGAACTTACTGAATGACTGCTGCTATAAAGACAGCCTCTCAGACCCTGCAACAGTACCTGCAAGAAGGCCCGGAAGGGCAGCAGGAAGCAACATAGCACAACTGCAGCTACCTTCAGCATCTCTCCCTTGTCATTTGGGTGTGACAGAATGGGGAGGAGAAACAGGAGAAACCTTTCCACCCATGCCTATGCAGCAGCAAGACCCAGAAGCTATGGGCATGAAAATTTCTCAGCAAAACACCAGCAGCCACAAGGGAACTGCCATTTGCACCCTCGCTGTGGGACTTCACTACATTATGCTGGGTGGAACACCAAGACTAGTCAGCACTCAGATAAAGCGTGTCACTGGGAGGACATCCTGCCAATGCAAGTAACACAGATCTGCCACAGCAGGACAGATACTCAACAGAAGGGGAAATCAAAGACCCTTAAGTGCAACCCTGAAGGCACAGATGTGCTTTCCTACAGCTTTGATACATGGAGGGGCAGGAGGGCAGGGTGGATGTCGGAAAAAAAACCCAGAGAAACTGCACGTGGACAACACCTCAAAGTAGGAAATGAGGTAGGGACATGCTCTGTCACCTTCAGAGCTTCCCTCAGCCAACCTGTGCTGTGAATGCCCAGCCACTCTCACAGGCAAGTGCTGGCGCTGCTGCTGAACAGTGCCCTTGAGTCTGTGCCAACCACCTACAAGGCTGGTGCAAGCCCAGGATTACTGGGGATGCTGCTCACACCTCTGCTCATCTGCACACTCTTCTGAGGTCAGGACCTCCTGGCTCAAAGTGGCTTTCCCTCCTGCAATTCCCAAAGCACAAGCAACTGCAGGAGCTCTGTGGGCACAAAACAGCCCCAACAGCAAGGACATGAGCCACAGATCTTGTCACTCCTGCTTCAAACTGGCAAAGCTGAAACAAATCCAGTCACATGGGCCACTACATAACCTCTCTCTAGTATGTTTCCAAGCTAACAAGACAGCATTTGGACCACTTGTAATAGCACAAGATGTTTTCTCCTCTAGGTACCTGGGCTAAAGCACACTTCGCCTGTAGCTTCCTCTACTAAATACAACAGGAACAGACATCAGAAACAAAAGCAGAAGAACACTGTTACCTGAAAGTAGCTCAGGGAAAACCTGACAGAGAAGAAGAAGATGACAAGACAAGATGGAGCACACTCCATTAGAAAAGCAAGAATAGGACTGATATCTACCTAATTTTCTTTCAAGCATAACAAAGCTTCAAGTACCACAAAACACCTTCTGGCCGTCCAGCAACTAACCTGGAGAGAAATTTAAGTGCTCTTTTTGCTCTGCCTGCCCCGGGACAAATCATCTCTGCCTTTTATGGAAGCAACACTTCAAAAAAAATCAAACTCCTCTGCAAACACAGGAAAGGGAAGGCTTGTGCACATCTGCTCCCAGAACAACCTGTCACAGCAAGATGGCTTGGCCCTTCACTCTTCTCCTGCAGCAGCCTCCTCAACAAAACACAGCACAGAGCTGCCGACACCTTTCCCCACTGCAGATCCACTCAGCTTGCTCAGCAGCAGAACAGGGGTTAGCTCAGTCCACACTCACGTCATTAGGACCTGTGGTGCAGACAGAGAGACCCATCTCAAGTCTCCCTGCTCCGGTCAGGGCCCCAGCCTCGCTCCCCTCAGTGCTGCATGCAGCACTTCTCTCCTCCCTGGCCTCTACCTCCAAACCCTCCAATCCTCACATGGGCAATGCCAGCTCCTCCAGCTTCCTGAATGCTCCTGCCACTGCTCTTCTCTCACCCACCCCAGCTCCACAGCCTCTGCCTCCTGCCCCCAGCACCACCCACCTCTTCCCTCCTCCAAATTCCTGCCCGGCCACGCTGCTGCTACAGCCACAGCCCAACTGCCCACGGACACAAAGAGCCTCTCCTGCCCCTGAGAGGAGCCCTGCCCCACTGCAAAACCCCAACAGATCCACCTAGCAGCCCCAAGGCTGCCTCCCCCACCCCAAGCCACCTGACCACCCCACCAGCATGCCAGGAAACCTCCCAAAAAGCACCAAGAGCACAGCGCTGCCATGGCCAAGGGGGCTTTGCAGAGCAGCAGGAAGGTTATGAGGCAGCGCTATCAGCCATCAGTAAACGCTGTGCCCTCAGGCACAGAAGCTGAAGCGGCTGCTGCTCTCCCGAGGCCTCTGAGCCCACCCTCATGTCCCACTCTGGCACCCAGACCCCTGACGCACACGGGACTCAGGCAGGCCTGCTTTCTGGGGGGCTTCCCGAAAGAGCAGGATCCACGCTGGGATTAAGCTGTCGCTCTGAGCTGTGACACTTCACAGCTACACTGCCATGGACACAGCACACCACCTCCACTTCCATTCAATCAAGGCTGACTTCAAACCCATCCCGCTGACCGGCAGAGGATTACCACCACAATGGCAGTTCCAGCAGACTTAGCGCAGCCACAATGAGGGAACAGCAAACACTTTCTCACCAACATCAGCTGATGGGCCAGGGCGGATGAAAACAACACAGAAAGAGAAATGATGGGGCAGCATTTGGGTAAGCCACCCGGATTAGAGAGGCTCAAAGAGGGATGAAAACCAGCATGTACTGCTAACCCAGCAAAACTGCAGCTCCAGCCCTCATCTCCGTTCACCCAAACACAGTTAGGGAACACAAACAAACTGTTAGACCCACTGTTACTTTAAGCTTCCAACTTGCAAGCAGATGGGCCTTGCAAGGGCCCAATCGTGGGATACCCCCTTAACAGCAACACAACAACAGCACGGCAGTGAGGTAAACCTGACCCACATGGTCTGGGAAACATTGCAGTATTCTTTTTTCTTTTGTTTTTTCTTTTGTCTTTGTTCCTCACTGCTACAGATCATGAAAGAAAATGCAGGACTACATAAAATAACATTTGGCAAATGAACACTCAGAAATCTGTAGGTTATTGACATCTTCCACAAAAGCTACATTCAATACTTACTGTGCACACATGAGGCCAGTTCTCAAGCTGACGGAGCACTGCTGTGCTCAGCTCTTCCCAGTACATCTCCCGGTAGATCTGTGGCATCTTTGACACCCAGACACCACTGCTGCACTTGCTCAGAATCTCCATAATGCGACTTTGAACTTCATTGATATGACGAGCAGGAGGGCCAGAGGCAGCAGTATGTGTCTCTGCAACGGAAGTATTCAAGTTATCTGTTAAACAAAAATACAGCCTTGAAGTAAACATAGCCTTATCAGCATAGAGAAAGATAGATGATTACTTGCCTACTTAAAAACTAAACACGGGAGCTGCCAGCATGACACCAACTCTAAAACATCCAGCATGTCTGTTTCAGTCACTTTCTATTGGAAAGAGCCATGAAAACCTCAGACATTTAGTAATTGACCTGAAGCTGAATTTTTGAATCACTGTAGTTATTTTCATGAGAAGTTGCTAAACGTTTCTTCTGAAGAGATCCTGGAAGAGGTTACAGAACCCTCAGCCACACTGCTGCTGAGAGGTTGCACTAAGGCAGTGTCCCAAGAGGGACACAAGATAGTTTCTTTACAAGTACAAACACAACAACAAAGATACAGCAAAACACCCAAGGATGTTCTTCTAAACAGAGGTACAAAACAGACCAATGATTTGCCTGTCATTCTAAGATACGTCCTGAGGAAAAGTCTGAAACTAGCACCCAGACTTTCTGTGCTACTGCATCCAAGGAAGCTCTCCAGCTGAGCAGGGAAAGGGACAGCAGATGTCCAGCTACTTTGGACAGTTTCATATATTATGTGTAGGAGCAAGGCAGGCATTATCCCAGCTGGAGGTTCACAACACTAGCTTGCCTGCTCCCCCATCTCTACTCCTCTCCTCTCTTTAGAGGGGTGTATTGGCTACTAGACCCAAAGCTTCACAGATCAGCCTGACAGGTCTCAAAGAAAGCAACCATCATTTGACAAGCCCATCAACTGCACAACTGCTGCTTGCTCCTGAAAGTCAGGATTTCACTCTCCTATACCAGATCCCTACCCTGGCAGTGAAGTTAAGCATTCTCCTACTGTTTCCAAGCTACTCACAATAGTTTTGTTATTGGCTTTGACACTTACTACACAAGGATTCTCCTAGAAGACAGAAGGGCGGATAAGGAAAAACACACATATCCCCAGCACCATGAAAGAGTGAGAAGGTTCACTCACAAAACTTTGCTTCTCATGCAAACCTATCTTCATTCAAAAAAAGTACTAAGATGGATTTTTCTTAAGATGACACACATCTAACATGAGTAGTTGACAAAAATTTTCTTCATGGGCAAGCATACCATTTGAATCTGTGGAAGAGCTTCTGGACAGGTGAACCTGCAACTCCTTTTGAAACCGTGGTGGTACAGATAGTCTCTTCTCAGATCTAAAATTGAAAAGAAAATAGATTTAAGTGATTCTCCTGGCTCTGAATAGCTTTACACTTGCTTAAAAGACCTATACATAAGGTAAAATTTCTGTCACATACTTATAGCAGGTGCCATGCACAAGATCAGCACTCAGAACATCCTGGCTTGGAAAACAAGCTCACCAGCCGTACCACGACAGATGAACAGGTGGTTTCTATTTTTTTCTTATTATTCTGATTATTGTGGAAAACAAAACACACAGTAAAAAGACATTAGCAAAAGGAAAGCATCTAGGCCTAATAACACAATTGATGGTCTTATATTTGATATGTACAGCCCCATTATTTGGACTTTTATCTGGATGGCATCACAGTCTTGCTGTTGAACAGGATTGTGCTCACCACCTTGGTAGCCACATCAGAGACTCCTAAAAGTATGTGGCTTCAGAAGTTTGGGGAAAACCTAAAACTATACAAGAACTCAAGGTATTTTGTGGACACCATTGCTAAGCTGTTTAAAAGATTCCTCTCTGAAGTGCTCTCCCACAGAAAGGACACAAATGTCATGCTTGCAGGTGTTCTTCTGAGGTACCTAAGAGAATAGAGTTTATGCTGGGAGCACATGTAGCACAATTAACTCCTGACAATGAAGAGGCCACAGCAGCGTGTAGCTCAGTAAGACTGTTTTGGAACAACCAAATCTGGAATAATTACATACGCTGCAAGAAAAAGGGAACAAGATTTGGAGAAAAGAATTTGAAGACCAGGACCAAGTGCCTCTCCCAAAGACAGGTAGAATCAATCACAGAATCCTAGAATACAGGGTTGGAGGGGACCTCAAGGATCACCTAGGCCAAACTTTCTTGGCAAAAGGCTATCACCCTGTCTAGCTGAATCGTAAAAATATCCAACATTGGGGAATCCACCATTTCCCTGGGGAGATTATTCTGATGGCTGATTGTTCTCATTGAAAAAAATCTTCCACCTGTGTCCAACTGCGATCTCCCCGGGAGTAACCTGTACCTGTTACCCTTCATCTTTTCCATGTGATTCCTTGTAAAAAGGGTCTCCATCTTCTGTGTAGAAACCCCTTAAACACTGGAACATGCTGATAAGGTCTCCCCCTAAGCCTTCTTTGCTCAAGGCTCAACAAACCCAATTCTTTCAGCCTTTCCTCACAGCACAGGCTGCCTTTGATCATCTTGGTTGCCCTTCTCTAGACCCTCTCTGCCTGTCCACATCCTTTTTGCCTAGTGGGGACCAAAACTGAACACAGTATTCCAAGTGTGGCCCGACAAGCACTGAGCCGAATGGGATAATGACTTCTTTATCTCTGCTGCTAATGTTCCGATTGATGCAATCCAGCATTCTGTTGGCTTGCTTTGCCACTGCAACACCGTTTGCTCATATTGAGCTGGTGGCCTAGATCCCTTTCCACAGAGATGCTTTCCCAGCCAGGCAGATCTCAGTCTGTGCTGCACTCATTGAGCTTTCCAGCTTCAAGGATCTCTGCAGTTAGCCTTAGAAGCAAGGTCTCTTCCACCTTCTGTGGGTTTGCAATTCCAAAGCAACATGCTGGTGACATGAATCATAGAATTGTCTAGGTTGGAAGGGACATTTAAGATCATCTAGTCCAACCACCAACCTAACTCTGCTAAAAAAAAAAAGCCATCACTAAACCATATCACTAAGCACTATGTCAACCCATCTTTTGAACACCTCCAGGGATGGTGCTTCAACCACTTCCCTGGGCAGCCCATTCTGATGCTTAATAACCCTTTTGGTGTAAAAATTTTTCCCAATATCCAATCTGCACTCCCCTGGTGCAGCTTGATGCCATTTCCTCTTGTCCTATCGCTTGTGACTTGGGAGAAGAGATCGACCCCCGCTTCTCTACAACCTCCTTTCAGGTAGTTTTAGAGAGCGATAAGGTCTCCTGTCAGTCTCCTTTTCTCCAGGCTGAACAACCTCAGCTCCCTCAGCCTCTCCTCATAAGACTTATTCTCCAGAGTCTCACCACCTTCGTTGCCCTCCTTTGGACCCGCTCCAGCACCTCAATGTCTTTTTTGTGGTAAGGGGCCCAAAACTGGACACAGTACTTGACATGGGGCTGCACCAGTGCCGAGTACAGGGGACAATCACCTTCCAAGTCCTACTCGCCACGCTGTTCCTGATACAGGCCAGGATGCTGTTGGCATTCTTGGCCACCTGCACACTCTGCTGGCTCATGTTCAGCTGGAAGTCAACCAGGACCCCCAGGTCCTTTTCTGCCAGGCAGCTCTCCAGCCACTCTTCCCCCAGCCTGTAGCACTGCATGGGGTTGTTGCGACCCAAGTGCAGGACCCAACCCTTGGCCTTGTTGAACCTCATCCCACTGGCCTCGGCCCATTGATCCAGCCTGTACAGATCCCTCTGCAAAGCCTTTCAACCTTCAAGCAGGTTGACACTTCCACCTAACTTGGTGTCATCTGCAAACTGACTGTGGGTGCACTCAATCCCTTCATCCAGATCATTGATAAAGATGTTAAAGAGAATCGGCCCCAGTATCGAGCCCTGGGAGACACCACTTGTGACCGGCCACCAACTGGTTTTAACTCCATTTGCCACCACTCTCTGGGCCTGGCCCTCCAGTCAGTTTTTAACCCAGCAGAGAGTACTCCCATCCAAGCCATGAACAGCCAGTTTCTCCAGGAGGATACTGTGGGAGACTGTATCAAAGGCCTTACGAAAGTCCAATATCCACAGCCTTTCCCTCATCCACCATGCGGGTCACTTTGTCATAGAAGGAGATCAGGTTTGTCAAGCACAACCTGCCTTTCATGAATCCATGCTGGCTGGGCCTGAATCTGGGCATCCTTCATGAGCTGCATAATGGTGCTCAGGATGATCTATTCCCTGACCTTCCCAGGCACCGAGGTCAGACTGACAGGCCTGTAGTTCCCTGGATGATCCTTCAATCCCTTCTTGAGGATGGGCATCACATTTGCTAGACGCCAGTCAGCTGGGACCTCCCCAGTTTGCCAGGACTGCTGGTAAATGATGGAAAGTGGCTCAGTGAGCACTTCCACCAGCTCCCTCAGTACCCTTGGGTGGATCCCATCTGGCCCCATAGACTCGTATCCAGGTATTGGAGCAGGTCCCTCACCACCTCCCTTCGGATTACGGGGGCTTCATTCTGCTCCCCGCCCCTATCTGCTGGCTCAGGGGTCTGGGTACTCAGGGAGCAACCAACTCTACTACCGAAGACTGAGACAAAGAAGGCATTAAGTACCTCAGCCTTCTCCTCATCCTTGTTCACAATGTTACCTCCCACATCTGATAGAGGATGGAGATTCTCCCAAATTGTCCTCTTGTTACTAATACATTTATAGAAATTCTTTCTATTAACATCCAAGGCCAAGTTAAGTTCTAGTTGGGCTTTGGCCGTTCTAATCGTTTCCCTACATAACCTGACAACACCTTTGTAATCTTCCTGAGTGGCCTGCCCCTTTTTCCAAGGGCCACAAACTCTCCATTTTTCCCCTGAGTTGTGACCATATCACTTTTTTCAGCCAGGCCAGTCTTTCCCCCAATGGCTCGCTTCACAGCATGCAGGGATGGCCCGCTCCTGTGCCTTTAAGATTTCTTCTTTGAAAAAGGTCCAGCCTTCCTTGACTCTTTTGCCCTTCAGAGCTGCTTCCCAAGGGACTCTGTCGAGCAGGCTCTTGAAAAGACCAAAGTCTGCCCTCTGGAAATCCATGGTGGCAGTCCTGCTGGCTCCCCTCCTTGCTCCCCTTAGAATCGGGAACTCTATCAGTTCATGGTCACTGTGCTCAAGACGGCCTCCAACCATCACATCCCTCACAAGTCCTTCTCTATCTAAAAGCAGAAGATCCAGCAGTTTTCCCTCCCTAGTTGGCTCCCTCACCAGCTGTGTCAGGAAGTTATCCCCGATACACTCCAGGAACCTCCTAGACTGTTCCCTCTCAGCCATATTTTGTGCCCAGCTGATATCTGGTATGTTGAAGTCTCCCACTAGGACAAGGGCAAGCGATCTTGAGACCTCTCCCAGTTGCTTATAGAGTATTTCATCTATCTTTACATTCTGACTGGGTGGTCTATAACAGACTCCCACCATGATATCAGCCTTGCTGGCCCTCCCCCTGATTTTTACCCATAGGCACTCAACCCTACTGTTACCCTCAATTATCTCTTGACATTCGTAACCCTCCCTAACACGCAGGGCCACCCCTCCTCCTCTCCTCCCTCACCTGTTCCTTCAGAAGAGTTTCTTGCCATCCATCACAGCACTCCAGTCATGCAAGCCATCCCACCACGTTTTCATGATGGCGACTACATCATAGCTTTCCCACTGTTCAGTGGCTTCCAGCTCCTCCTGTTTGTTGCCCATGCTGCATGCATTAGTGTAAAAGCACTTCAGCTGCACAGCCGGTCCCACCACCTTTTTGCTGTAGGAAGGCCTAACTTCTACCTGACTATTCCCAGGCACAGCCATAGTTTCTAACCCATCAATGATGCCTGCGTCTTTGCTGACGGATTCCCCCCTTCCCCCTTCAAACTTAAAGACCGTTTGATGAGCCCTGCCAACTCCTGCACAAAGACCCTCTTCCCCTTTTCAGACGGGTGTACCCCATCTGTCTCCAGAAGGCCTGGTGCCATGCAAACCTTCCTATGCTCAAAAAAACCAAAGTTGTGTCTTTGACACCAGGCTCGGAGACAGTTACTGATCTGCTGGCTCTTCTTGTTACTTTCCTCCTCCTTCCCTGCAACTGGGATGACAAAGAAGAACACTACCTGTGCTCCTGACCCCTTGACCAGTTATTCCAAGGCCCAGTAATCTCTTTTGATCACCCTTGGATCTCTCCTTAACAGCTGGTCTCTGCCTGCCTGAAAAATGAGTAAAGGGGCTTACCAGGGAGGGGACTTTTCTCTTTATGTCTTTAACCTGGGCCTCAGGGAGGCAGTAGAGTTCCCTGAGAAGTGGGTCAGGTCTGCATATCGAGCCTTCTGCTCCCTTTAGAATGGAGTTGCCTACAACAATAATCACTCTTTTTTTCTGAACTGAGGATGTTTTGATGCTGGGTTTAGTCTGACTTAACTCTGGTGACACCTCCGTAGACATTGAATTATACTCCTCATTGTGATTGGGTTGCCTTTGCAGAGCCTCATACCTGTTTTTTTAAGGGTACCTGGGGAGGTGGGGGAGTTACTGGGGAGAAACACCTACTTTGTTGGGCAGGAACTTCTTCCCACAGCCCCCCTAATCCTCTAAGTTACCTTGTTCAGCCTGGCACAGAGAGGACAGGGAGTCCTCTATAGCAGGGGCTCTGTCTGCCTGCTTGGTTTCTATTCTGGGAGACAGGGTACAACTCTGGCAGTCTCCCTCTCACATTTCCTAATTTTCCTCAACTTACTTACCTCCTCTCTGAGCTCAATCAGTAAGTGGAGGAGCTCTTATACCTGGGCACATCTCCCACAGGCGTGCCCACCAATGACTCTGTCCCTGGAAGTTGCTGGGTACCAGCCTGGGCTTGCTTCTCCCAGCTTCGAAAGGCCTCAAAAAACAAGCCCCTTGCCGGCTCTCCTGGCTGCAATTCCCTTGCCCAGTGCAGACTTACCTGCACTGGAGCTGGTCTGTCTGGCGAGAGTCTTGAACTTACTGAATGACTGCTGCTATAAAGACAGCCTCTCAGACCCTGCAACAGTACCTGCAAGAAGGCCCGGAAGGGCAGCAGGAAGCAACATAGCACAACTGCAGCTACCTTCAGCATCTCTCCCTTGTCATTTGGGTGTGACAGAATGGGGAGGAGAAACAGGAGAAACCTTTCCACCCATGCCTATGCAGCAGCAAGACCCAGAAGCTATGGGCATGAAAATTTCTCAGCAAAACACCAGCAGCCACAAGGGAACTGCCATTTGCACCCTCGCTGTGGGACTTCACTACATTATGCTGGGTGGAACACCAAGACTAGTCAGCACTCAGATAAAGCGTGTCACTGGGAGGACATCCTGCCAATGCAAGTAACACAGATCTGCCACAGCAGGACAGATACTCAACAGAAGGGGAAATCAAAGACCCTTAAGTGCAACCCTGAAGGCACAGATGTGCTTTCCTACAGCTTTGATACATGGAGGGGCAGGAGGGCAGGGTGGATGTCGGAAAAAAAACCCAGAGAAACTGCACGTGGACAACACCTCAAAGTAGGAAATGAGGTAGGGACATGCTCTGTCACCTTCAGAGCTTCCCTCAGCCAACCTGTGCTGTGAATGCCCAGCCACTCTCACAGGCAAGTGCTGGCGCTGCTGCTGAACAGTGCCCTTGAGTCTGTGCCAACCACCTACAAGGCTGGTGCAAGCCCAGGATTACTGGGGATGCTGCTCACACCTCTGCTCATCTGCACACTCTTCTGAGGTCAGGACCTCCTGGCTCAAAGTGGCTTTCCCTCCTGCAATTCCCAAAGCACAAGCAACTGCAGGAGCTCTGTGGGCACAAAACAGCCCCAACAGCAAGGACATGAGCCACAGATCTTGTCACTCCTGCTTCAAACTGGCAAAGCTGAAACAAATCCAGTCACATGGGCCACTACATAACCTCTCTCTAGTATGTTTCCAAGCTAACAAGACAGCATTTGGACCACTTGTAATAGCACAAGATGTTTTCTCCTCTAGGTACCTGGGCTAAAGCACACTTCGCCTGTAGCTTCCTCTACTAAATACAACAGGAACAGACATCAGAAACAAAAGCAGAAGAACACTGTTACCTGAAAGTAGCTCAGGGAAAACCTGACAGAGAAGAAGAAGATGACAAGACAAGATGGAGCACACTCCATTAGAAAAGCAAGAATAGGACTGATATCTACCTAATTTTCTTTCAAGCATAACAAAGCTTCAAGTACCACAAAACACCTTCTGGCCGTCCAGCAACTAACCTGGAGAGAAATTTAAGTGCTCTTTTTGCTCTGCCTGCCCCGGGACAAATCATCTCTGCCTTTTATGGAAGCAACACTTCAAAAAAAATCAAACTCCTCTGCAAACACAGGAAAGGGAAGGCTTGTGCACATCTGCTCCCAGAACAACCTGTCACAGCAAGATGGCTTGGCCCTTCACTCTTCTCCTGCAGCAGCCTCCTCAACAAAACACAGCACAGAGCTGCCGACACCTTTCCCCACTGCAGATCCACTCAGCTTGCTCAGCAGCAGAACAGGGGTTAGCTCAGTCCACACTCACGTCATTAGGACCTGTGGTGCAGACAGAGAGACCCATCTCAAGTCTCCCTGCTCCGGTCAGGGCCCCAGCCTCGCTCCCCTCAGTGCTGCATGCAGCACTTCTCTCCTCCCTGGCCTCTACCTCCAAACCCTCCAATCCTCACATGGGCAATGCCAGCTCCTCCAGCTTCCTGAATGCTCCTGCCACTGCTCTTCTCTCACCCACCCCAGCTCCACAGCCTCTGCCTCCTGCCCCCAGCACCACCCACCTCTTCCCTCCTCCAAATTCCTGCCCGGCCACGCTGCTGCTACAGCCACAGCCCAACTGCCCACGGACACAAAGAGCCTCTCCTGCCCCTGAGAGGAGCCCTGCCCCACTGCAAAACCCCAACAGATCCACCTAGCAGCCCCAAGGCTGCCTCCCCCACCCCAAGCCACCTGACCACCCCACCAGCATGCCAGGAAACCTCCCAAAAAGCACCAAGAGCACAGCGCTGCCATGGCCAAGGGGGCTTTGCAGAGCAGCAGGAAGGTTATGAGGCAGCGCTATCAGCCATCAGTAAACGCTGTGCCCTCAGGCACAGAAGCTGAAGCGGCTGCTGCTCTCCCGAGGCCTCTGAGCCCACCCTCATGTCCCACTCTGGCACCCAGACCCCTGACGCACACGGGACTCAGGCAGGCCTGCTTTCTGGGGGGCTTCCCGAAAGAGCAGGATCCACGCTGGGATTAAGCTGTCGCTCTGAGCTGTGACACTTCACAGCTACACTGCCATGGACACAGCACACCACCTCCACTTCCATTCAATCAAGGCTGACTTCAAACCCATCCCGCTGACCGGCAGAGGATTACCACCACAATGGCAGTTCCAGCAGACTTAGCGCAGCCACAATGAGGGAACAGCAAACACTTTCTCACCAACATCAGCTGATGGGCCAGGGCGGATGAAAACAACACAGAAAGAGAAATGATGGGGCAGCATTTGGGTAAGCCACCCGGATTAGAGAGGCTCAAAGAGGGATGAAAACCAGCATGTACTGCTAACCCAGCAAAACTGCAGCTCCAGCCCTCATCTCCATTCATCCAAACACAGTTGGGCAGCTGCTGGGTCTGGGTCTGCGTACTATTAGAAGGACCACAAATGCTAACGCTGCAATGGAGAAACCAGGCAAGAGTTAAAGAGCAGCCACGAGCAGACAACCAGGACTCTGAACACAGGTATCGCCTGTCAACTGCATACAAACCTCCTTCTGTTCTCTATCATGCTGGCCGTAACAGCTCCTTTCTAGGCCTGGGTAACAGCGACATACCCACACACCCTTTGTGTAATGCCTTTGGCCACATTTCTCTCCAGAAGACATGGCAGCAGGCCAAAAACACAGGCTAGCTACGGCAGCATCCAAAAAGACAAAGGGTCACCCGTGTCCCTCGGGGGTAACAATCCAGATTCAAACTTCACCTTCTGCAAAGGTGGAAGCATGGATACCCACCTCCCAAAATGCACTGTTGGCAAGGCAGCACACAAGCGCCCAAGACATTTCATCTCACCTTGCTCACACACACACGTGTACACACACTGACCTGTTTACCACAGTGACGTGCCTCTGCATGGGAATTTCTTTAGATGATCCACTCCCAGTGGCTGGAGGCATGGCAGATCGGGCACTCTCCATACTGGGTTTCACCACTCCACATGCTACTCCTCTGCCTCGTGGCGGGCGAGGAACAGGCCTCTTGGTGCCTTCTTCTGGCATGCTCAAAGACCTGGGCTGTCGCAAAGTTCCTTTGGGCTTTCCTAAAGAGTTTGCAAACATAGCTGTTAGTAGTGCTTTCTTCCACCCAATACAAACAGACTTCAAGCACAGCACATAATTCCCTTTAGGAAGCCCACACTTTTCCAAAAGACAGTTAAGAGGGATGCTCTCAGCCACAGTCACAGATCTCTGCTATAGCAGCATAGCGCGCACCCAAAGACTCACAAACCACAATCTCCACGGCCAACGCTGCAGGAGGGAAACAGACAGGAGACCCATCTCCCCTTACACTCTGGGAAAAGCCATGCACCTGTGAAGTGCCACAAGTCATGTCTCAGGAGGAACCCATGCTCAGGCTGCTCTTTATCACCCAACGGTGGCAGCAGCAGCTCCCAAAGCTGTAGCACATGCAGCCTTACTCCACCTCCTCAGACACCTCCTACATCGCCTCCCAAGGTGTTTCTTCTTCTCTACCCTGGCTTGCAAGCACCCTCCTCCTGAACTCCCACCACACAGCAGACGTTACCAAATAACACCTGCAGAGGAACATGCCACACTGGCATAAACAAGCTCTTCATCACCTCACTATTCACTTGCTGGCTGCACCCCACCAATTTGGGTAGGCTCAAACGCTTCCAAGGGGTATTGCCATGCAGTATATGAACAAACATGCCTTTACAATCATTGTCATTTAACTGGGATATGAGTCACCAGTGCAGCTTCCCAACTAGAGGCTGGACTTTGGCATGGTCACAGAGGGAGAAGTAGCAAACCCTTCATTACAGACAAAACCAGAGGAATACAAACAAACTGTGAGACCCACTGTTGCTCCAATCTGCCACCTTGCAAGCAGATGGGCCTTGCTGGGACCTGATCCTGGGATACCCCCTGACAGCAACACAACAACAGCATGGCAGTGAGGGAAACCAGACCCAGAGGTTCTGGAAAAACACGGATGCAGCAGCTTACGTAAAAGGCACAGAGGTACAAAGAGCAGCCCCCAGGGCATCAGCAATGTCATGGCACCAGGGAACTTGCAGCAGCAACAGGAGCTGCTAAAACAGCAACAGATGATGTTGCAGGGGCTCCTTCTCCCTGCAAGAGCATGGCTCATCCCTGCCACTCCACAATGGGCCAAGCTCGGCCTCAAAAAGCAAGAAGGCCACATTTCTCACCCACATGTCAACAACATTCCTCTCAGAAGCATGGGCAGGCGGAAGTGAAGCCAAGTGTTCTCCGAGAACTTCCTTTTTCAAGACCATTCACATCCCATGTACATGCTCAAGAAGGGCTTCCTCACTCACCATGGCCTGCAAGCACAGGCACCCTTGTCAACAACACTCCCTGCTCCCAGAGACTCCTTCACAAGGACAACACAACTTGTGGTCATTAGTAACACACCCTCATGGCCAAGACTTCTGCTCCAGCAGCTGCACATTTCTTTCACAAAGGCAGGCCCTCCGCAGCTGCCTGGGGCTTACCTGCTAAGGTGACTGGAGATGTGTTCTTCAACCTCATCTGGCAGTTCACTTGCCGTCCCATTTTCCTCTTGGAACTCCTCTGCCGTGCCACCAGTTGAGCAATTGGCGCTGTGTCGCTGCAAGCAACAGCATGGCAAATGACCTTGTTGGAGTAGGAAAGGGACAGGGAAGAAAATGGTCAGTGAAGCTCAAGCTCATCCTCAGCCTGCAGAAGGACTTGCAACCATTTTTATGTCTGCTGGGTCATGCAGGCCTGCAGGCAGTTCAGCAAAGTCTTCAGTGGCAGACACAGACCTTGGAGATCTCCCTATCCTTTTGCAGTGCCTCTCAGAAATCAGCAAACCAGATAGTCAGAGCCCCTCCATCACCTTCCCACGGTAGGTAGGGCCCACCAGGGAACAGCCTGGTTTCTCATTCCCATCCTACAGGCTTTGCTTCATAGCACTGGGAAGCCACGGGCTTCCAGCCTGCCCGTGCTCCTGCCAAGGTTTGCCAAGGGCTCCAGAACCACTCTGACCCTGCTGAGCTGGGCTGTCTTTGCTCCACTTACCAAAGAAACAGCATGGGCATCCTGGCTGTACAATTCCCCTGCAAGCACTGGGTTGGTTGGCCCTTAACAACAGCCAAGCCTTGGGCAAGCCCACAGCCACCTCCCTGGTCTCCATAACAGCCTTTTGCCTCATCCTCCCCTTGCTGTGTCTCAGCAATGCTGCCACAGGGCAACCCTTGCATGGATGCAGGAACCCTGCTTCAGCAAGGCCCCAGACCACATGCCTAGCATACACCTTGCCTCACAGGGGAGATGCAAACACTAATTTTTGGGTCATTCAACTGCTAACAGCCTAAAAAGGCAGCTGGACAAGTACTCCTCCAGGGCTTCATAAGGACACAGACAGCCACCCAGGAAGTCCTGGGGAGTCTGTGGTCTCAGGGGCCTTCTCCACAGGTCTCAGCCATGCGCTGTGGTGGTGGTACAGGCTGAAAAAGGGGCCTCCTCCCCTGCACACCCATCATCTGCACCAGGTTGGCTCAACACGCAGCCATTGGAGGGAGGTCCTCTCCTGAGGGATAGCTCTCCCACCCAAGGAGCTCCTGCTAGAAACCAGGCAACATACCCACTGCGCAGTCAACACCTATGCAAAGAGCATAGCAGCAGCCTCACTACTGCAGTGGTTAAAAGCAAGGAATCATAGAAAAATTGAGGCTGGAAGACATCTCTATAGACCATCTCATATAGCATCTCTGCTCAGAGCACCATCAACTAGACCTAGCTGCTCAGAATATTATCCAGTCTAGGGTGGAATATCTCCAAGGACATCGACTTCTTAACCACTCCATACAGCCTGTTCCAGTGGTTAGCCACCCTCCCTGTAAAAAAGTGGTTTTCTTAAATGTTTAAATGGAATTACCTGTGTTTCACTTTGCTCCTGTTGACTCTTGTCTGTTCACTGGATACCACTGAGAACTGGCAATGGAGTCTGGCTCCATGTTTTTTTGCTCCCTCCAACAGGTATTAATACACATTTATACGATCTCCCTGAGCTTTCACTTCTCAGAAATCATAAAATGTCAGGTTGGAAAGGACTGCAAGGATCATCTGGTCCAACCTTTCTTGGCAGAAAAACAGCCTAGACAAGGTGGCCCAGCACCCTGCCCAGCTGAATCTTAAGTGTCCAATGCTGGGGAATCCACCATTTCCCTGGGGAGATTATTCTGATGGCTGATTGTTCTCATTGAAAAAAATGTTCTGCTTGTGCTCTCCAGTCTCCCCTGGAGTAATTTGTACTTGTTACCCTTCATCTTTTCCATGTGATTCCTTGTAAAAAGGGTCTCCATCTTCTGTGTAGAAACCCCTTAAACACTGGAACATGCTGATAAGGTCTCCCCCTAAGCCTTCTTTGCTCAAGGCTCAACAAACCCAATTCTTTCAGCCTTTCCTCACAGCACAGGCTGCCTTTGATCATCTTGGTTGCCCTTCTCTAGACCCTCTCTGCCTGTCCACATCCTTTTTGCCTAGTGGGGACCAAAACTGAACACAGTATTCCAAGTGTGGCCTGACAAGCACTGAGCCAAATGGGATAATGACTTCTTTATCTCTGCTGCTAATGTTCCGATTGATGCAATCCAGCATTCTGTTGGCTTGCTTTGCCACTGCAACACCGTTTGCTCATATTCAGCTGGTGGTCCATCAGGAGCCCCTTTCCACAGAGATGCTCCCCAGCCAGGTAGATCCCTGTGCTGCACTCCTGCATTATGATTTTCCAGGTGCAGGGCCTTTGTGGCCGTGTGCCAACCTTACACTTGTCCTTGTTGAACATCATAAGCTTCTTGTTAGCCCACTTTTCCAGCCTATCCACGTCTTCCTACAGGAACATTCCCCCCTTCCAAAGTGTATGTTTCCCCAATAAGTGTGGTTTCATCACCAAACTTTGTCAGGGTACAGCCGATCCCATCATTCAGATCACTTATGAAGACAGTAAACAGTCTTGGGCCCTGTATTTATCCCTCGGGGATGCCACTTGTCATAGGTTGCCAGTTTGAAAAGGAGCTATTTACGTCTTCCTACAGGAACATTCCCCCCTTCCAAAGTGTATGTTTCCCCAATAAGTGTGGTTTCATCACCAAACTTTGTCAGGGTACAGCCGATCCCATCATTCAGATCACTTATGAAGACAGTAAACAGTCTTGGGCCCTGTATTTATCCCTCGGGGATGCCACTTGTCATAGGTTGCCAGTTTGAAAAGGAGCTATTTACCATCACTCTCTGGGTGCACTCTGACAGCCAGTTCTTACACCACCACACAGGCCACTTGTCTATACTGCCACACACCAGTTTCTCTATCAGGAGACTGTGGGGAACCACTATATCAAAAGCCTTGTGGAGATATTCAGGTAGACAGCATCCACCACTTGCCCCATATCAACCAAGTAGGTTACTTTGTCATAGAAGGCCATCAGGTTTGTTGCCTTTGGTGAACCCATGCTGTTTTTTCCCAATCATGTGCTTTGTCTGACTTGTGATAGCCCCCAGTAGGATTAGTTCCATAACTTTCCCAGAGACAGGTGTAAGTGATGGGTCTATAATTTCCTGGATCCTTCTTTAAACCCTTCCTGTAGATGGGGCAGAATGAACAGCCTGAGCTCTCTGAGCACTCTATCAGAGACATTCCAGTCCCTTCATCATCTTCACAGCCATTTACTGAACTTGCATCAGTGTGTCCAGGTCTCCCTTGTTCTGAGGAGCATAGGACTGGCCACAGGTTCTCAGATGTGGTCTTATTAGAGTTGAGTAGAAGAGAATAACCACTTCTGTTGGTGGGCTGACAACACTCTTCCTAATTCAACCCAGTATGCTATTGGTCTCTTTTGCTGCAATGGAACATTGCTGTTCAGTGTGAACTTCATGTCCACCCTCATCCCCAGGAATTTCTCTGCCAAGCTACTTGCCAGCTGGTCTGCAATCAGACTGTACAAGTGCATGGGGTATTCTTCCCCAGGTGTAGGACTCGGCAGTTCCCTGCATTGAACTTCATCGGCTTCCTGTTCTTCTATTTCTCTAGCTTGTTGAGGTCCCTTTGAATGGCAGCACACTCATCTGCTTTATCAGTCCCTCTTACCATCTACAGACTTGCTGAGGATGATCTCTGTCCCATCATCTAGGCTATTCATGAATATGTTAGACAGCATTTCCCCAGCATCAATCCCTGGTGCACATCACTGGTGACCAGCCTCCCAATGGGTCTTATGACACTTACAGCAGAGACTGTCGAAAGCCTTACTAAAATTCAGATAAATGACACCTGATGCTCTTCCCTCACCCACTCAACCAGTCTCATTTTGGCAGGGCATCAGTTTGGCCACATAAAATTTTCACTTCATAAATCCAGACTTGCTCCCATTTGCCTTCTTGTCTTTCACATGTCTGGAACAGCTTTTCAGGATTAGCTGCCTGATCATCTTCCCAGAGATCGAGGTCAGGCCGATCAGCCTGTGGTTCCTCAGATCTTCCTTCCCACTCTTCCTGAACATGCGGGGATACTTGCTTTCTTCCTGTCCTCAGGAACCTTCTGCAAACCATCATGACCCTTCAAAGATAATTGAGTAGTCTTGCAACAACATCAGCCAGCTCCCTCAGCATCCATGGATGTACCGCATGAGACCCATGGACTTTTGCATGTCCAATTTTTCTAAATGTTCCCTAGCCTAACCCACCCTTACTGAGGGTAAGTCTTCCTTGTCCTGCACTTTCCCACTGGTCTCAGGAGCCTTGGGATTGCTCATGGCTGGTCTTACCACTGAAGACCAAGGCAAAGAAGGTAATCTGCGCCTCAGCTTCTCCACGTCCTTTAAGACCATGTCACCATTCGCATTCCGCAGCAGACCCACACTCTCCCTAGTCATCCTTTTGCTGATGATGTAGCTGGAGAAACCTTTCTTGTTGCCCTTCATGTCCCTTGCCAGACTCAGCTCCACATGGGCTTCAGCTTCCCTAAGCCCATCCTTGCACATTTGGATAGTGTCTCTATATTCCTTCCACCTCACCCAGTTCTGCTTCGGCCTCTTGTGTGCATGCTTTTAACAGTTAACTTAAATCAGAAGTTTCTTTTTTTTTTCATCCATGCAGTGCTCCTGCCACTTTTGCCTTTTTTTTTTTTAATGATTGTTGGGAAGGTTTATTCTTGAAATTGGAGGAAGCAATCCTTGAAAATCCACTACCTCTTCTGGATCATTTTTCTCTCCAGGACTGTATCCTATTGAAGTCCAATCCAAGCAGGTTCTGGAACAGGACAAAGTCTGCTATCCTGAAGTCCTTGCTTGTTGATACGGCTGTTTGCTTTTATTCCCCTCCTTTCAGGCTCCCAAACACCACCATCTTGTGGTCACTGCAGCCAGTGCTGTTCCCAGCCTTTACATTCCCAACCAGTTCTTCCTTGTTTGTAAGAATCAGGTCCAGCAAAGCATGTCCCCTCATCAGCTCACCATTTCTGTCAGCAAGTTGTCACTAGCACACCCCAGAAACCTCCTGGATTGCTCATGCTTGGCTGTCTTATCCTTCCAGCAGGTATGGCAGTGGCTCAAGTCCTCCATGAGAACCAGAGCCTGCAAATGTGAGGCTTCTTGCAGTTGTTGGACAAAGGCATCATGTGCTTCATCTACCACTTCTTCCCAGTCAGGGTGTTTGTAACCATGATGCCGCCCACACCCTGGTCTGTCCACTACCTGTAAGCTCTTGCTGGCTTATCACCTGTCTCAAGGCAGAACTCCCAGCATCCTCACTGCTCTCACACTGGAGGGGCTCACAGAAACTCCCCTTTCCCGCTGTTCCAGCTCATCATTCCTCAGCAGCCTGTGTCCATCCACAGCGGCATGTCAGTTGTGCGAGCTGTCACAACAGCTCTTCACGACCGCAACAAGATTGCAGCACTGAACAGCACACGGACCTCCAGTTTATCCTGGTTGTGCCCCTTGCTGTGGGCAGTGTACAGGCACTTGAGAGAGAAGCCCAGCTGTGCCCATTTCCAGAGAAATGTAGGAGAGCTTTCCTCATACTCTTGGCTAACAGGCATTTCCCTCTTCACATGCGAATGCACGTGGGATGGGTCACCTTCAGCCCTGCTCTGTTCTCAAGGTCTCAACATAAAAGATTTTTTTTGGTCATAACACAGTTTATCATAGGTTCATAAATGCACATTTTCACATTTTTGTTCCATTTTAGGTTTTTCCTGTCACTATTGTCGTAAGTTATATTCAGCATTTTCTTCCTTTGTTTTCACCTCATAGGCACTTTAAGTTTAGCATAAATGATGGTTTAAGTTAGAATGAATTCAGATGCAAAGAGAGATGGGATGCACGAATCCACTTGCAGCAGAGCAAAACAGCTTTCAAATTCCTCTTTTTGGGGGAGCAATTATTCGAGCAGAAGTCAAGGTTTCCTCAAAGGAAGGTGCAACCATACACTGCTGGTAAGACAACGTGAAGCAAAGCAGAGTTCCTTGAAATGACACAACCACCTGTTTCACGTGGATGGTATTTCAATTTGAGTCCCCTTGCAGTGTTTTCTACAAACAGAATTTAATCATTCTGTATGGAAGCTGGAGGACATACCTATCATGTGAGGGAAAAATTATCAGCATTCATCTTTCCTATATTCAAGAAGGTTAAACTAGTGTTCATTAGTAAGAGGAATGAGGTACAATTTATATCATTGCCTTCCCAACTCAACCATTTGATTCAGCATCAGCTACCCAGGCAATATTCATCTCACAAAAATTCTTTGATTCAAGGAGCATCTAACATGTAGCACTCTGAGATCAAATTGTATTAGTCACTACCCACTTTACCAGAATGTTTGTTGAATGTATTTTTTGTGGTATGTCTTGGACAGCTACCCTAGCAGTATGGAAAGCCTTTTTAGGACTACCTAGCCTGCAGCCAGGATCATCAGCTGCTGGCAGATCTTTATGTGTGCGATTGTGTCTTGCTGTCCTATCCCACTGTCCCCAAAGGGATTAAAGAAAGAGGCAAGGGTCTTGGCAGCCTTTTTGGAGGTCAGTGTACTCCCAGAGCCAGGAAGACAGACTCGTTGACTACCATGCTTTTGCAGCAGGCTTCTGTGGTCTCAGCTTATAATGGAATTCAAACATTATGGAGAGAGATGAACAAAGAGCGAAGTGCTATACTGAGGACTACCCATGTCCTCTATCAGGAAAACATGCAGAAGCAGTCCTAGGTAGTTACCAGCCCATGCCAGTACGTTTGCCACACTCTGCTCAATGTCTGCCCAGGGGACACTCAGGACAGCAACAACAGGAGAGTCATAAAACGGCAACGTAGGCCCAGTTTTTCCATCTGTCCTGCCTCTGAGGTGTTCACAGGGTGCTTCCTCTCCATTGCTTCCATCGTGCAGAGTATAGTCAGCACTCCTAAACCGAAGCAAGTCCTGCTCAACTACCTCAAGACTCCTGTTTAGTATCTTTGTGCTTTTCCCCATCCGAAAACCATGTTTCATTCCCTCCTTACAGCTGTCACAGAGAAGGCACCGCCTCTATTGCTATCCAAGAGTCCACAAGGCTCTCAGCATACATCGTATTAGAGGATAAGCAAGGCTCTCAAGGGAATGGGAGGATACCAGATTACACCCTGAAAGCACCTAGTTAGAAACAGATGGCTATCTGCCAGAGCCACCATGAGGAAGCGTTAAATTGCAGCATTACAAATGTTCCAGAGGTGCCTGCATTCATGTTACTGATGTAATGCAGTCAGCACAGGCTGCATTACCTGCTGCAAAAGGACAAACTCTGACAGTTGTAAAAATGCAGCAAGGGAACCTCTGGTTTAAAAACAGCCACTTTTCCATACATCAGCACAAAACCTAGGACACCTCTCATCACCTCTTTCACAGCTAACCAGGAAGAACTAGTTTTGAGTTCCCAGCCATTGGGATCCAGCTCAGCCAACAGAGGAGCTCAGCTCTGCTGTCTCTCCAGACCTGCTGTGACAGCCACGCATGGTGCCCAACATCTGCTAGCTTTCTGCTCTCCCACACGCTCAATAGTGTTCAGGAACCCAGATACTGTTCCAACAAGGGAGATGCTTCAAGCTCTCCACTCAAACAGATCACCTACAAGTCATGCAGCTACACCAACCATCAAGTGAATGCCTTCAAAATGTGAATGACTCAAAAGCAGGAATGCCACATTATTTCACAAGGAGACTTGTGGTCCTAGTAAGCTGATTCCAAGCTGGCAGCCACCAGGAGACACATGCTAGTGCAGCAAAGCCAAGGAATAAGGGAAGATGCTCCCACCACACTAATATTCTCTGCTGAGCACCGCTCCATCTCCTTGCTCCTTGCACACTTACTAAGCTGAGGAGTTGCAACTCTTGCATCAAGGCACCTCACCTGCATGGGTCCTTCCTCACCTTGGCAAGTCTTCGCAGTCTTGTGGCACTGCAACTTAGGACAAACTAGAGTGCCAAGTCTAAAGCAAGCACTGTCAGGCTTATAAGTAACAGTACACACAATAGTTTCGCTGTATGAAAAAGATGACATTAAACCCCACCCTGAAGAGATGATCAGGGGACACACACACACGAGTTAACCTTCTGTAAGGTCCCAGGACAACCCACCAATATCCTCCCCCAGAGTTAGAAATGCTGAGACAGAGACCAGAGCTCTACAGTCACAGAAACATTCTAGCCAGAACTCCTGTTTCTGGGAAAATACTCTGCAACCTTCCACCTTTTGCAAACACAACTTCCCAGTCCGCATGCAGATGCAGGAAAATAAGGGCCCTTAGTTTATGCCACAGCTTCCACTTCTCCTCACATTAGCACACCACAGCATGCTACAGTACTTTTCTCAGAAATCCATGGCACAGGCAGAGGCAGTGTTATGAATCACGCACAAATTCACAAACACAAAAGCCATTTCTGAACTGTAACTGATTCTTACCTCTCCCATTTTGTTCCCTTCCATTCTGACCACTCCTGGGATGCTCTCCAAGTAGCTTTGCAGTGTGCCATGTCCTAGGTTCCTGAAGGGAATCCAGTCACCAGTCAGAGATTTGTATTCACCCTGAAGCTCTGACAGAGGTACTCCATTTTTAAAGGCATGAAGAACAGCTCGCACTGTGTTTGCAATAAGTTCAGGGTCCTGCATCTTCACCTATAGCCCCTCCACCCCAAAAGAAAAAAAGAAAAAGCATTCTTACATACACAAGGTGAAAATATTAACTTTTACTATTCAACCTCCCTCCCCAATCAAGCAAGGATTCAGTGGCTCTTTGGAGACCTTCATACTTCTGGGTACACTTGTAGGTTCTGCCAGTCAAGCAGAAAGAAATACACAGGGCATGACACTGTGCATGGGATGGCCCTGCCAGCCAATCACCACACACCATGTGGCCAGAAGAGGGGCAGGGATGCAAGGAAACTGGCCCAGGTCACTTCCTGCAGGGCCAGGACTTCCACCCGCTGCCCCACACCTTGGTGACCAGTGCCCCTTCCTCTCCTGGCCCATGGCAACACTGGTAGCTCACTCATGGACACTGCGCCCTCACACGAACCCACATCCCCACACCAATGCGACACGTGTCAGCTCCTCCATGGAAAACACATGCACCCAGGCCATGCTACGTCTTACCCACAGGTGCACAATGCCTCGAATCCACAGACGTCTCTTCAGAGAGAAAACTCCACAGAAGAGAAACCCTCTCCCTGCCAGCCAGGGGCTGCCCGCAGCAGAAGCAACACAGAGCCAGCACCAACACCACCCTGTCTCATCACCAGGTGGCCGCCCTGTCCGGAGAAACACGTGCCCACCACTGGGGCACTGGTAAAAGTGTGAGCAGGCTGCTGCTTCATCTCCAACAGCTCCTTCGCTGCTGGAGTGCTGGTGGAACACTTCAGTAGACCTACTGGCCAGCAAGAGATCCCACCTGGGAAGGCTGGGCAGCGCAGGAGGTGGTTTCAAAGAGGGTGGCCAGAGCTACCTAGAGCCCTCCCACCCCCTCAGCTCACAAGTGAGCACACACTCAGGGCTTCTCCAGAGCCAGACAGACACACTCACAAAACACAGCAGAGCCCCAGGCACAAGTGCTGCCGGGCAGGCCGCCTTCTCCCAGACCCTCACTCCACACAGGGACAGTCTCAACAGAGAAACCTCCCCGCCACCACCATGGACCAAAGCCGGATGGAGCTCTCGCACAACTCAGGACCTACCCTGCTCTCAAAGCCTGGGCTGCATGCAGGGACAAGGCCTAACACAGAACAGCTCATGTCCTTCAAACACCTCAGCTTCATCAGAAGGTCACCCCACTCTCCTCAAGCCCCTCATCAAGCTCATGATACAAGAGGACAGTCCCTCACCTCCACACACACAAAGACAACCAATTGCCATTCATGTACCTGCACGGTGATTGCTCCAAACGCAGCAGCACCAGCCCACCACGGGAAGTTGGTCTGTGCAGTTCTCAGCAGAAGCAGCCCCTTGCCCATCACCAATTCCCTCTTTTAGGGGAAATCACCCTGGGCAACATAACAAGTCCAAAAGGAGGAGAAACCCCAACCCTCACCACACTGCAGATGCCATGACACACCTTTCCCTCAACACACGGACACCAACACTGTCTCTATCTTCCTGCACTCAAGTCCATGACGGCCCAATCCAGGTGCTGGGCAAGGAGGCACAGCGTTAAGTCCTATTCTTCACCCCTCCTTGAATGGTTTTCCTTTATGCACGCACAGCACTTGACTAACCTGACCGTGTCTCTCTCTGTGTACACGTGTATTCACACACAGCTACACCCACACACCTACACTTAATTCAGACACACCTGTATATACAGGCGTTTACACAAGCACGGTTCCTTACCCCAGCAGCTCCTGCCCGTGCCAGTACAGTGCGTTTCACTGACGGATCCTGGAACAGCCTCTACCACAGCTGCCTTCACAGCATCCCTGCTCAGCTACGGGGCACGGCGGTTCTGCGCCCAGGAGGAGGAGCACACGCTGCACACACGCGCTTGCACACCTCCAGATGGCAATGGGCGGCAGCCACCCAGGGCATTTAGATCCTTCCCTCATCCTTTCAGAGGCTTAGCAGGTGGTGAACAGAGCTTCACTGAATGCCCCTCAAAGAGCGAGAGGTGGTGGTGGCCACCCGTCAGAAGAAGAGACCCAGGGAGCTTGTTATCTCCTCTGCATCCACTCAGTGTCATGGTGACATCATGTGTTGGACAAATGCAAAAGTCTTTACTTGGTATTAAAGTTTCAATCGTATAAAAAAAACCAAAAACAACTCCCAAACACTGAAGTGCATCAGAACCGCAGTTTTGTCTGCAACTGTGTCCAAGTCACATACTCCAAAGAGGTATGGAAAAGTCAATGAGAAGCATTTGGGGGGACTTTTTCTCTAGTCTCTCTTTGAAATAATTGCCCAAATTGTTATTTCACTAATATGGCTCTTGAAAGTCCTCTTACTTGAACTACCTGAATTTAACTTAGTGCTCAGAAAAAATTAATGCAATATTCACTACAGCCTGGCAGAGTGACAATGAATATAATCTCAAAATAACCTAGGAAGTCAGTTTCAAAAGTTGATTCAACAGAGGAAACTTCAATAAAAAAAGAAAGGGGATGATAAGGTGGGGCGACAACATCAAATGACTGTCAGATTGTTCTGTGGTAGAGAAATACTAAAGAACTGAGTTCAATCAGAACTAGTGAACAGGATACATAAAATATATTCTCCTAAATTATTTTGTGGGGACCAGCCATGAGGACATATAGTTAAACGAAATTGACAGGTACAAAGGTACAAGGGTTAAATTGAATGCAGTTTTCAACTTACACCTGAATGACAATCCTACAGCCAGCAGTAACACAGAAGACTTGCAAGGCAGTAATGAGAACAGCAACAGACGGACACATTAGCAGGCAGCTACACGGCTCAGCGTGGCGCCTGAAGCCTTTTTAAAATTGTTTTTGTGGTCAGCTGCTGTAAGGTCAGGTCATTCAACAGTTACAACATTCACCCGGCGGCGCACTGCACCCAGACGGGAGGACAATTCCTTGGAAACAGCCCCAGGAGCCTCCACCTCTAAGCCAGGACGCACCACTCAAACCAGCCTTCTCCGGCAGCAGAGCACAAAACTTTTTCCCACTACGCTTAACGCAGATTACCGGCCCCCAGCTGCAGAACGGCCTCCGTGCTGCAGACTGTTCCTCAGCCTAACAAGAAAAGAAGGAAGTGAGGGCAGTTTTCCTGCTCAGAACAACTCCCTCACAGCCATACTTTCGGAAGGCTACAAAACACAACCCTGCGGAACGCAAGCCTCCTCGGAAGGCACAAAGTAGTCGCTGACCCGCTGAAGTCGGGACACTTTCGCTGTCACCACGGGACCACCGAGGAGCAGCAGCCTCTCGCTGACAGCCCCAGCCTTAGCCCCCCACACTGCCTCTCCCCCCCAGCCCGGCAGGGTTATGCCCGGCGGGGCTCCGCTGTTTCCTTACCACCACCTCAACCCAGGGGGCTTTCCCACACCAGCCGAAGCCGCTTCCCCCTGTCGCCGCCGGTGACGGGGCCGGGCCGGGCCGAGCGCTGCGTGTGAGGGGACGGCGCGGCACCGCCGCCCGTTCCCCTCGCGCCGAGTCAGCGCCCGCGCGGCCCCACCCCGCGCCCCTCTCTCCCTCCCTCTCTACCGCCGC
>NW_015091151.1:530920-650247 GCF_001431845.1 Calidris pugnax
CCGCCCGCGCCTTGCCCCGCCCGAGCCAGCCGGCCGCGCATGCGCGTCAGCCGCCGCCCGCCGGCAAGCGGAGACGTGGCCCGCCTGAGGGGGGCGCCCCGCTGAGGCGGCGGCGGCGGCCATTTTGGGAGCGCTGCGAGGCGGTCTCTCGTCCAGCGTGGCCTGCTCTCATGGCGCCGCTGAAACCTCGCTCCTCGTACGAAGCAGCAGCTGAAATCGTCTTCCTGAGGGGGTGATTGAGGAATGGCAGCTAGGTGCGTCTCTTCTACAGGTTTTCAATTAATTGCTTCGGTTTCTGAGTACTGAATTTAATTCTGTATCTCTCTGGATGTGTTTGCTGGTAGCCCTCCACAACCATTGCACAGGTGCACTCTCCATCGAGGAGGAGCTGGTGGGTGCTCAGGAGTCAGCTGGACCTTGCCTGCACTGCCCTAGGCCTGTGACATCCTCTCAGCCTGTACCCAGGCAGCTGTCGAGCTCCAGATGCCATGTGTCTGCGTGGGCACCTCGAGGAATGCTGCACGCTTAAAACCTTTAGATACCACAGGTTTGGCTTTTGTTGTGTTCTCTAGTCTTCCAAACACATGGCTTATCAGTGCCCCACACACAGGGGCAGAAGATCATCACCAGCTGTATGCCATCAGGCCCTGTGAAGTTGGCACTGTTGCCCACTGCCAGCAAGGCAGAGCCCCTCACTGTCCTGACATTAGGGTTCCTGCCACCCTGCAGCTCCCTGCAGCAGCATTCCCTTCTCTGTAGATGTTGTCCACTTCTGTGGGCCACACTTGAGGCAACGTCAGGTCAATCCGCATGATGACGAATTGGTGGAGGGCTGCCAAAGCCAAGTTGGAGGCTGGCCACACAGAAGGACGCCACAGGGGCATATGCCGTGCTGAGAGGTGAAGATGCTGAACCTCACCTGGGGTGTGCCTGCAAAGGGCTCTCGATGATGGTGACCCAAGACTTGGTGACTGCCTTCCTCTGCCACAACCATGACAGCCTCCAGAGACTGCTTCCTGGCAGAGTCCAGTGTTCTCTGACCAGGCTTTTTTAGATGTCCACACATGGAAGGTCCAATGTTTAAAACAGAGTTTACTCTTTTGAGGCTATTTGCATTTACAAGAGTTTTCCATTTAGTAGGGAGATACAGCAGTCAGTATAAAGGCATGTTACATTTTGCAGACTATTGCATTTCCAGTATACTGTGGAATCACAATATAGTTGTGAATTTCATTTCTGGTCTCTAGAATATGCTTATTGTCACAAGACTGGCTGTCCCTAATTGCCTGGAAGGGCTATGTGGGTTGTAGCCAGCTCAGGCCTGGAGTTCTGTCTTCAGAGGTTTAGTCCGTTCATTGTTTTTGACATTTTTGTATTTATTGTTGGGGTTGAGCCACATATACACTCGCTATGCTGGGCTGTTTGAGTTTATTGCTGTGGAGTCTGCAATGTGAACTCTGTGTCCCATCTCTTCCCACTTCTTGCCTGTGCTTCTCTGTGCTTCTTGCTGTAACTTCTTAAGGCCTTCAGTGTCACACCAGGCCTTTATTTCTCTCACTGCATCATTGTGCTAGTGCTGCAAATACCTCATTTGACATGGAACAAGTGTTTCCAGCTATTCTCTTTAGAAAACTATGGTCACACTGAACAAAAATAAGGAGACATAAACCAAATAGCCATACTAACCTTACAAATTTAGCTGTCACAGCTAAAACAAGTAAAAGTTGCAGGCAGGGCAAGTTCTCACAGAGAGCAAGCTTCACAGCCCTCAGCCTGAGGCCTTGTAAATTCAGTACAGAGTTGCCCCATTGCTTGTTTTGTTAAGTGCTTCACATAACTCATACAAACCACAAAGCTATTATGCTTGCTAAATTACTATGATAAGGTGCAGAGTCAAACTGAGAACTCATGCAGCTAAAGAGACCTGTCCAACAGGCATTGTGGTGGGGAGCGTATTCCTTCCTTCGTCACTCTTGAGTCTGGTGGGCAGAGCCATAGGTACATGGAACTTGAAGGTACAACCTTGCAGGGCATGTAACTCAGCTCCTTGGGCTTGCCTCGGTGTTTGCACTGCTCCAGCTCTTAGCTGTGTAGGTGGCGTTACAGCAGGCAAAGTCTCATACTGAGAGAATGACAGGGCTCTACAGAAAAGTGTAAAACAATAAGCTAAATACGTGTTATAGTTACCTGCGTTAAACATATATGTATAAATAAGTGATAGGGTTGTAGCATTTAACTGATCTAATACGTACACAAGCTGTGTTATCTTAACAGTAAGTATACCCCTAACACTAGTTAGGGGTATACTGTTCTGCTTGAAGTCTGCGTTTCTTTAACTCGGGGACAGACAGTTACACAACTGTTCTTTACGCTTAGCTGATTCAGCCAGTCTGTCTGAAACAAAGGCATTCTCTGGTTCCCTCTTGTATTGAAGTGAGTTTGGCTTCTTTTGCAACAGTTGTAGTCAATCACTCCATTATTGTCCCCTAAGCCTCAAGGACATGGAGTCTCTCCTTAACTACTCAGAGTGTGCCTCCCCTGCCTGTGGGTGGTGGGGGACAAAGGGGTCCTTGAATGGGTCACAACCCCATTGTTGGAAAATACGAGGTGTTCTGAACTTGGTGTAAAATCTTTGTATATTTGTGATCTGGTACTGCATTCTATAATAATGGGAGAGGGGTATAGTTTAAAGCTACTGAAGCGGCATACCGAGGACGCCTGAAAAGTCAAGAAGAATAAGGAGGAGATAGGCATCTAAAACGGGCCTGGCAACCTACCAGAAGGACGAAAGGTAAAAAGTACACAGCGAGGAAGACGTCTTACTTCATCAGAAACGACCACCGAAGACCACTAGAAGGGACTGGAATGTCGCCAGAATGACGCAATCTATGAAGCAATCCCTACTGAATATGTAATAAGAGGTGATGGGGTGACTATTGAATATGTATGAAATTGTATAATCGTGAGGGTATAAATTGTAAGTTGACACGGTCGTCGGTGACCCAGATTTGGGTGACTACCCCTGGTTCCCGGGCCCGCGAAATAAAGCACCGCATATAACTACCTTCCAGTGGTTATGTGTTTGTCACCGACACCATGACTGCAGCAGGAACTGAGAGCGAACCTCTTTGGAGCCCACCAGATACAATCAACTCTCCTGAAGCTCACTGTCATGATAAACATAAGGAGATACAAACTGAACGGCCAGGCCACAGCTGGGAACATACAGCTGCTGCTTTATGAATTGCACCAGTCAGCTTTTCCTTAAGCATATCAGCTTCGGTGAGTCCTCGTGCAGCATGGGTGCCTACAACTGCGTCTGGCTGCTGTGCTCTTGGCAAGCAAGAAGGAAGCCCCTTGGCCTCACTGAGCCGGGCAGCTGCCACAGTGGCAGTCACACCTCCATACCCAACCCCAAGTCCATCCTGGACCAGTAGCCCTCAGCTTCTCAGCTCTTCACACACCATGACCCATGAGGTCCCTGCAGCATCACGGTCTCCCCAGCAGCTGTGAGGAGGCTCTGATCATGGAACATGTACAGCATGTGTCCTGCTGGAGTCCTGACAAAGACAGTAGGGTCTCCTCCCCAAGCTCCTCTTGACAAAAGAGACCAGCTGGAGCTGCTCTAGCTTCTGGAAGGAATAGAGCCATGGGGGAGGCCAAGGGGCTGCCAGGCGCTGCAGCCAAACCTGCTCAGCTCCCTGCAGGACCAGACAGTGATTGCCTGGAGTCCCCAGCTGCACAGAAGGAGGAGGGCAAGCAGCCCCAAGGCTTGTTCCCACCATGGCAAGAGGTAGCCGTGACTCCAGCACTGGGAGGGAGTGTGGGATCAAAGCCATAATGCCAGTGAGATGGTCAGAAACCAGAGACAGGAGCTGGCAGACGAGCCAAAGAGAAGGATAGAGGAGAAGGTTAGGACACTGGCAAGTCACAAAAAAGCAAAGGAGGCTTTGAAAGTTGTTGAGAGAGGCCAGGAAGTGCCAGTGCTGCAGAAGGACTACAGCAAGAGCACCTGAAGGAACAAAAGACAGAATCTGGAAGAAACAGTACCCAAAGCAAGGCCAGAAGGTGGGCATACGGCAACATACTAATAGTTATAGGACGCGGAGGGCATTGGGTCAGGGACAGAAGACATAGAGAGGCCCACGTGCAGGAAAGAGTAAAGGAGCACCCGTTGCTTTGTTTCCTCAGACAGTGTTAAGTCTGTGTCTTGCATCCCAAAAACTTCTTTCTCATGTTTTCCTCAAAATGTCTGTGGATAGGAATTGGCCTTAACTAGGTGTCTGCAGGGTACAGTTCAACTCTACCCTTATCTGTACAGTCAGGACTTCCTCTCTGTCTATATATTTAATGCAACTTGGTCCTAAAGTCCAAACAAAATCTTAGGGAAAGATGGGAATGAGATGTGTTTCTTAAATGTGAAATAATTGTTTTCTGTTTCTTCTTGGCAAGTCTACACGGTTACAATAGTAAAGCCCTGGGTGTGGATCAGAAGCTTAACACTTTCACCACCTGTTCCCAGTGCTTTGCTGTAAGATGAGCAGCTGGAGTGTAGCCTGGAAAGTAGCTGAGGACGCTTGCAGCATGCAAAGCAGACCAGTGAGAGGCGGTTCAGGAAGCTGCTCCTGGATATTTCCCAGCTGTTGGTGAGTGAGCTGCAGGGCTGGGAAGGCTTTCCTTCAGCCTGGCCTGAAGCATGGCCTGGCAGTTGGCGTGGTGAGGCGAGGGCAAGGGCAGCTCTGTGAGCTATCTCACTCTACTGATCTCTGGGAACGCAGCTGTTTGTGCAAGTCCCCAGGTTATGCAGTATGGTCTTCCTGCAGACCAAGCCAAACACACGGAGCAAATACAGACAGTTGCTTGTTTACAATCATTTTGTTACACTCAGTATGTTCCTTAGCACTGTGTAGGCAGTGGGGGAGATCTTGCTGTGTTGGATAATGTTGAGTATTTATTACACAGGTGGCTCTGTATTTGCCCACAACTTTAAAAAGCTTCAACGTTCTTCATAAGCACACAAAAAAGTCAATAAATGCACGAAGGTTAGGGTAGGGTTTGGATTGCCAAGGCTGCTGCTGGCCTTCTGCCAGGCTGAGTGGGTGAATGGACAAGCTCACCCAGGCTGCAGGTTTGCATTTCCGGGTCTGAAACAAAAGCCCAGACCAAAGGAGTTTCACAAAGCTGACCTTTTGTACCGTGGTAATAAGGTACACCCCCAGTATCAGGACTGACAGGAGGTTTCTGCTGTGGGAAAGGTACTTCACACAGCTGAGGGAGCAGCTGCTTCTCCCAGCCCCATTAGCCCACTGTGGCAGCTGTTCACTGGAGTGAACAGGACTAAAACACAAACCTCCACACCTACATCAGGGCAGGTGTCCAAAACTGCTCTCAGTGACAGTGCAGCACTAACTGCCTTCATTCCCTCAATGCTGCAGTGTTCCTGAGATCCCATGGCTATCTCAGCATGGGGCAATGGGCAGACAATTCAGAAGAGGACTTTGAATGCTTTTTACCGTCAAAGCTTTAATACCAAGTTGAAGCTTATGCATTTGTCCAACACGTGATGTCACCATGACACTGAGTGGATGCAGAGGAGATAACAAATTTCTGGTTTTGTTTCTTTTTTGTAGCAGATGACCACCCCATCCTCTCACACTTTGGGGGGGCATTCAGTGAAGCTCTGTTCACCACCTGCTAAGCCTCTGAAAGGATGAGGGAAGGATCTAAATGCCCTGGGTGGCTGCCGCCCATTGCCATCTGGAGGTGTGCAAGCGCGTGTGTGCAGCGTGTGCTCCTCCTCCTGGGCGCAGAACCGCCGTGCCCCGTAGCTGAGCAGGGATGCTGTGAAGGCAGCTGTGGTAGAGGCTGTTCCAGGATCCGTCAGTGAAACGCACTGTACTGGCACGGGCAGGAGCTGCTGGGGTAAGGAACCGTGCTTGTGTAAACGCCTGTATATACAGGTGTGTCTGAATTAAGTGTAGGTGTGTGGGTGTAGCTGTGTGTGAATACACGTGTACACAGAGAGAGACACGGTCAGGTTAGTCAAGTGCTGTGCGTGCATAAAGGAAAACCATTCAAGGAGGGGTGAAGAATAGGACTTAACGCTGTGCCTCCTTGCCCAGCACCTGGATTGGGCCGTCATGGACTTGAGTGCAGGAAGATAGAGACAGTGTTGGTGTCCGTGTGTTGAGGGAAAGGTGTGTCATGGCATCTGCAGTGTGGTGAGGGTTGGGGTTTCTCCTCCTTTTGGACTTGTTATGTTGCCCAGGGTGATTTCCCCTAAAAGAGGGAATTGGTGATGGGCAAGGGGCTGCTTCTGCTGAGAACTGCACAGACCAACTTCCCGTGGTGGGCTGGTGCTGCTGCGTTTGGAGCAATCACCGTGCAGGTACATGAATGGCAATTGGTTGTCTTTGTGTGTGTGGAGGTGAGGGACTGTCCTCTTGTATCATGAGCTTGATGAGGGGCTTGAGGAGAGTGGGGTGACCTTCTGATGAAGCTGAGGTGTTTGAAGGACATGAGCTGTTCTGTGTTAGGCCTTGTCCCTGCATGCAGCCCAGGCTTTGAGAGCAGGGTAGGTCCTGAGTTGTGCGAGAGCTCCATCCGGCTTTGGTCCATGGTGGTGGCGGGGAGGTTTCTCTGTTGAGACTGTCCCTGTGTGGAGTGAGGGTCTGGGAGAAGGCGGCCTGCCCGGCAGCACTTGTGCCTGGGGCTCTGCTGTGTTTTGTGAGTGTGTCTGTCTGGCTCTGGAGAAGCCCTGAGTGTGTGCTCACTTGTGAGCTGAGGGGGTGGGAGGGCTCTAGGTAGCTCTGGCCACCTCCTGTGCTGCTCAGCCTTCCCAGGTGGGAGCCCTTGCTGGCAGGGTTCTGCCACCATTTTGTGTGAGGGAGCTGCCATTTTGTTCAGTGTCACAACCCCTGCTTCCTTTGTACCAGGAAGTGTTCAGATATAAAAATACATACATTTGTATACAATGCATACAATATGTACATAGCTAGAAATATATGTGTAAAGGAGTGTATTGATATACACTTTTATTTATACATAGATACATTAATTTTATGCATATCCATAGAGGTATATAAATATTATGAGTGTAAAAACATATTCTAAATGTGCTACATGTTCAAGAATACATCATCTTCCTCCCTGAAGGGATTTTTAAGCAAATGTCAGTCTCAGATGTCTCACGGCCTGTTCTCATCTATTTGCTGAAACGTGTTGAAGGAGTGTGTCCTGGGTGGACATTGAGCAGTGTTAGTGCAGTTGTGCACTGCTGTGGGCTGGTCACGGCCTGGGACTGCTCCCACGTGTTTTGTGCACCTCTGTGAGGCATGGAGAGAGGCAAAAGAGGGGATTCTTCCCTCCTCCCCCCAGGTCTTGCTACGTATGTGCTGTGTGCCTGTTTGCATTTAAGCACAGGCAATACTGCCCATCCAAGCTCTGACACCACCGTCATGCTTTTTGCACAGGCATTGACTGCACGGTGAGTACGCTGTCTGGTTTCCAGCAGAAGCTCCTTGGGTGGGAGAGCTGTCCCTCAGAAGGCGAGGTCTTCCCTCCAATGGCTACTTGCTGAGCCAACCCGGTGCAGATGCTGGGTGTGCAGGGGAGGAGGAAGAAGAGGAGGAAGAGGAGTAGAAGGACAAGGACAAGGACAAGCTGGAGTGCTCTGCTGGAGGCCAGGAGTATTGCCTTGTTCCTAGTGTTGTCCTCCCTTGCCCATAGTTCCCTGGGCTGTTTGAGTCAGCCTGGGAGACTGAGGAGAGCTCTTGAGCAAGCTGTTGCTGCTTAGCAATTGCTTCCTTGCTTGTCTGGGGCCATGGTTTGAGAGTAGTGGTGTGAGGGCCCCTTTCTCAGCCTGTACCACTGCCATATAGTCAGAACTGGGGTTTGGAAAGTGTCAAGTGTGGGGTTCTGCAGTATGGGGCCTGTGAGTCTGTCGGCTGTGGGCACTGGGTGGCAGCTGGAAGCACCTGCAGGCTGTGTCCACAGGCCATTTTATGTGCAGACATGAAGAGTCCCTTGGGAATCTGTTGTGTTTGTTTTGGGTTGGAGGGTGCAGGGCAATGATGTAAAGTGACATGGTGAGCTTCTGGGATGGGAGTGAGAAACCAGGCTGTTCCGTGGTGGACCCAGGTGAAGGTGGGAAGGTGATGGAGAGGCTTGCTCTGCTTTGCTGATTTCTGAGGTATACTGCAGAAGGAGAGGGAGATCTCCACGGTGTGTGTCTGCTGCGGAAGCCTTTGCTGAACTGCCTGCAGGCCTCCATGACCCAACAGTTACAGGAATGGAAATGGTAGCAAGTCCTTCGGCCAGCTGAGGATGAGCTGGACCTCTGTGCCTTTTGCTTAAGCTGCTGTGGCAATGTTTCCCAGACCATGTGGGTCAGGTTTACCTCACTGCCGTGCTGTTGTTGTGTTGCTGTTAAGGGGGTATCCCACGATTGGGCCCTTGCAAGGCCCATCTGCTTGCAAGTTGGAAGCTTAAAGTAACAGTGGGTCTAACAGTTTGTTTGTGTTCCCTAACTGTGTTTGGGTGAACGGAGATGAGGGCTGGAGCTGCAGTTTTGCTGGGTTAGCAGTACATGCTGGTTTTCATCCCTCTTTGAGCCTCTCTAATCCGGGTGGCTTACCCAAATGCTGCCCCATCATTTCTCTTTCTGTGTTGTTTTCATCCGCCCTGGCCCATCAGCTGATGTTGGTGAGAAAGTGTTTGCTGTTCCCTCATTGTGGCTGCGCTAAGTCTGCTGGAACTGCCATTGTGGTGGTAATCCTCTGCCGGTCAGCGGGATGGGTTTGAAGTCAGCCTTGATTGAATGGAAGTGGAGGTGGTGTGCTGTGTCCATGGCAGTGTAGCTGTGAAGTGTCACAGCTCAGAGCGACAGCTTAATCCCAGCGTGGATCCTGCTCTTTCGGGAAGCCCCCCAGAAAGCAGGCCTGCCTGAGTCCCGTGTGCGTCAGGGGTCTGGGTGCCAGAGTGGGACATGAGGGTGGGCTCAGAGGCCTCGGGAGAGCAGCAGCCGCTTCAGCTTCTGTGCCTGAGGGCACAGCGTTTACTGATGGCTGATAGCGCTGCCTCATAACCTTCCTGCTGCTCTGCAAAGCCCCCTTGGCCATGGCAGCGCTGTGCTCTTGGTGCTTTTTGGGAGGTTTCCTGGCATGCTGGTGGGGTGGTCAGGTGGCTTGGGGTGGGGGAGGCAGCCTTGGGGCTGCTAGGTGGATCTGTTGGGGTTTTGCAGTGGGGCAGGGCTCCTCTCAGGGGCAGGAGAGGCTCTTTGTGTCCGTGGGCAGTTGGGCTGTGGCTGTAGCAGCAGCGTGGCCGGGCAGGAATTTGGAGGAGGGAAGAGGTGGGTGGTGCTGGGGGCAGGAGGCAGAGGCTGTGGAGCTGGGGGGGGTGAGAGAAGAGCAGTGGCAGGAGCATTCAGGAAGCTGGAGGAGCTGGCATTGCCCATGTGAGGATTGGAGGGTTTGGAGGTAGAGGCCAGGGAGGAGAGAAGTGCTGCATGCAGCACTGAGGGGAGCGAGGCTGGGGCCCTGACCGGAGCAGGGAGACTTGAGATGGGTCTCTCTGTCTGCACCACAGGTCCTAATGACGTGAGTGTGGACTGAGCTAACCCCTGTTCTGCTGCTGAGCAAGCTGAGTGGATCTGCAGTGGGGAAAGGTGTCGGCAGCTCTGTGCTGTGTTTTGTTGAGGAGGCTGCTGCAGGAGAAGAGTGAAGGGCCAAGCTGTCTACTTGTGCAGGAGAGGTGTGTTCTGCAGGACCTTCCACCTCAGGTATGCCTTGAGCCAAGCACTGTGGGACCAAGTCATTAGACCATGCAGACCCTGCTCCACCAAACTACCTGTGCCTGTGCTCCCGGGCCCTCTGGCTCTTGAGGGCTTTGCTCCCCACTTCCATCCAAGCCAATGGTCACAGTGTCTGCCTTGGGGTCATGCCATCACTATGCCCCTGTTCAGTGTGTCATTGGGCCTGGCCTTTAGACATGCTGGGCTGTGGATTTCAGGCTCCTACTTGAACAGGAGAGCTATGTGTCCTGCTTTTGAAGGCAGGCAGACCTTTGCCACCATGGCTGCCCCAACTCTTGGCACCCTGGAATCTGGCCCTGGAACTGTGCCACACTTTGTTCCACACTGCTGAGTGCTGGGCCTTGGCCCTCATGCTGTGAAATGCCATGACCTCCCTGTGCTGGGCACTGCAGGGCCTGGCCTCTGCTGGCTGTGTGAGACAGCCAGTTCACCCCAAGGCCAGCCTTGGGCTGCCCTGTGCCCCTTTGCTGGCAGGTTTCAGAGAGCCAAACTCCCTCTCCCAAATTTTCCCCCAAACGGGAGTAGATCCCTTGTGCCCTTCCTCTGTGAGGCCCCTGCAGTGGGGTTCCAGAGGGGAATGGCATCTGCAGAGCAGGACCCCACACCTTCCTGCTGCTCCTCCCAGCAATGCTACATGCTCTGGGGATTGGACCACCTTGCTACCCAACAAGACCCTCCAGTGACACACTCCTCAGCAGCAGCAGTCCTTGGCAGGGGTGGGACAAAGCAGGAACCTTTGGAGACACTACTGCAGGAAAAGGCTGGGTTTTCTGTCTGCACTAAGGTGCAGCTGTAGCACCTGCTTTCTTCTTGGGGTAGAATCAGAAGAGCCTGGGCAGCTCACGCTCTCCACGCTGCAGCATGGCATGGCACCACCGCTGCTCCCGGCATGGACAGTGGGTGTCTAGGTTCAACAATGTGTCCTGGTGTAGGGAAGCAATCCATGACAGGCACCATGGAGAAGACAGCATGAGTGACCATCAAAGAAAGTTCTGGAGACACTGGGAGAGTAGCTTGAGAAACCTCTGCTCTCAACATCCCACTTTACTGCCTTTTTTTAACTCCCCAGACTGATGATAATTTCGGAGGAGGCTGACTTGAAAGAACAGAACAAGCTTTTTTTATCCATGAACCAAATAGTTAAAGTGTAAGCATCTTTGCATAACTACAGTACACCATTTCTCCTAAAATAATTTTAAACACACAGCAATAGCACATCCAGTGGCTGGGCAGGGGTTCCTGGAAGCCTTTCATCAGTGGAGGGCTTTGCTATCTTCAGTCAGAAAGCAAGAGGGCAGCAACCTCCAGTTTAACAGTGAGTTACTGTTAACTAGACAGCAAAATCATAAAGCTGTGCCCAGCAGCAAATGCACTTGTTTTTATGTATAAAAAAGAATTGCCAGAACTAAAGTCCCTGTTTTAGTAGCTTTACTTTAATGACACTGCTTGTTTTGGGCCTCGGCATAAAACTTGGCAGACATCTGGGAGGATATTTACAATCAACAGAAGCTAAACCAGCTCTCTTTAAAAGGCAGATATAACTGAGACTTTGGACAGGTTTTAGCAGGGTACAGTTTAAAGTTTATGACCAGAGCTGCTGACACACCACATTGACAGATTTAAAGAGATTGAAAAAAAATAATCCTCACAATATTCACTTATAACCCAAAGAAGGCTGAAAACACTGTTAAATGCTTCTAGAGGAGAGAAATATGGCAGGCCATTGTACAGAGCAGTGACATAGGAGTGATGATGAGTCCTGGAAAGGGAATGGATGATGAGGAGCTAGGAGGAAGACGGAGCTACGAGCAGGAGCCAAAGGTTAGGAAGCTGAGGTGGAAGAGTGAAGAAAAAATAAAAATTGTCTCCCAGTCATCTGAAGCAGTCTCCTCTCCTGTAACAGGGCTGAGGGAGGATTTTTCAGGATCTGTTTCCACACCTTTGTTGCAGATGTGCTGAGTGTCTGTCAGACAGCCCCCTCAGGGTCCAAAAGTTTCGTTCAGGCAGGAGATGTTGAGGTGCAGGTGTGGGGCCAGTGGCATATGAGAGTGAGAGTTGTAGGAGACTTGCTACCAGCTCTTCTCCATGTTTTAGAGAGGAGGCTGTTGCAGCAGACAAGGGGACACCAAGCCATCCTGTTGTGAAAGAGCCATGTGGGAGCAGGACTTTTGATGCAAGGGTGTGCAGTGGCCCATGTGGGATTTGTTTCAACTTGGCGAGTTTGAAGGAGGAGTGACAAGATCGTGGCTCATGTCCTTGCTGCTGGGGCTGTTTTGTGCCCACAGAGCTCCTGCAGTTGCTTGTGCTTTGGGAATTGCAGGAGGGAAAGCCACTTTGAGCCAAGAGGTCCTGACCTCAGAGGAGTGTGCAGATGAGCACACAGATGAGCGGAGGTGTGAGCAGCATCCCCAGTAATCCTGGGCATTCAGCAGCGCCAGCACTTGCCTGTGAGAATGGCTGGGCATTCACAACACAGGTTGGCTGAGGGAAGCTCTGAAGTTGACAGAGCATGTCCCTACCTCATTTCCTACTTCAGTCTGTGGTGAGGTGTTGTCCATGTGCAGTTTCTCTAGGTGTATTTTCTGACACCCACCATGACCCCCCACTTATTGAAAGGGCCCCACGTTAAGTCAGCAGGCTCCTGCTCAGAGCACTTGTCTGGCCAGACTCTGTGCCTGATCCTTGCAGGCTGTTCTACTTGCTTATTAAACTTTGTGTGTAACTTCTGTTGTTACTGTTGTTGTTTTTCCTCTTTCTCTCTGTGATGCCCTACCAGACTTTTAAGCTGGATTTCTTGGTTAAAAGGTATGAGAGCCAGGGTCTGGATAGACCAAGAACATGTTGCCAACTAGAAGAGAGGCCTGGGAGAATTCAGATGGAGATTCCCCCAGTAGTGAACTTTGAGTTGGTGAAAAGGCACAGGGTTGGCCTGTTTATATCATTCATGCCAATGCTGCTTGCCCGTGTGGGTGCCTGCAAAGGCATTGCTCTGTGTCTGTTGATCTGTTTGCAACAGCCTGGTCCTGGGAATGAGGAAACACAGCCACTGCCACTGTATGTTCCAGCATTTCATCATTCAGCCCTAGCAGGAAAGCATCTGTTTCAGGGGCCAAAGCTGTCATCTGATGATCAGTTTGATGTCCAAAATGGCTCCAACTGCCCTTCAGTTTAATTTCTTTGTGACTTAATTATTTGTCTAATTGTTTTTTTTTGCTTAGCTGTCCTTCAAAGTGTATTTGTCTAACTGGTGACTAAATCCACTTGAAAGTCAAACTGGGATTTATTATGGCCAAACCATCTTTCCCATTAGACGCTAGTTCCCCTGATGGGAATGTGGCACGGCCAGATTGCAAGGCACAACCCTACGTGAGCAGGAAGGAAGTGACTGCTAGAAATCGTCCACTCTGCCTGCAAACCAGATCCTTGCTGTTCTCTCAGCTCAGAGGGCAGGGGTAAAATTCACTGCCAGATCATCATCAATACAGGCAGAACGTCATGGCATCTTGGAAGCATGCCAGTTCCTGGATGTGATTGAACTGTGTAAATATTAATCCTCCACTGAAACCTATTGTGCAGATGGTAACTTAACTTGGTACCTTTTCTGCCCACAGGCCATTTCAGGGGGACTCTATGCAGTTAAACACGGGGTGCAGCCCTCTGGATGCCCAGACATTCCCTCATCCCCCAAATCCCTCCAACAGTGAACTTCTCATTCACCTGGAGTCCCAGCTAAGTAGCTCCTCCACTCGCATTTCATTCCTTCTTTTCCTCTTTGCTTTTGTCAGTCAGAGCACTCTCATTTTGGCCTGGGTAAAGGTTTCAAGGTCTCCCTGCACAGGGGCAGGACTGGGGAGGTGCCTTGACACTCATTAAGCAACTTTACAAGAGGCCTCAGAGGGCACCTGCACCACAGGGTTATGTCTGCTGGCTGGGGTGCCACACCCACAGCGTCCACACATCTGTCTGGTGTGACACCAAAGCCTCTAGCACTGCTCTGCTAAGAAGGAGGATCGTAGTTTTACCACAGCGTGCTTCTTCCCAGTTACTGGAAAATTAGATCATACTCCCTTTCAGCATTATCTACAAGGATGAATTTTTTGGTCACGTCTCCTGAAATAAAAAGTTCACCTAGCTCACTGTATGCTCGTCTCATAAAGGTGTACCAGAAACCCACCTGCAGCATTTGGAAGGACTTCACCATATTCAGCCCCCACAGAGATTCCCCAAGCTCCTCCAGGTACATGTGTTTTACCCAATGGACAGCCTGGCTGGCTCCTGTAATTGCATATTTGAAATAGGTGCTGGGTTGCAACACGCATATGTTGAAAAAAAGTGCATACAACATGAAGAGCAGCATGTTTTAGTGTACCACACCACCACTAGGGCCTGAAGAAAGACTAAGTGGAAAATGCTACTTCACTTTCTCCAGTTAACAGAGAAAGGACATTTTTTTCTTCCATTTTTAAGGCAAGCTAGTAGGCATAATGTTGGTTAAATCATGGACACTTCAGTTTTGGGTGTTCTGTTGGGTTTTTTCCTCTCCACATGAAGGTCAATATTTTCTTAGCTTCCCCTCGTTTCCCAGAACAGTAGTCCTGAGCTGAGGTTTTCCATATATGTTTTTTAAATGTGGTTGTAGCTTTTTGAGCCTGGGAGTTTTTTGCTTTGCAGCCCAGCAAGGAATAAAAAGGTTTCCCCTGGGATAATAGGGCAAACCCAAGCCCTGCCCTGCCCTGCAACCAACTATTAAAAAGAGTGGGCAGAAAAAATTGCTGCATGCCAGAGGAAGGGTTACTGCAGCAGGGACATCCTAAGAGGAGGTGTCAGGCTGATGGACCCATCAGCCATGACAGGCAGGCCAGGAGCTGGAAGGGTCCTGACCTCCATGCAGGGGTGCATTGTCCACTCACAGTGGGGCAGAGTTTCCATGTGGGCTCTGCTTCCCGGACAGCCCTTCCCCTTGCCCCAGCTGATTCCCTCCAAGCCGAGGTGCACGGCGTCTGGCCCTTGGGTTGGGCAGCCTAGGTCCACCACTGCTCACCTGAGCCAAGCACAAGGGGGCTGTGCATGGGCCTGTTCCCCACAGCCTGAAAACACCAGGACGTGTTTTTTCCAAAGGAACACAAAATAGGGCAACCGATTGTACAAAACTACTTTGGAAAATCTCTATCATCATTAAAGGAACTCACATAACAAAAACACTCAACACGCTACGGTGCTATCGCAGAAAGATTTTGCCAGTTACAGTAAGCACTACCCACAGGAATAAGGGTTCTACAAGTGGTTGAATGTTGCAGGGGGGCAAACCTACTGCGCAAGTGACACGTGGGAACTAAAACCTGGGAAGTAACACTGCTACAAACAGAGCTACCCTCTCACACAGCATGACCCAATCTCAAACAGAAAGGCTACAGAATACCTGTAAAACTAGTGCACACTTGAAACAAAGTGTGTTTGTCTCTGCAGAAGTGTATTTCGCTATTTTTAAAGCATGACTGCTTCACAAACATCCAGGGTAGAAGAGATGTTGTATTTTTTCACAGACAAATTCTAGTTACAGATCTCTGGAACTTGTAAATAATACTTAGAATACAGAACTTCAAATCAGTGCAAAATGTACAGTTGAATTGAATTAAACACAAAACACATATTGCAAAATATATACAGAATTGTTCTAGGAACATAACCAAAGGACAAACAGATGAAATATAAGAGAGAGTCCATTTTTTTATAAATTACTTTTTTAAAACCAATTAGTACACTAGATATGTTATTTGTAGACAAGTTACCACAGCATAGTGACGTGTCTCATTTGCAAGGCAGACACTGAGAAACACGTTACATCATTAAAAGCCTGTTTCTGAGACCAATTCACAAGTAAACATGTGTGATAAAGCATTACTGGTTTGAGGCACACTATGTGGAAACAGTTTTCAACCACTTTAATGCTTACATAGGCTTTTTTTTTTTCCTTAGAATTATTAGGCAGATGCACAAAGAATAAGCACTAGACGATAACTGTTCAATGATCATCTTGCCTTAGCTTGTTGGCCCAAGATAATTTATTACCAATGTATTAGAACATTCACAAGAAACGCTATAAGACATCTTAGAGTATCTTGATATTAAAATGGCATTCATAAAACTGCTTGAAGTTGGATGATGTAAATAACCAGAGGTGAAAAAACAGTTATTTAAGCAATAGTTAAGCCATAGTTTGAGAAGAGTTAAGACGTCGTGGGTGGTTCATAACAGGAGGGACGCTGAAATCTATAGCGAATTACAAACTCTGTGATGCTTTGCATTGAAAGCAGAGATGGTCCCTTCCAATAATCAGAACTTGCAGCTTCAAGGTATTGATTGCTACTATCTACACCATTGCTAATTACACTATCCCAAGGATAACTTGCTTTTGGCATGTTCAGAAAGCTGGAGTTATACAGCTATTGCTATGCTACAGATCCCCAGAATTTTGCTTTAAAATAGCAGTGAAGGCTTTTATAAGCACCTAAAATTACACAATAAATACTCAGTAATTCTTCAAGCACCTCTTGCTACCCAATTTGGCAAGATCAGCAGCACAAAGGAAGGGATGCCACGGCGAGGCAAGCTGTGAACTGCTGGACACAGGCCCATGTCGATTTGCGCCTGCCTTCCTCCCGAAAGCAAAAGGACCGATGGGTGGCACCCCCGGGACAGTGAGAGAGGACTGTCAGTGCCAGACAGGCACCGGGCTCCTCACCTTCCTGCAGCCAGGCCAAGGGCGGGCTCTCTGCTCTTCAGCCTGCAGTGACCCGCGTGGGGGAAGAGTTCTGCCTCCTGCAGCTGATGTCTACAGATCAGGAGTTGCTGCCAGAGGTGTCGTACGGGATACGCACAATGTAAATGAAGCCACATCTTCTGAAATCAAGTCATCTCCTAAATAACACACTTGAGCTGTGCACAGTGACGTGTTAAATGGGTGCGTTGCTAGGAGAGCTCGGAGGGGTCACTACACCAGTAACAGTGCCCTGTTAAAAAATACTTTGCTTTGGGATACATCTTAATATCTACACACATTTATTTCAAGACTTCAGACCAACTTCTTCAACAACACAGATCTGCTTATAAAACTTTCTCATAAATTATCTTCGCAAAAAATAAAGTCAATCTTTCAGAAATCATGTTCAATACAACACTTCTATCAGTAGAAATTCTGTCGTATGAGTCCATGGCAGAAAAGTCATAATCCACATTTAAATCTCTCCAAAGGGGCATAACCATGAATCTAAACCAGAAGGCAACTACTTCATTAATTGTCACGGGAAGCAGAATCAATGCTTCCAAAACACAGAAAGAGTGCACTGTTTCATTCACCGACGTGTATGGGTTTACAATCAATAGTCACTGTCCTGTAAACACTGAAACTGCTGGTCTAACTGCAGGTTAAGATTAGTAATTTGCATTCATTTCACTGTATTCCACACATACAATGGCTACACTGTTAAAAAAAATATACATTAAATAGCAAAACGAACAAAGGCTTTGAGCTGGATCTCTCCTACAAGCCAAGTGTCAAATCATAAATGTTGACATTATAAATAAAACTTCAACATTACTTCTATGCACTATAAAATCAGCCTAATAAACCTACACCTTAGAATAGCAGCCAATTTGTAATTGTTTAAAAATACATGTGAACTTTCAGTCAGTCAGCTATAAATACATACTGCGATGGAAGGAAGATACCATCTCTCATCCCCGACCGGTTTTCAAGGAGAACACAGTATTAAGAGATGGATGGGACAAAGGAACGCTGCAGTCAGAGAAACTCAACAGTTGCAGTCTACAACAAACTTGTTTCCATTGTTACCTGAAAGTGCATCTTTGTATCTGTAGAATCATCCCCATATTTACAAAAAAGTACAAACATTGCAATTTTGCCACACTCTTAAGCGTATCTAACCTGCATTTTCTGTTAAGTGCAAAAAGTATATGAAGTGATACATGCAGTGGTGCATATAAGATCAAAGCCTGAAAATGAGGCAATGCCATCACCATGAATCCAAGATAGTTCAGTAGTTGCCAAGTCTTGGCCGCACAGATGTTAAATGGCTGAGTTAGTAGAAATCAATGACCGGTCTAAGCCCAATAGCCAGGGTGATGTTTGAGAGCAGGTTTCTCCATTCCCTGCTCTCCACACAGATTCACCACCATGTGCTCGTACCTTTGTTACCAGTTCCAGTACAAAGCTGGGACCAAAGGGCAGGAAGCCAGCCTGGCAGTAGAGGAAAATGCAGTTACTGTGAAGGTTGTATGGAAGAGGTACGAGGCGCAGACTGAAAGAACATCTACTGCCAGGTCCCTGGGTGCACAACTCCAGTGCTCCCCCAGTCTCAGTGCCAGAGCTGGGACTGGTGCCCGTGCAGCACAGGGCACGCCTGCTCACACGGGCAGGACGTTGTAAAACACCTGCATAGCTAAATCTGTTGTGTCTTCAACGTTAAGTCCTTCTGAAGTGTCTCAACAGCTCCTCTTACCTTCTCCTCCCACAAGACGAGGCTTCATTTGATAATGACCCATCGTATGCCAACAGACTGCTGCTGAGTGACGTGCACGCATAAACGCTTCGCGATTCCAAAGAGCTGATGTTCATAACAAGCACATTATTTGCTCTTTAAAGAAATGCAACCTGTACAATACTTTTAAGAGGGTAACTATGAAGATTAATGAACAATTATATAATGGTTCATTTAGCTTTGTTCCATATTTAAGTCTTGCAGTGGGCTATGCTACAGCTTCTAGTTTTTAAAATGCTACAACAGCTATTGCCATTGATTTTAGATGCACACAGACCTCATTAAAATCTAGAAAGAGCAAGAGGAGTTCAAGCTGTACGCGTGCAGAAGCTGTACTGTAAGCGCAGTTGTGCTTTCACTATATTGCCATCGTGTCTCGCTGGAAAGGACAAGTCCATTAGAAATATGTGCTGAGAACCTCAGTGGGACCAATAAGAAAGCAAGCTCTGCCTCCTGCCTGAAACCGGTGAGAGAACGATCCAGAAGTGAGTGCTCTCAGAATGCTGCAACGCAGCAGAAGCTGCACAAGGAGGCACCGTGAAAGCAAACAGAGTAAGGCCAAAGGGTATGTGCATATGTATGCATACACATACATCTACACACACACATATATACGTAAACAAAAAATTTTGGCAAAATAACACTGTTTCATTCAAAAATCAATGCAATGAAAACAGCAGCAGTTTAAACTATACAGATCAAGTGTAAAAGCCATGGAGAAAAAAGCAGCAAATTTTCTGAAGTAGCACCTGTATCTCAGGGATGAGCGTCTGACGTTCAGTTCTCCTAACTCAAGACAGAGGCAATGTGTTCACCCCTCAAACCAGATCTCAACCAACTGGCCACCTTCTCTTGTCTGCAATAGTGGGGTATTTGGAACACACCATGATTTTTGGGGCCCTTTGCTGGCAAAGCCTCGTAGGACACTAGTAAAGGGCCAGGAGTGGGTACCTCAGCAGGAGATGCTGGCTGTGCTGTCGGTGCCTGCCATGGGTTACAGGCACGGTGAGAGGGCTGGGCAGCGGAGAGAGGATGGAGGAGTGCACTAAGGACAGCAACGAGCCTGCATCTCCTCCCTCACTATGGAAGTTGGTCAGTACCAGCAAGCTTAAAGCTTACGCATGCTTTCTCTAACAAAAAGTCAAATTTTCCTCTCCATTACCGAGTCAGCAATTGGAAAGAAGACCATGCATTCTTTCTGCTGCCCTGAGGGCACAAAGCAGTTTCTCTGGCCTTCTGGACAGTCATAAGCAGCAATCTATTTCAGATTTCCTCTCTAATTTGAGAGCTCCATCCTGAGAGGGCATACCCTGAAGTACAAGACTTCACCCTTCCTACTTGTAATGCTGGTAGCAGGATGCCCGAAGAGCGGACCCTTCATGCCCAGGTTCTGTAGCGGAGACAACCCTGTGTTTAAAGATCAGGAGATGAGCATTTCAGCTCTGTACTATCCACACTAACTCCTTCATAGCATGAGTCCAGTTCGCATGTGGATTAAAACGATACATTTTAGTCCACATGGTGGCAGCTCAAGAACATCCCTAAAATTAAATTAACAATTTGAACAAGCCTCATTGAAAACAGGAGTCTGTCCTCCAAATGCATCTCTACCAGAACAGTAAGAACAGAAGGAACCACGGGACAGGAAGAAGAGGCTGCAGAGGGCTGCCATTTTTGCACGGCTGTTTTGTCTCTGTTTACAGCTTTAGCTGTATCATTCTGTGGCTACAGATGACTGTCTTGCAAGCCACGTTCACACCCTCATCTGCACCACAACTGGAAAGCAAAAAGCACAGGCAATGATCAGGTGTTGCTGAAGAACTGTGCTTCGAGTACAGACTGATCAACAAGACCCACCAAGAACTGCCTCAGCACGTAACTGGCTCCAACACAAAATGGCTTTTGCATATTTCAAAGCTACACTGAAGTCTTCTGAAGCGGCTGGAGATGTTTTTGTAGACACATGGGCAAGAGAAATGCTCCTAAAGCTGCCATTTGAGTGATGAATTCATGCCATCCATAGCTCAATCAGCTATTGCCATGCAATAGAGGACAAGTAAGCCCACTGGCTACCTGAGTGGGGCTCTGGCCAACACGGCTCAAGGAGCTCCAAGTGGCAGGTGCATACAAGTGGCAAAACTGCACCACAGCTGGCTCAGGGCTCCTTGAGTATGATGCTGACTTGAAGTGAAAGGTTCGCTTGAGGACCACGGGAAGATGAGACCAGCAGGGAACTGAGCGAAGACTAATACAACTATGGCCATGGACAGCAGATACAAGTAGTGTATGACAGGACCAGCACGTCTGCTCTGGACAGTCATAAGCAGCAATCTATTTCAGATTTCCTCTCTAATTGGTGAGCTCCATCCCGAGAGGGCATACCCTCTCAGGAAATACAAGACTGCTATAGCGCCAGTCTCTAGCAGGAAGCTGTAGGAGAAGTACTGGATCCTCAGCAGATGGGTAAGCACAGAGAGGTGATCTCGGTCTCACAGGAGCTGACACAGGAGCAGCCTCTGAAGAGCTCATCCAAGTGAGAAAAGACAGTCACTCTGTCCCTGGGCCCACACCTGCTAACAACACCCACCAAGGACTTGAGAAGGCTGACCAGGTAAGTGAGTTTTCATGACAGCATTGCATTCCCAGTTACCTGAAGCCTACAGCATGTTATATGCACATGATAGGCTTCAATACCTCCTAGGGCTCCTCAGCAAGGCTACACTGCACTTCAGCTCAGCTCTAGTATATGACTTTGCTAATTTACTTAAATGAACACTAAATGATACTTCTTTTATCCTAATAAGTGGTAATTCTTTTAGTCTTTGAGCTTGCTGTTAAACAACAGTCCAACTGTGACAAATTAATGAAAATGAAACAGCACAAGTAAAGACAAGCAGAAAAGCCTGGTGTCAAAGATAATGGTTTCAATGATAGACAAAAAGCTGTGTAATGTAATACTGCCTCGGGTATTCTGTTCCTTTTTTATGTTAGAGTGGTAGCTGCTGAAATTCAAAGGTCTTTTAAAACGGGCTTTGGCTGAATAATATAAGAGAAACTAAGCTGCAGCTGAAAACTTGCTCTACAAGCTGTTTGCCCTTCATTCATACTGTCCAAATACTGCTGAAGTAAACTCTCTTGAAATATTTTGAGTCAACTGTTCTAGTACTTTCTCTCTTCCCAGTGCACAGGGCTCCTTTTATAGAAATAATCTCTCCTGTGTTTTGTATTTTTCTCTTTACGGTAGTACTGTTTCAGCTGTGCTATTTGAACTGATCCAAGGAGTTCTCAGCAGCTCATGTCTGTGCCTTTTTTTGGTTAGGAGGCTACTGTGAGCATTAATTTAAAGGAACACATTTTCATTTTTGGAAAATACATCAAAATTTGTCTGTGGAATGATTTTCTTTAAGAAGAAGCTGTGAGGAGGGGAAGAGTCTTTGTGAAGGTAAATGCAGAAATCTCAGCATCTTGGAATCTCTGTTTGGCTTCAGTTTCTATATATATGAAAAAACGGGAAATGGCTTACGGAAAAGCAACCCAAAGCAAACATTTCAGATGAGACAAATGGTACCTAACAGTTATTTTTAACAACGAGGCACTATCTCTGAAAGACGAAGGAGAACCCAGTACTATCAAAATGTAATGAAAGGCACGCTCATAAGCTAAAACCCTCTCCACTGGCTGTCTGCACTCGATTGTACTGAACCATCTTGGCATCTACAGCAGGAGCGCGGCATCGCTTCTGAGCATGGGTCTCTGCTTAGCGTCCTCCTTCAGAGCCTGACATACTATCCACTCTCATCTCTTTCAGGCTTCCAGTTTTTTTCTGCTTCTGCTTGGATTTTTTCAACATATGAACCTAAAATAGAAAGTTTTAAAAGAGAGTGAGTACTAAAATAAGCAGATCTATCACCTAGTAAGCAGATCTAAGGCAGCTAACTAATAAACAAGTAAAATGTTGGAACTGCAACAGAAGAACATTTAAATACAGAACTATCTGAAGCACCTAGCCTTATAAAGCTGTAAGATTAAACGTTTTTTTTACATAAGCATATATACATAGGTATGTATATGCATATAGATGTGTAAGGATATGTATGTGTGTACATATATATTCATGTACACACTTACACATATATACAGATAACACTATTAGTCACTAACCTGATAGAAAGATAGAAATATTTCTCACTGGAAGGACAAGTTAGGTTTGTTCTCTCTCTCTTTCTCTTTTCCCCTTTTTCTCTCAGGAAAAGAACAAAGTTTAATATATTCCAAACCATCGGAGGTATGACCCTGTTTTAAACAGGCACTGATTACTCCAGAGAATCTTCTTCTCAGACCCTCCTCCTCCATTATTCAGTCTTCTCTGCTGCTGCTCTCTGACAGCTCTCCCTCCTCCAGCACCACCAGCAGACTGCTTCCTGCCCCACACACTGCAGTCCTACCATGGCCCTCATAGCTGTGATCTGCTTCAGGGCAAGCAGAGAGAGCTCAATACACGGGGGAAAAAAAGTAGAGTCACTAGGCTGAAGCTCGGGGACTACTTTTTTTCAAACACAAGCCTCATTCCAACCAGTGGAGGGCTCTCAAACCATCCTCTGTAAACTGCTATGTATTTATCCAACAGTTACTACACGGTGCCAACAAACTACTTTGAAGTTAAGCTTCAGAACACAACAGACAGGCAAGGTAGTACGGTCATACCCACTGGAGAAACAAAGTCAGCTTGTTAAGACAAACCTACAGCCAGTACCTTTGGTCCTGCAGCAGAAATAATAATCTGGCCAGGGGCCTGAATCCAGGGCTCTCCATCAACTTGAACTGGAATTGGCTTTAGGAGTGTTACACGAAAATACGAGCCTTGGGCTATGCGGATTCCTGATCGAAAACCACCTTGGACTTGACCCTGTTAGGAAGTAAAAGCCAGGATATCACTCACCCCAATACACAAGACACACAAATATTAGCCACTCTTAAACTGGATGGGTAGAATTTTACTCTCACCCGACAAAATATATTTCAAGTAAAAGAACTGCTTAGGCAAAATCTGCATAGGATGCCTTTACTGACACAGCATTAATTACTTAAATTAGTGCATGAAGACGACCTCGGATACCCCTGCAGGCTGTCTGAGGCAAAATAACTTACACAGTGAAGTCATTTGTGCACTCAGGTTGGCCAATGAGCATGCAAGGTCATTTGCTTTTACTTCCCACCTCCATAATGTAAAAAGCACATTTTCAAAACACCTAACTGTGCACACGTGAAACACAGAAGTCTTTTAAAAGCACATACATACACTCAACTGCATATACATATACTCAACTACAACAAACAGCTGACTGTTAACTGTAAAACATGAAGCAAAATGAAGTTTACTGCTACACATTCTCTTGGGTAATGTGTACAGACACAAAACATGGGGGTAAAAACCTTAACAGAAAAAAAGACACAGCATGGGTTTGTTAGCATTTATATTCCAAAGCAACAGGTACACTCCTTGTTGCTTCTAACTTCACAAAAAGTTTAAGGGTCTCTATCAAACCACTTCTTCTAATGGAATGCTTTGTATTTGTCTTCTTTATAAGATGGTACAATGCAAAACAGTAAAGTTGGCCAACACCAAAAATGGAGCTGCACTAACAATTTTAAGCACCCACTTTTCCATTTTCCATCAATTAGCTGTCTCTGGTTACCTGACAACATGTACTTCTTTGGCAGCAGATTTCTTAAGATAGTGAAAGAAATATGATGAGAAGACAAAAATCACCTGCTATCCCACAGGACGGTATTGCTAACAGCAGAGTATTGTAAAAATACGTAATACATGGAAGAACTATTGCACAAATTGATTTATAATACTCTTTGCAGAACTGGCATACCACCTGCCCCATGCAGCATTTGGATCAAGAGCAGCTAGCATCAGATTCCCAAAGACAGGTGTTGGAAAGCCTATGGGAGATAATTACAAAGCCACCAGTCTAGGAGGAATCTCTGTCCTGAATGTGAAGAGGTATGACAAGATTTTTCGCAAATACACAAAGTGAAGAGTGGGTATTTTTGTAATATTAAAATAAAATCTTGTTTTCATCCCATGAATGGTTGGGTTTTGACACCATGATATGAGGTATTTGACACCTGTTACAAGAAAGCTAGTACATCCCATAATACATATATATATGTATTACATATATATAAACATATACATATTTGCATTTCATATATATGTATACATGTATGTTTCTGGCCTTGGTTCAAAGCGTGTTTAAGTCAGTAAGCATTTCCCAGTGCACTTTTAACAAGTGCTTCACACCCTTATTACTACGTCTTATCCAACCACAGGTTTCCTTAGTTTCCACTCCATCTGCTGTAATCCAGCCCCTAAATACAGATCTTCAGGGCAGGCCAACAAGCAGGCAGTGAGGGGGCAGTGAGTCCATGCAGAGGCATTCCAGCTGCAGCCAAAATCCTGACATCGGAATGCTTTGTTCACAGACAACCCACGCTGCCAGTGAATTCTGTTTATAGGCTATAACCACTTCTGCGTGATGTAACAAGTACCTGAACAAATGATGGTAGAACCTAACCCAGATGCATACTTTTTAGGACTACGCACTTGCAGTGCACTGTTTGTTACAAAAGTTAACCAGCCTGAGGAAACGTATGTTTCCTCTGTTCTTACCAGGACCACCAACTCACCATGTGCACGACGCCGGTCACACCAACAACTTCTAGCAGGCCGTCATCAATGCGTGGTTTCTCAAAGCGGTTATCGCTCTCAGACCCCCAGAGATCGGCTCCGGACCCCCAGCTGTGTAGAGAGCAGACCACAGTGACCACCTGTGGGCCTGCCACACACCCTGCCAGGGGAGGCTGGTTCTCCAGGCTTCAAAAGCCAGGGAAGCAGCTGGAGGAGACAACACCGCCTTCCCGCGCTGCAAAACACGGGAAGGGCTTTCCTAAAATTTGGAGGATGGCTGACCACATCTTTTAGGAATAAAAGGAGTGAAGTAAGTAGTTTCTGTTTGAATGAGAAAGAATAGGTAAGAAGAAAGTAACTCCAAAGAGTTTTAGTTTGCTGTGAAATACAGGTTACAGCTACACTAACCCTGTACTTCCAAGACTTAAGAACTTCACATAAAACTTACTGGTCTTGGCAATATTCAGGGAAGCTACTGAACTGAAACTACAGCTAAAACAAGCAGCAAGTTTTTATTTTTGTACATGGCCAAACTCATTTATAGTTAAGCAGGAATTCCTGCACTTCAGCCTTCTGAAATGCTTCTGACAGTTTAACTCCGTGTTGCTTTTTGTGCAGCACTGATCCTCCTTACTGAAATCACTCACTGCACCGACTGCTCAGTACCAATCCTGAGTTTTAACTTCTCCACAGTTCTCATGTGCAATACACTTGTGTGCATGGGCACGTGCGTGTGCGTCTGTGTACATGTAAATATAAAGATTTGAATGAAAAGTTGAAACATTTTCAGACTAAAATGGAAAGAGATACAGATAGTTTGCGGTAAGAATGTACCTGAAAAAAAAAAAAAAAAGTATGGCAGCACTAATTACCTGCTGGTTTTCTGCAAACAAAAAACCTGCCTCTACCAACACCTAAGGAAGCCAGATTTGCTGCGGAATTGCCTTCCTTTCTTCCACAGTAGTAACTCTGCTCCCTGTGCAGGTGTCACAACCCAAAGGTTTTCTCTGGGTTTGATCTTTGATCCTTCTACAAGTCACAATGAAATCTGGTGGACAAACAGTTTGGGGGAGGGGGAAAATGGTAGTGGGCAGAAGCCACAGGCCTATGACCAAGCCTAAAAAGTCATGTTTTACTACAAAACTCCTCCAAAAGAAGTTTGAAAACCTTTGGCGAGGCAGTAATTCCAAATTACTGTTAGAACACAGAAGAAATAACAAATGTATGGGGGCTTGCACACAGGGAAAACAAGACAGTACCACCTTTATGTGGCGTGAGATTGTGAGCTTCAAAGGATCAGAAAAAGTATGTCAAAATGGTATTAAGAGCTAGCTCTTTAGTCACGGTTGCAAAGCCAGTGAGTCAGGCAATAATCAGCAACAACCCTCTATTAATCTACAGCATTTAACATTTTATCTAACCATTTAACGTCTCATTTTCAAATACCAGGCAGCTTGTCCACACATACAGCCAGACATGCATCCACACAGGACCCCTCCTCTCCCTTTTACCTGGGTATGTTGATAAAAATGAGTCCTTCTATACTCGGCAACTCCACCTCGTGCTGGTCCACTTGAAGCTTTATGTCTTTGTGAAGGTTTCTGGTATGACTTATCTTCTGCAGCCCAACTTTCACGTAAACTCCTTTGTTGTGAAACCTGGGAGCAAGACAAGCATCTTGTAACTAAAAAGTAAGGTCCAGCATAGCACTCTTCCTCGTACCACATACCAGTACTGTCCTCAAGCTTCAGCCAAGTTTTTCAGTTAAAACCTTCTCCAAATTGTCCTAGCTTTACTGCAGAAACAAAGCACAAGCTACAAACTGCTTCATATATATAATATATAAAACTTTTAGTGAAGGGATGATTTGTGCTGTTGAGGCACGCAGAGATCTGTGAAATATTACTACAGCAAAATCATCCCTTCTTAAAGCGCTGCCTGGATGCAATGCCTCTTTGCAATGTAAACTTCTGGGCTGAACAACCGTATTATTAATTAGGACTGAGAGGTTTTCATGAAACACTTTTGAATGTTTTCTCATGCAATGCTGGAATAATTAAGGCACAAAAACCTTTGCAAGTCTTTGCTTTATATTTGCTAATTAATTTGAAATGTACCATGCTGTAGAAACTTAAAACATGCTTAGTAATGTTAATGTGTGACAGAGCTCTAACATCTTTCATTTTAGGTAAAATGAAGATGAGGAAGATGCTATGGCAACCCTAGAAATGTTGAAGTATTTTCAGAATAACATAAACACATTGTAGTTAAACACATACATTATTTTTTCTTCTATAGTGGAAACCTTTGGATACCTGGTCTTCAGGGCAACTTTAAAATAAAAAGCATAAATTTCCATTGTTTGACCCAACTAGCACATGGGTGTCGGTGGAATCCAACTCTGCAGAATCTCTCTAGCATCACATCTAAATGCTGTATGTTCAAGTGGGGAAGGCAGCCAGTGTAGCGTGTGGGTTATAGTCAACTCTTCAGACTGAGACTGTTCATCTCTTTTCAAATTATTACGTTGGGAATGATTAGTCCTACATGCTAAATATAAACAGCATTGAATTAAAGGTACCTGATGTAACACCATTTATTAACATATGCTTAACATACGCTTCTACTCCAGACCATAAGATGTGTCTATGCTAAGACAGGCTTTGTCTGATTTGGATACAACTGAAGAATAACAGAATATCAGTAGGAAACACAATACTTTAAATATCCCCCAGAAGTACTAATTTTTGTTGCACAAAGAAGGAAGCCTGCAGAAAGTGAAAGGATATGACACGGTGCCGTAACTGCAGACACAGTCCTGAATTATGTGACCTGTAAAAAACTCTTACGGACCACTGAGGTCCACAGGATCCAGAGACATTGGATACACACCCCGTGACACGCAACCAAGGGAAAATCTGTCAGAGACTAAATCCTATCACTCCACTCTTGAAACAAAATTCCATTCCATTTATGTATCTAATTAGGACACTGAGACCAAGTAAGACTGAACAAACTGCTGTCTGTAATGTTACCCTGCCAATTCCTACCCAGTGGTTTTAAAGGTCCCTGAGAGATTTTATGATGAAAATGGCCAGCCAAGCTTGGAAGGGTGACCTTTGCACATCCACCGCTAGGGAGAATCAACACCCTTCTTTGCACATCCACACGTGGGACATCATCTGGGGAGAAAGTGCCAGTGGGAGCTGCCAGCCTACAGCTAGCACTAGCCAATAACATACTGGCTTGCCCACCTGGGTGAAAAGAAGGAGAATCTCCTAAAGCAAACCCTTGGCTGAATCCATTTTGCAGACCGTGGTTTCACCACAGTTAATGAGCAAGGCAGGAAGGAGGAAGCTCTCCTTGGAGCAGTCTCCAAAGGAAATCCTGGTTTGTATTAGGTGAGACTCACACTGCAGTCACTGCTGTAAATGACACTGATGGGGGTGAGAGAGGAGGGCAGGGCATTACAGGCAGGACATCCCTCTCCATGGAGCCAGTAACTCATTATGTCATCCCAGAATTATTTGGAAGGTTCTTGTCATGGTTTCAGCTGGGATGAAGTGAGCTTTCTTGCTAGCAGCTGGTGTAGTGCTGTGTTTTGGATTTAGGATGAGAAACAGTGATGATAGTGCACTAATGTTTTTGGTTGTTGCTAAGCAGTGGAGGCCCTTCCTGCTCCTCACACCACCCCACCAACAAGCTGGGGGTGCACAAAAGCTGGGACAGCTGACCCCAACTGACCAAAGGGAAATCCCATACCATATGACATCATGCTTGGTATATAAAGCTGGGGTAAGAAGAATGAAGGGGAGTACGTTCAGAATTATGGTGTTTGTCTTCCCAAACCACTGTTATGGGTGATGGAGCCCAGCTTTCCTGGAGATGGTCGAACTCCTGCCTGCCCGTGGGGAGTGGTGAATGAATTCCTTGTTTCGCTTTGCTTGTGCATGTGGCTTTCCCTTTGCCTATTAAACTGTCTTTATCCCAATGCCTGAGTTTTCTCACTTCCACTCTTCCAATTCTCCTCCCTATCCCAACCACGGGGAGTAAGCAAGCGGCTGTGTGGTCCTAGTGTCATGGCTAAACCGTGACAGCTCTCTGGAGTACAGATATTGAAGTAACATCCTACTGCTCAGAAGATTTTGGGGGATTAAACCCACATAGCTCAGGAATCATGCTTTTGTTTGTTTTTCTACGAAAGATGCACTACAAGTATAGCCAACATCCACATACCCCCTTCCTGAGGTACATTCAGAAGGTCGGACTGATCTTTGGTTCAGCCAATTGTATATCTCAGAAAAGTTTCATGTATTAGGAAAGAAAACAAGTGTTTTTTTAAGTATTGCAATCCCGTACTTACCCTTGATAGACCAAGAGGCCCTTCCTGCTCCTCACACCACCCCACCAACAAGCTGGGGGTGCACAAAAGCTGGGACAGCTGACCCCAACTGACCAAAGGGAAATCCCATACCATATGACATCATGCTTGGTATATAAAGCTGGGGTAAGAAGAATGAAGGGGAGTACGTTCAGAATTATGGTGTTTGTCTTCCCAAACCACTGTTATGGGTGATGGAGCCCAGCTTTCCTGGAGATGGTCGAACTCCTGCCTGCCCGTGGGGAGTGGTGAATGAATTCCTTGTTTCGCTTTGCTTGTGCATGTGGCTTTCCCTTTGCCTATTAAACTGTCTTTATCCCAATGCCTGAGTTTTCTCACTTCCACTCTTCCAATTCTCCTCCCTATCCCAACCACGGGGAGTAAGCAAGCGGCTGTGTGGTCCTAGTGTCATGGCTAAACCGTGACAGCTCTCTGGAGTACAGATATTGAAGTAACATCCTACTGCTCAGAAGATTTTGGGGGATTAAACCCACATAGCTCAGGAATCATGCTTTTGTTTGTTTTTCTACGAAAGATGCACTACAAGTATAGCCAACATCCACATACCCCCTTCCTGAGGTACATTCAGAAGGTCGGACTGATCTTTGGTTCAGCCAATTGTATATCTCAGAAAAGTTTCATGTATTAGGAAAGAAAACAAGTGTTTTTTTAAGTATTGCAATCCCGTACTTACCCTTGATAGACCAAACTGAAAAACACCCTCACCCTTTACTCTTAAAAGTCCCACGAACAGGTCTCCAGAGACTCAGGGAGACACCACAACATCAGTAACTGCTTCCCAAGCTTTCATGGAAAAAAATGATCAGCCAGTCCTCAGGAGTCACAAAGAAGTGAAGTGAGCAGATGCAGAAAGCCAGACTTTTCAAAGGTCCTCCCAACTGCTGCACACCCAGAAGAGCTGATTTATGGAACTCTTTTTTAAAGGTGATGGATAAAAAAAAATATCTGCATGCCTGGCCTTTTTAAATGAACTGCAATTTCCCATGGACACCAATAAATAGCAACGGTAACATCTCTCAGAAGCAAACCTCTCAGAACTGCAACACACAGCATGGAAAGCTATCAAGCAAAAGAAAATGACCACCTTTTATCTAGACCTGCAATTCAACAAGCCCACCGCTGGGTGGGAAACCACCACCACAAAAGCTAAGAGCTCTGACCAAAAATTAGCGTCCATTTGGGTGCTTTTATTAGAGTGATCTTACTGACCGGAGAAGAACTTTAATAGGTTCACACACAGAGGACCCAAGATGGAAAAACTGACTTGGACAGTAGCCGTTGCAGCATTTAAAAAACCACAACGGACAAATCAACCAACCAAGGCCTTCAAACCTTTCCCCTGCAGTTCTGGATCCTTGTACAACAACTCCCAACTGGCATTAAACCATGCAGAGTGTTATCTCTGCCTCCCCTCTCCTCCAGGAGACCGCCCGCCACAGCAGCCTCCTGCCAGTTTTGGATGGCACAGACAAGACCTGGTGTCTTAAATCAGCAGCCCTAAAGACTGCTCCGGGATCCCCTGGGAACGGGGGAATGAAGCATCGGATGCCCTGATCCTTAAGTTCTACACTGTGAAAAACAACTGTGGCACCCAGCAGCGTGAAACCCATCCTTGCCAGAGCACGCGCTGTTCCGACCGCCCGGCGATCAAAGCCCAGCACCCAACTCCCCGCTGTGGGGAAGTCCCACCACCATGCGAGCTGCCAGCCAAAGGGCAGGCGTCCTGAGGGCACTCCTGCAGCGCCAGGCCAGACAGCACACAGCCTTCAGGGCATTTTTAACAGCTTCAGGCCTTCATTCAGAAGAGCATCCAAACCCATTTTCATCCCAAGGGCTGCCTGCAGGTTCTGTTGCCACAACCCGAAACTTTTCTGCACTCCAGAGCGAGCAGCAGGTTCACATGCCAGGAGCTATTGCATCTGGCATAAGTAGCCACTCTTCTTAGTTAATTTACTGAAAATAATAATAATAAAAAAACCCCACTAATCTTGCTGGCAAGAGCATGCAATTGCATATCCTGGGAAAGGGCAAAGGCAGCAATGTTAACAATCCTCATCACGGGCAGTGAAAGGCAGCGATCGTGTCTCAGCACTGTTAGCCCCAACAAGCTGTCTGTCTCCTGCAAAACTGTACCTCAGTATCAACTCATTATTTCACATTTCTTTTCCAGATCTCGAATCACAGAAATGTATCAGATTTACAAAAAAACCTAACAAAACCAGATCTCCTTTCCCACGCACCCTTCAAGACTCCCTTGCCTGCGCGGCATGCAAGTACACGTGTGAAAGGTCTGCAAGAAGGGCACCAAGTCACTGCCCAGGGCACTGCAGGTGCTGTACACCATGTACTGAGATAAAGATTCAAGAAATGAAAAGCACACAGAATCACAGAATCTTCTAGGTTGGAAGGGACCTTAAAGATCATCTTGTCCAACCGTCAACCTAACTGACAAAAATAGACACCCGCACAACAAACAAGGAGCATCATCACTAAACCATATCTCCCAGCACTACATCAACCTGTCTTTTGGACACCTCCAGGGATGGTGCCTCAACCACCTCCCTGGGCAGCCCATTCCAATGTCTGAAAACCCTTTCCGTGAAAAAATTCTTCCTAATATCCAGCCTGAACCTCCCCTGGTGTAACTTGAGGCCATTTCCTCTAGTCCTGTTGCCTGTGACTTGAGAGAAGAGACCGACCCCCACCTCTCTACAACCTCCTTTCAGGTGGTTGTAGAGAGCTGTAAGGTCTCTCCTCAGCCTCCTTTTCTCCAGGCTGAGTAACCCCAGCTCCCTCAGCCTCTCCTCATAAGACTTGTGCTCCAGACCCCTCACCATCTTTGTTGCCCTTCTCTGGACCCGCTCCAGCACCTCGATGTCTTTTTTATGGTAGGGGGCCCAAAACTGGACACAGTACTCGAGGTGGGGCCTCACCAGTGCCGAGTACAGGGGGATGATCACTGGAACAAGCACTGCTATACACAAACTTACTGCCTGATTTTACTGCCTATGATGTTTCTAATCCAGCGGATTGGAAATGCAAACCAGTGCCAAACAGTAATTTATGTGCCACAAACAATGTCCTGTATTATTCAATTTTTAAGAAAAAAACATGAGCAATGCCTGTAATGACAGACAAAACACTGCAAGATAAGTGGGATTACACATCATTACACTCAGATTTGAGTATTGCATAGTTGTAACTGGCTGTAACTCCCTAAATTGTCTCCAGGTTGTCAGACAGGACATTTATTCAAAAAGGGGAAAACAGAACAAAAACAGTTTCTACAAGGAATTACTGATTAATTACAAAAATGTGGGCTTTTGTTTTGTTTTGTTTTTTAACAGTATCAGTGATTACGGGAAGAAGAAAAAGTACTATTATTGATTGATCTACATGCCAGAAAGGAGGAAGTTCTCTCTTCACACCTTTTTAATCTCACAGTTTCACATGGACCTGTTGGAAGGGGCCCAGCAGAGGGCCATGAAGATGCTCAGAGGGTTGGAGCACCTCTCCAGTGAGGACAGGCTGAGAGAGCTGGGGTTGTTCAGCCTGGAGAAGAGAAGGCTCTGGGGAGACCTTATAGTCCCTTCCAGTACTTAAAGGGGGCCTACTACAGGAGAAATGGGGAGGGACTCTTTATCAGGGAGAGGAGTGATTGGACAAGTGGTAACGGTTTTAAACTGAAAGAGGGGAGATTTAGATTAGACATTAGGAAGAAATCCTTTACTGTGAGGGTGGTGAGGCACTGGAACAGGTTGCCCAGAGAAGCTGTGGATGCCCCATCCCTGGAGGTGTTCAAGGCCAGGCTGGATGGGGCTTTGAGCAACCTGCTCTAGTGGGAGGTATCCCTGCCCAGGGCAGGGGGGTTGGAACTCGATGATCTTTAAGTTCCTTCCAACTCTAACCATTCTATGATTCTATGAATAATAGTGATAGGCCTTCCAAAAACTGCTTTGGAAGGTGCTCTCTTGGTAAAGGGAAATAAAAAGAAATAGAAAAAAAAAGAAGAAAAAAAAAAACCCAAACAAACAAAACCTCCGAATTCTGTGTCTTCAAGTTCCTAGCTAACTTAATTCCTGCCTGTGCCAGCTCTGCCTCAAGCAGTATTTTTTGTGGACACCTGTAACATTTCAAGATTATCAGCCATAGCGTAAATTGGAAGTTATGCAATAGCACAGAGTTTGCCCTTCACCCCTGGCTTCCCCAGGATTACCTGCTATTAAATTTCCCTGGTTCCTCTTCTCTAGCATGATGGAAGTCCAAGCTCAACTCTGCGTCAATGCCAAGACCACAGTAATTGTTCATCTGTACAATCTGTCAAAAAACCAAAATTGTGTTATTTCCTCCTTACGTTTATAAATGAAGAGGTTCCAAAGCTTTTCAACAAAAGTAAGCGTTGCAGATAGTCCTTCCAAGTCACTTGCATCTTGACAGATTCTGGAAAACATTTTCCAGAAACACTGCACTAAAAATAAAGCTGTACAGACAATTGTTGACAAGTGTAGTCATTATTTCCAAAGTATCAAAAACTTCAAAATTTAATCTTAATTGCAAGTAACAAGTATAATAAGGCAGAAATACAAACAAATGCAGAAATAAAACAAACTCAACTTCTCAAAGCGATTCTATGCAATAAATACAAAAGTTGCTGAACACTAATGCCACTATTATTTTTGGCATCAGCCATGGATTTATCATGACATCACTGGGAAGACGCTTTTCCTTACTTTGGAAGATAACCAACTCACACCAGATGAGTGAAGAACTCACTTCACCTACTCAGCTGCATTTTAAATAGCTCCCTATAAGCCAGTCTCAAGTTTCTGCAGATTTCAACCATTTCTGCAATTAATTCTTCCTTTGCATGCCAGTTCACTCCGTAGCTTTTCTATCCTAGTCTTTGGCTCGCCCACCCTTCACTTTTAAACAAGCAGATGATCAGGCACTCAGGGCAAATCAACCCCTGTCTCCACTGAGTGAAAAATAGTTGGAACCTGAGCATCTTAAATCCTCCAATCGACATGTAATGCCCAGGATTTTCCAGTGACTGGACTAAAATCTTAGACAACTGCTACCATTATTACAATTTCCTACTTTCTCTTTGCCACCCCCTTCTCCGATTTCTTTGTTTTGTCTGAAGACAAACAGAACCAGGATTCACAAAAAAAAGCTCTGAAGTCACTGTCTACAACCAACATTTTTATCTTCCTAAACAGAAATAAGTAATACAAACCAAGGGACAGGGACTTTCACTCCAAAAAAATAAACCAGATGCCACATATACAGACATACAATGGCAGTAAAATGACAGAGGGATTAAATTCTTGTATATGCTAGCAACTTGTAGTCATTTTTTAAACTGTTAGAGGAAAGATGAGAGTACTTTGAGGGGTGGGGGCATACAGGTATTTTTTGGCTGACACTCCAGTTTCACTAATGTTGTGGAAAGTGTTTGGCACTCCTTCAAAAAGCTCTTCTATTTGAGAAATAAATTTCTTTCCCGCTGAAGAAAATAGGTACACCATTGTCATTTGAATCTTCTTGTTAATCCCCTAACAGATACCTTTTGCCAAACAGCTACGAGGTGTGTTCTGCAGCCAACCTGCAGTTTTACCTGAAGCACTAGACACAAACATATGCTGTGTTCACTAAGGAATAGCTCAGGAAGGCCAAAGCTCAAAGACAGGTGAGCAGTAAAAGATTAAACTGCATTTATAATCTACCTTCTTTGTGATTTTTGCTGGAACAACAGTTCCTAAAAACCAAACCAGTGCTCAGCTCACCTTTGGAGGCTCAGGTTCTGCAACCCCATTCTCTGCGCCTTCAGCTGGCTCCTCTGCATCCAAAAGGATAGTCCAGCGATCCATGAGAACGTCGTCTGCCTCATCCACAGAAACCAAAATGGAGTAGGGGTCCTCCCCACTGTAGCCAGCTCCCCAGCGCAAGACCCTCCCTAAGTCATTACCTGGGGAACAAGGAAGAGCCCCAAAATATGACTGCGTTCCCAAAGTCAGCTAAAAGCATAAAAGAGTGCATCAGACCTGTTCTACAAATCAAATTGCATCAGGGTGCTCCAAACAAGTCACGGAAGTAGTCAGACTGAAGTAGAAAAGTTAACAAGCAGAAAAAAATATCTAAGTGTTGTGGCTGCACACGTGCTTGGTGTCACATAGAGATGCACTGTCTCATCTGAAAAGTTTTCACAAAAAGAGACAGAAAAACCTATTCTAGAGCTGAGAAGTCAGGGAGCGGCTGAGTTCACAGGAAGGGCTGATGCACCTGTGGTTGTCAGGGGGAGAATATTTTGCCCTCTCCAACTCCTGCGCACTCAGACACACCCACACCAACTCCTCTGCTTTTCCTTCAGGAACCATCACAGACGTTTCCTTGAAAATCTGATATTGCATTTGCTCTCCAACACCGGCCAGAACTGAGTCATGTGGGCACCTTTACTGCAAATCCGGGTTGTTTGTCAGGTGAATAAACAAAGGTTACATCTTCTGGAGGACTTCTGCCCTCAGAAGAAGGGTGCTCGCGGTGACCCTCACCTGTTCCTAAAGGTAGGATGGCCACCGAGGGCTCTGAGCACACCAGCTTGTGCCTGATCTCCTCCAGCGCACCCAGGACCCAGCCGACGGTCCCGTCCCCCCCACACACCAGCACGCGGAAGGAGGGGACTTTAGAGAAGGTGTGGAACCTGCGTTGAGGAGCAAAGCCAAGGGGAAAACACACGTTAACAACGCAGTGCAGGAAAAGCAAAGCCTCCTGACAGGCCGTTTAAGATAACATGTTATTATTATATTTCTCCCTCACCCCCATCCCTCCCGTTCACCCTCACTTCCAGGATCAACTTCAAAGTGAATGGGAAAAGAGATTTTTTTTTTTAGATAAAGCTGTTTAAAAAGAGTCTAAACCACCTGCTCCTAAGACTCTTCAAAGCTAGAGTTAAATTGTTAATCACTTCCTTTTTCATCAGAGAGACAGAGATCTAACTATTCATAATTTCAGTGTGAACATCTGTAACTCTTGATCCTAGTGGAGATGTCGATTAGTGGGTTTTATTTGTTTTTTCCTTTTAATTAGTCATAGGACTCACAGCACTTTTTCTTCCTCAAAGTACTATTTACCTGGTCGCTCTTACCTTTTGTGGCTTTTCATCCTAAATATCAAGATATCCTGCAAGGGAATACTTATTTTCTATTGCAGAAGAACAAGTGGAAGCATTTGCCACAAAACTACAGAAGGACTCCATGGACAAAACAACATGAACTAATTACTGAAGTTGCAGCTTGAACTGCATTAGAAAGACAAAAGCATTACACAGTTCTGACAAATAGTTTGTTTTGTGCAGCTTGTTTTTCTTGCCTTCTGCATAAGCTGTGTTTCTCCCATGAAAACTTTTGTTTTGAAGAGCTTGTCATGACAGCTCTTTATTAGAGCAGTCCTGAAGGAACGAGCCTACTCTGAGTAGGCTACAACCGTCACTTTCATTTTTATGAAGCTGGTAACAAAGTCATGTTGATTAAATCAAGTAATGGGTTCCTGCCTCCCTACAAGCACATTATGTTCTGTTCCTTGTATTTAGAAATGTTGCAGCTGTGACCAGGCAGGCCCTGTTAATTCTGTAACTGTGGCCAAGTTTCAAGAGTCGAAGATAGAAAATTTTATTATACTTTCCTACTAGTTCCCATGAAACATCAGAGGAAACAAAAGCAAAAATGAGCCCTTGTTGGGCAATGTGACGTTTCTCTTTCCATCCCCATTCAATTATAAAATCTTTTTATCTTCAGTATTTATTAAATCTGTGTCATTGTAAAGTGGATTTGACTTTCCCAGGACTGGACTTTATTAGACTTGACACAAGCATATACATCAGGAACTACTATATTCTCTTTTCTTTAGAGAACCTCAAAGTTTAAATCTGTTTTCACAGTGAGAGAGAACCAGACAGAAGGAGTGATCCACTGCTCCGGTCTTCAGGCACAGAACAGAAGCAATTTACATCTTCATAACAAGCAAATATTGTGATCTACCCTTTCAAAAAATAAGAAAAAAACATAGCTAAAAAAATTAAAAGATCTAATGACTTACCCAGGCAGTGGGCCACCGTTGGTAAGCTCAAAGACCTGATGTGGGTTTAGCAGCTTTCTAAAACTGTACAGCAGATCCCGACCTTTTAGACCACCACTTTTTGGATTCACAAACACAAGAAGTGGGCAGCAGTTCCGTGGTATCTTGGAAGCCTGAAAGAAGACAAGAAAAAGCATTAGCCAAAACCTAGCTAGGCAAGAAAATTACTACTGCATCTCAGACATATTTCCTGATGCTTCCTTGATACTTAGTAAGAAAAATGCAGATTTGATAAATAGAAAGATTCAATGTCCCAACAACCACAGAAACTTCATAGTCGGAACGGACTCTTGAGGTCACCGAGCCCAACCAAAACCCCACAATCTTGGCCACTAGAGCGTGCCCTGAAGTGCCACATCTACACGTTTCTTAAATACCTCCAGACATGGTGACTCAACCACCTCCCTGGGCAGGCTGTTCCAGTGCCAAAGGACAGGTTAGCTGCTGATCTTGTTTTTCTGGGACCCGAAGTTTCCTTAACCCACTCCAACTACACAGTTGAGCTTAATGCTAAAACCAAAGGCACTGTAAGTCCTTCCTATACATTTTCCGTAAACAGTCTATGCCAAAGAATAGTGTGAGGGGATAAGGTACCTTCCAGAGTCATGCACAATTCAAACACTTTCCTTACAAAGAGAGAACTTCTCCCAAAAACAACGGAAACATTTGTCTTTAGTTTTGTGGTTGTCCTAGGATACATGTTAATTTAGAAGGACAAAACACTTCAGGACAAGGGTGTTCATGGCAGACTCTGGCACGTCCCTCCCCAAGGAATAAGAGGCTGAAAGCTTCTTTTAAAAAAAGGTATTTAAAACTTTTAATCACGAGTATTTGGTGCCAGTGTCTTATGGTCCTCACACCTCTACAAAAGTGGATGCTGCTGAAAGGGCTCTCAAAGCTCGGCCGTGCTGCAGGGGTGCCTGGTGTCTGTCCAGAAACCACCCCAAAAGAAGCCACAGCCCATGGGAGAGGAGGGATTTCCTGGGGTACTCCACAAACTGTGCAGAAACGGTACCTGCAGCCTCACGGGAGGTCAAAACTCCCAGCCGCAGAAGCACACCCTTGGGACAGGTTTTCAGCCAGCCAGCCCATAAATCATTCTGTAAAACGATTTGTAAATGGTTCTAGAAAGATGAGAAAGTGCCAGCACACCTTTCATCCACCCTGCTGCAGGGCTGCGGGGCAGGTATGCACCAGAAAACCCCACTGGGCACTTCAACGAGCGCGCTTCAGAGCAAGAAATGTTTGCCACAGCCCCTAAGTCGTGGTAATTTGTATGTACAAATTGGATGGCATTCAGGGAACAGCAATTTGTCACGCAGCTGACAGGATGGATTCAGGGAACAGAACAACAGCGCTAAATATAAGTCAATTTAGACAAGAATAATTCAGGGGGCGGTGAGGCAGCGGCATGACCGCAGCGTGCAAACATGCAGAGAGATACCAACAGCCCCGGAGGGGAGAGGACAGCACCCAGAGACACCCTGGGCTGCTGTCCATGAGTGACCACCAGGGTGTGAACTAAGGCAAAGAATGGGGAAATCAGGACAAATTAATGAGTAACTTTGTGGGGAAGCAAACTGGAGCCTGATGTTGGGATACCCCAGACCACTGTCTTATCTGTGAGCTGATCTGGACACTTGAAAACAAACCATCCTTTGGGGCTTCCCAGTATTTGAGAGATTGCCTAAAAAAGCTGTGTGCTAACCCTTGGCAAGTCACAGCCTGCCAGATGCGTCAAGATACCTGCAAACACATAAAAATCCTTCTCCTCTGTGTCATCTCCTGAGAAATGCCCTCTGCTATCCAGCGTGACTCGTGGGCTCAAAGAGAGAACATGCTGGGAAAAGGAACACCAAGCAGAGCAAGAAGGTTGTTGGAGCAGGCACACACTTCTCTAGCCCCTTCCTTCCTTCCTTAGATTCTGCCACGGACACTCAATTTGAAAACATGTATGTTTTCTCAAAAAAAAATTTGCCAAACAAGGGCTATTTTGGCTGACAAAGAGCCAGAAGAGCATTAAAATTTAATTTTACTGGAAAAGTTTCACTGCTGGCAAAACACCTGGGCTGGCAAGACGTGGGCTGTGAAGCTGTCCACAGTGCTTTCTCCAGAGGAGCCACCTTCACGCTGTACCGTGATGACTGCCCCTTCAAAACACCTCTTGCCTCCATATTCAGGCATTATTGGAAAAGGGGAAGCAATTACTGAAACCGTGCCCAACACACAAGGGTAATATATTCATTTCTGTTAAGCGTGTGGAAAGGATATCTGCAACCAGCAAAGGAAGTCTAAGGAAAACAATGCCTGCCACTGTCACAAAAGGGAAGGACTTCACGAGCTGGAAGGTCAACAGCTCAAGGATCCACACATCCCAGCAAGAGAAGTGGGTTTCCTCTCCTCAAGCCACCACAGGCATTAATAACAATAGTAAGCAAAGGTCTGGCTTTTCCAGAAGCAAAGCCCTTCTCGTTACTCCACCAGTTTCTGCACCATCACCTGCCACATCCCATTTTGAAAATCCTATAAGCATCTCTGAAAGGAAACGCCACGTCCCACGGGGTAACGGGGCAAACTGTGCCCTTCCTGTGCTCCCTGTTCCAGAGTCTACTCTTCCCTACCTTCCCGCCTGATGCTTCCCGCTTCTTCCCCAGATTTTTGGCTGCTTAAATTTCACCTCCAGACATTTCAACTTTCTGAACGCCACGGGTTACCTGAAACCTCAGGCTTAGTTCAACACCTGGAAACTTGTGGTGTTTAAAAAAAGGGGCAGTAAGGTGATAACAGAAAGAAAAAAATACTCAGTTCTGCAGTTCATAGAAAACAAAACACTTTTTCAAAAAAGAATGAGAGAAAAGAAACTATCCTAACATTTAAGTCAAACAAATACCTTGAATGTGGATAAGAGCATTTGATTACCTTCCCTTCTTCAGAAAATCAGTTTCTAAAAATATTGCTTTTGGACATTTAGAAGTGACATGTTCAACACGTGTTTTACATTACTTGCTTTCACAGGCAAGTTCTAACACACTGGGTTTAAAACCAAGTAACTAAAATAATTCATGAGGAACTTCAGGGAATCGCAATGATTTTTGAAGCATGGTAAGCTCCAAGGCATTCAAAAGCACAGCTGTGTTTGGGAAATCATCTGAGGTCTTACCCAAGTAAACATATATTCTTGCAAATATGTATTTACAGTTTCTACAAAACTGTCATCTAAATTTTCTAATTTGTCAAGTGTCAATATTGTACCAAAAAAAAAAAAAAGTGAAATATTTACCCTGCACCCTACTGAGACACAAGGAGCTGCGGAGAATGCCTGAGCAGTCCTACCACTCCAACTCACCTTTGTTCCAGCATCTTCTACTGTAAATCCCTAACTATACCTTGTAAATCACTAACTATACCTATTTAGGACAAAACGCTCCTATGTAGAATGAACAGAAGTATTCTAGGAAGTGTTTAGACTTAGTTAACTTGCTTCCCATCATCACTCTTCACTAAGCTTAAAGATGCAAGAAACGTCACTAAATCCCTAGATAAAGGCCAGCTTCTAAGAAAACAATTATTTTTCAGCAGGGTTTAAAAACCCTTTGGCAGTTTGCACAGCAGAGGAGGGCTGCTGCCCTGCCTTCTGCAAAGCACAAGCTCCTTTACAATCACAGACGGCCACTCTTAGGCTGCAGAATTCTTTTAAATCCCTTAATAAAGGCCCAGTGGGGACGGGCAAATGAGTTTGTTTCTGGGCAGAAGGGGGATGTGTGACTCACGGCCCGAGGACTCCCTTCCCCCTTTAGCCCTGGCTTTGGTGCTCTGCCTGAGGAGTGAAATCTGCAGAGGGGTTTTGTGCTGGCCGGCGTTCAGGAAGGGATTTACTGCTGGTTTCTCAGAGACAGCCGAAGGAGGCCGTGTGATTTAGACACTCTGACAGCCACTGTGAATTGCTCAATTTGTCAGGATTAGGCACAACGCGGCTTCAGGCTGGGGCAAGATATTTATTATTATCCAGGCTAATCCCCCTTTCTGTTGGTGCACTGTGTAATCACATCTCGCCACGAAGCAGAACAAGGCCTGACATGGCAGGACAAGCATCTTCCAGGGTGGTGGGCAGTCTCCAGGCACCCCAGATACCTCCAACTGACAATTCAACATTTGCAAGCATCTCCCACGTACGAGGACTCACGGCGCCCCAAGCACACACTTCCCCCATCCTGGCCAGAAAGGAGCCATTGCATCCCATGAGGAATGACGTGCAAGGTGTCTCCGTGCACCCAGAGCAGCTGCTGGGTCAACACAGCAGGAGCTCGAGCCTTTTCTTTGCTTTTTGGGGAATTGCGGCAGCGGAAGAAAGGTGAAAAGTGACCTTTCACAATGTTTTGGCTAAGAGGGTCATTAAACTCTCATTGAAACAGGACACATTGTGTGAGGAATCAGTGGAATGAATGAAATGGAAAGTTTCACCCATTTGGGAAACTCCTGCATCTTTTTCTACTACTGTTAAGGAAGCTCAGCACGGTACGTCAGAGGGCAGTAAGCTGGTAAGTGGCATTAAGGAAAAAGCCACACAAACTTGTCTTCCAGGTCAGACTAGATCTCAGGAAGAAATCCTTTACAGTGAGGGTGGTGAGACACTGGAACAGGTTTCCCAGAGAAGCTGTGGATGCCCCATCCCTGGAAGTGTTCAAGGCCAGGCTGGATGTGGCCTTGAGCAACCTGCTCTAGTGGAAGGTGTCCCTGCCCAGGGCAGGGGGGTTGGAACTCCATGATCTTTGAGGTCCCTTCCAACCCAAACCATTCCATGATTCTATGATCCTCGTGCTGACAGAAGCGTCGCACAGCTCTCTGCTGGTCTCCTTGTTTGCCAGAACTGCAGAGGGAGTTCCGGTAAAGGAGCTTTCAATCCAAAGATTCAGCCCCGCAATGTCTCCCACCATGACAGGCTGCCGAGGAGCGACACCAAACTGCCCCCGCAGTCCCTGCACAGCAGCCAAACAGCTTCGTAAGACACTCTATTACCTCTGTCACACCCCAACAAAGAATAATATTTTCCTTCATTTGAATATCGCCAAATGAAAAAGTGGTTGAATTCGTGAGATCATGAAACAGCAGAACAGATCGATGCATCTGATCACACTAATTGCTCGACTTTCTAATAAGCAATTAGTGCAAACCAATTCTGCATTCAAACTCTTCAGTAATGATAACAAGAGGACCAATTTCTTCTGGCAGATCTGACCACGCCAGAGTAGAACTGGGTCTCCTCCACAGAAGGTGTATCTGACACACAACGAGTGGATCTCACCTTGGGAAAATGAAGGACTAGTAACCTGCTAACCACCAATTTACTTCTCCACTTTTATTGACTTTTAAGAACATTTGGTTTGGTTTGTTTGTTTCAGTTTTTTAATTTAAGTTGCAATTTGGAAAAATCATTCATTAACCAAAACACTGTGGCCTTTGTTTTATCACCCATTCTTCTGAGAATATGCATTAGCCCTTCATTCCCTAATTCTTTGTATTTCACCCACAAGAGGAATGCCAAACACAGCATAATAGTAATATTGTGCTCAGTTCCTGCATCAAATATTTCCTGGTGCTGTATTTAAATGGTCACATATATAAAGTATAAACAAAGGATAACAGTATCATAGGATAAAAGAATAATCTAGGTTGGAAAATACCTCAGGAGGTCATCTAGTCCAATTGCTTACCAAAGTAGGGTCAACAATCACTCATTAGCTTACCCTGGATAATTAGTGAACGGCATAAGCTGGGTGGCCAAAGCACTTACGAACGACATTCGAAACATTATTTAGATTAACTCTCAGCTCGTTTCAGTGACATGACCAAATATAAACAATACACGCTGAAATGATAACAAAATGTATGGGCACATGTACAGCCCCTTTCTCCTCACCTATTAGAAATTCATCCCTAGCAGGTCCCTGAACTGGACTTTCTAAAAGACCTTGCATCAGGTAACAGAGAGCATTATCCCTATTTTTCTGGCACCAAAAAGTTCACTTCAAACCTATCCAGGGTCAGAAAAAAAAGACACACGTGCTCAGCAGAGCAGAGCATGTTCTACTTCACACACCGTGCACCAAATCTAGGCTCATAATGCATTTGCCTAAAAACCACCAAAACCAAGCATCCCAGAGCAGTCCTATCTTCATGCTGCCTTCCGTTTCTGATAACCTCATTTGGACAAGGGGTGGCCTTGGTTTCTAAGGATCTCACAAAACACAATGCCTATGTATGCATAAGAACAAGGCTCTCACTTTTTCTGAAGAGGGGAGAGTTCTTAATCTTGCCAGTTTCATGTAAGGACTGACAGAGGTATCTGCTCATATAAAAAATAATTTCATCTTCAGAAAGCTTTGACAAAGCATAGAACTCTTTAAATAATAAAGCAGGCATGTAAGTATGCAACTATGGCTATGGAACTTGAGACACTCCTATCTAAAGTTGTTTGATAGTTCCCACTGATTATATAATTTTTTTTTAGTTTTCAACCTTCTGTGAAGTTCTAAGAAGTCAAACTAAGACCTTCACTTGCCATACTGCAGCTCCAGGAACACAGCAGCTGCAAGATAAACAACAGTTCAGCAGAAAGTAACTGCCTACAATCTCTTTTAGCCAGAACCTACACCATCCTGGTTAAATCACTTCTTTTAAGTGAACCATTTCCCTCTTTTCACCCCAAATCTGATTTGCTGACATGAAATCTATTATTAAACCAACTGATTTATGGGAAAGTGATTTGTAACCATAAAAATTAATAAATCAGAATCAAGTCTGAATTTTTGAAAGGACTCTTGCACTAAAACCCACAATGCGGCGTTTAAACAAGCTCAAACTCCCTCTCTACAGAACGAGGGAAATTAAGATACTGTAAATTTGAAGATTAGCAGCAGTAGCTTACCTCACAGTTAGTGAGGAAACAGGTTCAGCCCTCAAAACAAAGTCACTGTAAGCATTTTAATACATGCCAGCTAAAATGAAAACCTGACCTAACTTTATGATCATTGAAAGATGATCATATAATCTTTATAATTCTATAGTTATGCAATGGTATAGTTATTCCTGACAACCCAACAGTAACAGTCCAAGTGACTTAACTCACAGAAGTATATCATATACATGAAGTACAGGCTCTCAAGAACTCTTTTTTATCACACTACTTACAGAAACTCACTGTACGGCTCCTTTGAACAAAATGCATTTTCATTTACTTCCAGCAGAAAAAGTCTCAAGGTAGTTGCTTTTCTTTTAAAGACATATTTTTAATTCAAACCCATCTCTTACCATAACTTCAGGAATCACCACAGCATTCAGAGGCTTGTCATTGACAGTTGTATCTTTAACTAGCATATATATTCTTTCAGCTTCAGAAAAGCATGAAATTTCGAGTACAACAGCACCTGTAAAGAGGCATGAGACCTATTATTCATATATTCTGTTATTATTAAGAAATCAGTACCATCATACTGCAGCAATAGCCTACGGAGTTTGCTCGGGACATTATTCAGTAAAAGTTACCCTGTGACACTCTGGTTGTTGGCTGTCAGTAAATTGGGCTGTTTTGCTTTTTAAGCCTTCCTTCATATGCCCAAATACATCCCAGATTTCTGTTAAAGCAAAGCAGTTTAAGGACACGAAGAACTGCAGCACAAAACTGATGCATATTTAAAGACTTCATTTGGGCTTCAGAATTATGGCCTATTTCCATACTCTTTATAATAACTAATAGGCTGTTCTCATCATGTAAAAGTGACAAAGGTATCAGGTTTTATTTTGTATCTCATGACTAAAAACCCAGTGGTTCCACTTGTATTAATTCTTACTGAGATATTGTCAACAAGCAAAGATCTGGTTTGAGAATCAATTTAAGACCTTTATGTCAGCAGTATGGGGAAGCTGGGGAAGAAGGGAAGACAAAAGGGAAAAATTAAAGAAAACAAAATACTGCCAGGTTATTTAAAGTGGGATACTTGGTGAGGAGGACAACAGGGCAGGATAAGACTGAAGTGCATAATGGACAGCGTATGAGATGTAAGCTGGTAACACAACCTGGCTGCAACCAAATGTGAAAGCCAGGAGGTTGGGGAAACATAAAAACACTCAGCAAGGGAAAAAATCCAAAGAACAGTAAGAATCACATACAAGCAGTAACATCTGAAAAACACACACAGGTAAACTTGGTTAAATGAAGCTGTGACCTGAAAAGAGTATCATAAAAAAACCTATTCTCTATTGACAAATATGAAAAAGAGAAGGCACATCTCATAAGGAAAACCATAAAGCTTTCAGAAGTCAGATTAACCAGCCACACGGAGACAGCAAATACAGGAAGGAAGCACAGGTCGGTCTTCAAAGCCACGCTACAGAAAGATTCATTTAGCAGTCATGTGGAAGTTAAGCCTGCCAAAGGACGTGGAACATCCCGGATAGGGACACCTAAATGTACAAAAGATAAACTCTACACTTTTAAGTTTACCAGCTCTCCACCTGACCACGGCACTAACGCTGCTCCAAGCCACTGCTGTTCCAGCTCTGGGAAGCCTCATGGCTTCTCCCTCCTGGCTGAAATGGGATTCCCACAGGAAAAGCAACGCAGCAGCTCACAGGATGAACACAGAGGTGAGTGTACTGTTTTCCTCCAGACTTCCAGCCACCAAATCCCCACTGAACACTGTGCTAGCGAACACTGACTGTGAAACAACCCCATCAAGTTCAAAAGCAGGACCAAAATTATTTCAGAAGTCAAAATAAAGGGAGAGGACTTGAAGGGCTTTTAACAGGCGAGTGGTGTTAGGCATTTCAGCTGAGATGGAAGTTCAAAACTCTTTTTTGTGGTGAAATACTACCACTTTCTGGTACACATGGGTTGAAGCCAACCTTTTTATTTTTTTAAATAAGGTGATACTAATCCACTGCTCTTCATAAAGAGAACATGTTACATTTTATCTGAAGGGCTTTTTGCTTATGCAGTAAGACTAGCATGCTCTCAGCTTAGGGCCTCTGGTATTGGGCTGCCGTTTTGCAAAAAGACATTATCTGCCAGACTAAAAATCTTAATGCTTACCTTGTGCTTGATAAACATGAGTCACAGATACTACATTTGCTGCAAAGGGAAAAAATATAAACACATAAAACCTTGGGTACATTTAGAGTAAATATTTAAAATATTTTAAAAAGTTACATAAATATAATATAAATAAATATTAAAAGTTATACAAATACAGGGAGAACCTCCAGCTAACACTTCCCCTCTCCTAAGTTTACTTTGCAAGTTAGAAAAGCTAAACTGATTTTCATAAAAGGTGAATATGAATTCTTCCTGGCATTTGAAGTTTAATTCCTCTTGAAGTTACATTAAAAATTGGGAAAAATGCTTCATTTCCTGAAATAAAAAGGATGACGCATCCCTGACACTGTTTATAGAACACACTGATTGAGAGAGTATTATGAAAAATCAATCACACTTCTTTGAAAAAGAAAAATAAATTCATTTAACTAAGTGCTTGTCCACATGTGTGTGCACACGCTGCTCATACTTCTATGTGATGAGGCACAGAGATAATGAACAATATGGAGAGGAGCCCACGCAAAAAACGTCAGAGGTTAACAAAAGCGAGGAACATTCATGTACAGGGAACTAAACTGCACTGCCATAATTGGAGTACTGTAAGGTATATAAGGTTCAGTTCTAAAAAGCAATGTTTTTTCACTAAAAAAAAATAATGGTGTGGTCACATATAACTCAAGAAATGTAATAATAATTCTATGAATAATGAGCTGTTACATCTCTCATAGAATCATGAACATGTTGAAATTTATAAAAAAGTCACCCATGACAGTACAAGACAGACTGATTTTTCAAAGAAGGTCACAAAACGTTAAGAAAAAAAAATAATAGAAAGGAGCAATAGATGCTACTACATTTTATTCTGTGCAAGTGAATGCACCCATTTACTTACTTTTGATAGCTAATTCATCCTTGAGAATATTTGTGTATTCTTCAGGGGAAAGCTGAGGTGGAAGGCCACCAACAAATAAATTTACTCGTACAATGGATTTACTGTTTTCCACAATGTAAAACCTTGTTTGATTCATCTGACGTATTGAAGTCTACCAAAAAAAAAGAAAAATAAATGACGTGACACTTGGCAAAAAGATACTGTGAAACAAAATCCCAAATAGTTCTGAACTTAGCGATCAAGTCCTCTACGCCTACAGAATATGACAAACGGAAAGAAACTTCAGTCCAAGCACTTAGCTTCTCTACGGAGGAGCCAGCTTGGTGGTGGGGGGGAACTGATAACTTAATTTTTATGTAAGAAAGGGGAGTCCTTACTTGCTATAGTAAAGGACCGTGTTCCTTTTTTCAGATTTACCTTTCTTATGTCCTTGAGTCTGTTAAGAATCAGCTCCTGGTTGTCCAAGACCATGCGCTGAACTAGAGGCAGCAAGAACACAAATCACATTGGGAAACACTGAAAGTTTTTAATCAGGCTCAATTAAACAAAAGGAATACAAAAAAATTTAGGGAAAACTCACAACTCTGCGTACAGCTAACAGTAACATAAAGCACCACGCAGACCTGAACTACTCATTATTCTACAGAAAAACAATGCAGGTGCTTTGAACAGTCTGATTTTGTTCTTAAACACGACCCTCTAAAAAAATGCAGAGACAGCTTGAAGCCACTCAGAAGACAAGCAGTGCTTTGGTAACAAGCTGTTTGACAGGAGACTTTAAAACTACCTTCCCTGACAATTACAGTAATAATCAACTTCAGTATTTTATTAAAATATTAAGACAATTGTAAAAACTTCCAGCTAAAGCAAGGTTGTAAATGATGCTTTACAGAGTGCCAGAAACCAACCAAGGGAAGACATTCACAAGGCTAAAATAGCCTTATAAAACAATAGCCTTATATATATATATCTATAAGGCTATATATAGCCTTATAAAGCAACTTACTGATGATGTTCAGAAAGAAAGCAAAGTATAAGGCCGGAATTTGAACTAAAAAGGTATTTACTTGGGTGCGGCCAGGGCATCATCAGGCTACTTCAGTGGCTTTATTTAGCTCTCTCCATGCAGCCTCACAAATAATGAAGCACAAAGGGGATGTGAACTTGAAGATCACCAGCTCAGGTCATGCAGGATCACAAGCCTCCCTAGCAATGCTAGGACTGTGTATTTCTGCACTTCATAACGCACACACGTATTCCTTGGACTATCTCAGGACTCAAATTTGCTCTTGTTTGCGGGCAGTGTTGGGGGGGAAAAGGAGAGAAGGAAGGGAGCCAACTGAACTTTACAACTGATCTTTACTAAATTACTGCATTTAAGAAAATGTCAGCTAAAGGCAGCTCCCCAAAACGGGGCTCTTTGCCAAAGTGTCAATACCCACCAGAAACCACTAATAAACCTTCATGTAATGATGAAGAAAGAGAAGGGAACCACATTCCCACAGGATACACAAGACCAAGAAGAACAAACATCACTCAAGTATTTCAACATGATGGTGAAGTTTTATTTGTGAAGGCATTTATTGTAAAAAATTAACTGCGACTGTGTTAAAAGGGAGAAGAAAAAAAAGAAAAAGCTAGAAGATCAGTTACAGATGTACCTTTGGCCAGTGCTCCTTCACTTACCTTGCTTACTGCCCATAAGCACTTCCACCAATTTGAAATTCTGGAGGCAATCCATCTGCCAAAAGATGAAACTTTAAAATGTAGTTTCTGAATTAAATATAATTTTGCCAGATGCTCATGTTGAAGTTATTTTATACATTGCACACACAGAGTGTGGAACATTAAACATTTTAAAATTAACCATGATGTTGATTTCTTCATCCTAACCCACTCCTCCTAAGCAAGGAATAATCTTCATTTTACACACCCAGCTTCCCATATATGGTGTCAGGCTTCTATGTCCTCAACTACATCAGCATCCTAGCAGCCCCACGGTGAAGGGGCACCTGTAAAGCAGTCTGCCTCCCTTCAGCGACCAGCAGCTCAGCTAGGATATTTCCAGAGAAAGCTTGCTGGGAATAGACCTGCTCTTCAGGAAGATGGCCCAGGAACCAGGCTTGACAAAAGCAGGCTGACTGTTCCCCATTTCCTGAGGCACGCCACCAGCACTGGTGGAACAAACCCCTCTTCACACTTGCCACAGCCACTTCTCCAAACTCTACTGCCAGAGATCAGCCAAGTCCCTCATGGCTGGACGAGAAAAGCTGGCACAGCCAAGAGCTGAACCATTTACAAGGATTATTGGAGCATCTCCCTTATGAAGAAAGGCTGAGAGAGCTGGGACTCTTTAGTCTGGAGAAGAGAAGGCTGAGGGGAGACCTTATCAATGCCTATAAGTACCTAAAGGGTGGGCTGAAGGAGGAGGGAGCCAGACTCTTTTCAGTGGTTCCCAGTGAGATGACGAGGGGCAACAGGCACAAGTTGGAACATAAGAGGTTCCACTCAAATATGAGAAAAAGCTTCTTCACAGTGAGGGTGACAGAGCCCTGGAACAGGCTGCCCAGGGAGGTTGGGGAGTCCCCTTCTCTGGAGATTTTCAAGACCCGCCTGGATGCAGTCCTGAGTAACATGCTCTAACGTGCTCTAGGTAATCCTGCTTCAGCAGGGGAATTGGACTAGATGATCTCTATGGTCCCTTCCAACTCTAAAAATTCAGTGAAATTCAGTGAAATTATTGGAACCCTGGGAACATGACACTCAGGACTGAGGAAGTGTCTTAATTTCTGGCCCAGAGACTCAGAGGACAATTGCTTTACATGTCATGAACGGGGGTGTGAAAAGCCTCAACTGCCTACATTTGATTTGCCTGAAATTTGAAGACAGCAACTTGGTGAGGTTCTTCAGCACAGGCAAAATCTAGATACTAAAAAGATATCTCTTGTACATGCATCTTCATACACAAGAGAGTGATATATTAGTATCAGAGAAATTACAACTGAGCCAAGAAATTAAGTCTCTTGTAAGATAAAACTAGTTTCCCAAACAGAAAGATGTGAGGATCTTTCCCAGAGTACCCAACTATCCCGTTTGACAGTTGCTTTTTTCAGATGAGACAAGCCTTCAGACAAGATTTTCCAAGTTTTATTGAAAGGGCCACAGCACTTGAGGAAAAGGACTGAAATAAAATCCTAGAACCATCCTATGGCACAAGGAGCTGCATGCACTACACAGCTGTGCACACCTAGACAGAGAGCTCCATGAGCATGACAGGAGCCTGGAGCAGCAGAAGCCCCAAGTCCTGAATGAGATGTGCATGCTGCAGCTTCACACCTCCACACCTATGTGTCCAACTGAGACTGCCAGCATCATGGCACACCTGCAAGTTCTACTAAGACACTTCCTAAGAGTCAGGCTATCTTGCCACCAACTCTAAGAAAGACAGGCAGACTGAAAAGATATCATCTTCCAAGGAAAACGTGCATCTGCAAGATTATAAGATGTATCTAACCATTTCCAATGAGGTGGGAAGAAATGCAGATGGTAAAGAACATGGGTGCCATTCAGCCTTGAGTCCTTCCATGTAGTCCTTAAGGACTACAGCAATGCTGTTTGCCACTGTAGGGAGAAAATTCACGTGGCCAAAGCATGATTAGAGTTCAAGCTGGCCAGCACTGTGAAGGACAACAAAAAGGTCTCTTTAAAATATGTTAGCAGCAAAAGAAGGATCAGAGATAACATTGGTCTGTTAGTTGATGAGGTTGGTCACCTCACAAATAGGGATGTAGCCAAAGCGGAGACATTTAGTGTCTTCATCGCCTCCATCTTCAATGCTGATGATGGGCCCTGAGACCACAAAGCCCTGCATTGGAAGACTGACTGTGGGGATGATCAACTCCCAGCCCACACTGAACCTGTTCGAGACCTGCTGCTCCAGCTGGATGCATGTGTAATCTATGGGGCCCAATGGGATTCATCCCAGAGAACTGAAGGAGCTGGCCTGTATCATTGCGGGACCTCTCTCCATTATTTTTCAATGGTCTTGGGAGTCTGAAGAGGTCCCGGTTGACTGAAAGCTGGCAAATGTTGTCCCAGTTTTCAAGAAGGGTAAGAAGGAAGACAACTACAGTCGACTACCGTAGTTGACAGTTGCCAGTTGACTACTGGTAATCACAGGCCTGTCGGTCCCACTTCAGTGCCCGGCATAGTTATGGAAAAGGTTATTCAGGGAGTTATTGAAAAAAATTTGAGACACGACAGAGTCATTGGTCATAGCCAGCACAGGTTCACAAGGGGAAAGTCCTGCTTAACCAACTTAACTTCCCTTTACGACAAAGGCACCCATCTAGTTGACCAAGGGAAGCCAGTGGATGTGGTGGTTTTGGATTTTAGCAAAGCTTTTGATACAGTCTCTCACAGAATCCTTCTGGATAAACTGTCCAGCACACAGCTAGATGAGTCCATAATGTATTGGGTGAGCAACGTTGGCTGACAGGTCGGGCTCAAAGAGTTACAGTAAATGGGGTTACATTAGGCTGGTGGCCAGTCACCAGCGGGGTTCCCCAGGGCTTTCTGGACAACACTCTTAGTGATGTGGTTTAGTTTTAGGCAGTCCTGCAAGGAGCAGGGAGTTGGACCCAATGATCCCTATGGTCCCTTCTAACTTGAGATATTGTATGATTTACTTTGCAGAGCAGCACAAAGAAGTAGGAGGCAAGCATCCTGACGCATCCTGAACATCCTAACAGTGAGTGCCAGCTTCCCAACAAGGTAAGACTGTGTAGTTACAGTGCAGTTACATACAAGTGTATTTTAAATATATCAAGACATAAACAACCAGAAAAAAATATTCTGCACATCAATAATCATTGTGTTCACACAAGTAAACCTGCTTGACCCACAAAGACTGATGGTAACTTCCAGTGCGAGCAACCAGGTCTACCTTCAAGACTGCAGAGAGTTTCAAGCATCATACCAGCCACAAACAATCATCTACCAAACATTAACAACATTCACAGCTAATGGACTGATTATAATGTTTCTGAAGAGAAAAAACACACACCTCAAAATCCCTCAGGCTGTATATAAACATGCCTATGATCTTTCATTTACCTGCCTTCCAAGTAATGGAAGCACTTCTTTGATCACAGTCTGCGTAGTGCTATCTTTATTCACTCGTAGAGAAACATATGCCATTCCCACCCTAAAAAGGAAAAAAATACTTATTTTAAGACAATCATTTGACCTATTCTGTGTGTACTTTTCTTACCCAAGCAGCAAATTTTCTACGGGGGTAGGCAGAAATTTTTATTAGTTGAAGAAAGTTTTTCACTGAGGCTCATGGCAGATGCAGTATTAGCCCCATAGACAAGCAAAGTCTTTCATCTCAAGGAACTGGTCCAGCACTGCAAATTAGTTTTTTTCTATATACAGGATTACCTACAAGTCTTTCATAAAATTTGGCAATGTAGCTGCATTAGTAAAATGAAAAAATGTTTAAATTTTAGCCCACTGCTCTTAAGAAACAAATAGGTCACCAGCCAGTCTTGTTTCCACTGCTAAATATCCTTAAAATATATATTGTCTCAGTGGTGATAAATGGAATAGATATTTTTTCTTTATTTTTTCCTCCTGTTTTCATATTAGAAATTACACCGAATACTTCCCACTTAATATTTCTTCCAAAAAAACCCATCAACACATGTATGTCACCATTTCTTTACAGATGCAGTGAATGTAAGGTTTTATCTTCCTTACCAAATGCACAATAATAGAACTGCACAAGTTGCACAGTACATCCCACGCATGTAAAGAAACCCACAAGCACATTTCCAGGCACAGGGATGAATAATAAGTATACTACTAATTCAGAAAAATAAACAGAAGAATCCTGAAACACAGAAGATGAAACTACATTCTCTGTTATACTTGCGCAGCTTCAATAACTGAAACACATCGGGCTAGACTAGAGAGGACAAATGTAGCAAAACAGGACAACCTTGGGATAAAGGAGACCACTCACTTCAGCCAGGCAGGATAAATTCTGATCACTTCCTCATCCTTTGGTTTGGCTCTGATGATCCAAGCTTCAGGAACGGATTCTCGGAATACCGAGCCCAAGTTGCTGTCCTCTGCAGCATCGTTCCTGTTGATAACATCCTCAGACAGCAGCGCCTGCTGTGTAAAAGTCTGAAGCTCATACTCCTGCTGGTCGTCGTTTATGTAGTATGCCCTCAAAGCAGCCTCCTACAACACAGCAAGATAAATTAACATTTTCTTGAAAAGACACCATTAAGAGCTGTGTAGCCATAGACATTTATGAATACCTTACTTACGGAACCAACCTTTAACGCATGCTTTAAGCGCAGAACAGTGGATAAATAGCAATGGCAAAACCAAAAACAACAGCCAAGTTTTGAAAACAAATTTAAGTAGAAGATACAAAACCAAAACCTGAGGTATCAATGGATTTGAACACAACCCACAGTATTTTTGTCAAGTGATAGTCATTTTAACTGCATAGATCAAGTGTAAAAATTCAGCACCAATAAAGCTACACTCACTGCATGCAAAATTTACTCCACAAGGAGAATGGTAAATTACACTTGATTGATTGTGCCCAACTTTGCATATTCAATCTTCTTGCACTACAGGGATGCTGAAAATCAGTGAGCTTCTCAGCCACAAGGCTTCCCTGAACCTACACACCTGTGAAGAGGAAAGGTAAGGGCTGTCCTTGGAAGATGCAAGCAGTGACAGGAATTTTACATCCATCAGTGGCCCTTGTCTGCAGCACCTCTACTCAGAGGTGCAGTGAATAAAGCCCAGTAAGTCACTTAGGAGAACTGGTATTAATCTGCCCCAATACGTTAAGAAGCAGAGTGACAAAATGTGCTTGAAAGGCAAGCAACACTCTTAAATAAAAGTGGTTTCAGCACAATTTTCCTTGAAGATCTTTGACACGTGGAACACTACAAACCATTTTCAAAACTCCTGCTGATTTTGAGCACAATATCAAGGTAAAAACCTGAGTGAGCCATAGGCTGAAACTGTCAAAATTCTGACATAATAAATTCTCACCAAGCTCACTTCTACTGTGCACCACCCCGTGCTCCCTCTGGGCAGAGCAGGGGGTCTCTGCCCAGCCCAGTAAACTAAGATCTGTACAGAAAGTTTGATTTAGTACTGAGTCATGCTTCCACCCCAGACGGAGCACTGGCAAAGCCATTGGCCACTCTGTGATCAGTAATTCATTACTTTCACAGCCAAGAAGCGGAGGTAACTACGGCACGCTTCAGTCTTCAAAGCCGATGAACTGAAGTGCAGTAGGTGGTGGTTGTCCAAGAGAAACATCAAACCACTAAATACCATAGAAGGGGAGCAAGATCTAAGGAGCTGATTATCCAGTATTGCTCACATCAGTAAAATCAGACTTCAGTGTCAGAGAGGGAAGGAGAATGACTGCTTAACATGTGATATGCTGTGGTCCCCATTATGCCATAGATAAGTAGCCCACTGCTTCTTCAGCTGCTCTAAAATAAGAGCACTGCAGAAGTCGTCAAATTATGCTGTAATATTATAGCCTACTTACAGATTTTGTTGTTGTTGAGTTACATCTGTAAAACTATCAGCTTTTGACTATTGTAATATACAATCCCACGCCCCTTTATCACACTGGAACATTGACCTTCACCGGGTATCTTACCACAACTTCTTCATTTTTTGCAATCCTTGGAACTGAAATCAGTCGAAATTGATTGCGTTTCACTGCATCATTCCCATCAAATATCTTTAATGTTTGTTTACCTGAATGAAAACAATTATTGTATTTCAATAACACACCCCTCAAATCATAAAGCTACCTGAATAGGAAACAAATAATGGAACTTGTAAAAATCTGCTTTTAACCCGCTGAACTTTACCACAAGCTTTGAGGCTGAATCTTGTCATTTTAATTTTGTTACTGTTCATTTAAAACAAGGGTACATTCATGGAGAAAAGCGGGAAAAGTATTCCAAGTAATCATCATAGTTTTATCCTGGCTTTTGATGTAACTGTTTACATCTAACTATACGGTTTACGTTACAACTTCTTCATCCTCACCATTCAAGGCTGAGTTTCTTCCTGGCAAGTTCAACAACATGAAAACTGAGACAGTGCCACCACCTTCAGAACAGCTCCCAAAGCACTGCCAGTTCTGAGAGCATCCTTCCAAAGAAAGTCCTTAAAGTGCCTATGAAGACAGGCTGAGAGAGTTGGGGTTGTTCAACCTGAAGAACAGAAGGCTCTGGGGAGACGTGGTAGGAGCTTTTCAGTGCCTGAAGGGGGCTACAGGAGAGATGGGGAGGGACTCTTTATCAGGGAGTTAAGCAATAAGATGAGGGGTAACGGCTTTAAACTGAAAGAGGGGAGATTTAGATTAGGTATTAGGAAGAAATTCTTTCCTGTGGAGGTGATGAGACACTGGAAAAGCTTGCCCTGAGGAGCTGTGGATGCCCCATCCCTGAAGGTGTTCAAGGCCAGGCTGGATGGGGCTTTGAGAAACCTGCTCTAGTAGAAGGTGTCCCTGTCCGTGGCAGGGGGGTTGGAATTAAGTGATCTTTACGGTTCCTTCCAACCCAAACCATTCCATGACTTTTTAAGTATTTTTTAAAATATGAAAAGTAGTTTTACCAGGTGGATTTGGCTTTTCAGTTTTCCCTTTTTTTCCAACTATCAACTTAGTGGTTTATGTCTGTTGTCAATTATTTTTTTTGTGTCACAGTATAAGTAACTTTAAAATATCAACTCTCACTTTAAAGTATCCTTGAAACTCCACTGCCATTGCATTGAGATTATAGCACACATTAGAAAGTGATTCACTCCTTTAAACTTTGCTGGATTAATACCAGAAAAAGTGAAATTATTTTTAGAAACAGATTTCTGTCAGAGTGATCTCCATGGTGACTTTAGCGTAGCCAAATTTTAACCAAAAGGTACACTGTGTCCTGGGTGACCTTCTTTAGGGTTAACACAACTTCAGAAAACACCGCAAACGCTGGTTACTGACAGCACAGCCAATGTTCTGAGTATGAACTTTCATAACATTATCAAAATCTCTACTGTTTTCTCTTGCAACCTAGAGGGTAGACAACCATCTGAGAACAAAAACATTCGTCCAAGTTTTAGTACTTGCTTTCATTTGAATTGCCTTTGTAGTCTGCTCTTGTTAGATACTAGCTGGCCTGAGCAAATCCCTGGCAATTTTAATTGGAGATTTTTTTTTTTTTACAAGCTCTCCACTTAAGACCAGCCAAATGTTGCAACTGGCTTGACTCTTAAACTGGTTCACGAGGAGGAGTTTAGATCTACAGACAAGTAGTAACATCCTAAACTCAAGTACGTTCCTTAGCTAAATACACAGTATACCCAGCCCTGCTTTCCTTAAGGTAATCTGGCTATCTGTCACACCAAACAAGCCCAATTTATCAGTGGAAAATCATGTTTAACTTTGTCACTGTCCTCCTCACAGGTGTCACTTTTACTACAACCTGATGAAAGATGGCTTTTCTTGCACATGAGCTTCTGGGGACACCTTAACAAAAGAACAAACAGCTACTTATCTTAACACAACTAGTCATCCAGAAAAACACTCCTCAACTAATTCAAGTGCACATCCACATGCAAGTTAAGGGGTGTCTCATGCCAGCCTGGTTTGTCTAAGTAGCCTTAAAAAGAAGCTCAACTATAATCTCTTTTAAAGTTAGGTAAGGCTCTTTCTCCCTCCTGTTCCAGTTTTTAAAAACTAGAAAAAGACCCAATTAAAGAAGTTAAATCTACATACCACTACTTAGTATTAAAAAAACCTTGCTAATATGCAACAGATGCACATAAAAATTTTGGTATTTAAAGGAGTTCCTGCCTGTTTTACAAGTCTGACACTTTACTGCCAAACGTCTTTTATCTTTTCCTGCTGGATCAGACTACACAGTATCAGGACTTTCTCCTGAAAAACACATTACTTTTTTTCTTATCATGGGATACTGAGTTGAAAAAAAGCTGTTCATGCTTACGCTATTCAAGGGAAAAACGACTACAAAACAGTCAACTCCAGGCATAATCTACCAAACTATGGAACTTGATTTCAGAGGCTAAGATACCAAGTTTTCCTGGGAAAAGGCTAAAGAGCATTTGAGGAGTCCAAAGTGCATGTCCTTTGACTTCCAAATCCCCACAGACAGGAGGACACAGCTTCTGAAAAGCCTTCTGTGTGGTTTGTGGCAGAGACAGGAAAATGATGTAGTCCTGAATGCTTTTGCCATGGAAGAAAGCTAGAGGCCTATGCCAAACATATTGGCAGAACTTAAATTCTAGCAATGCCATTTACCAAGAACTATTTTTCCCAACAAAACTCGTGCTCTCCACATGATTTCTGCTCTCCTTCTCTAGTCATTGCTACTTCAAATTACAACAGTGTGGACTGGTAAATTTTGGTGGATTTTTCAGTATTACCATTCACAACCTACACCGCAGCACTAAAGCAAGTAAGAATTGTGTATTTTTTTCTTTTACTGAAGAGAGTCTTTCAGAATCCCAGGTTCTTCCTTTCTCCAGCTGTTCCTCCTCCAGGCAAGCTATTTGCAGGTGTGTCACTTCTCTGAACTTGTTTTCATAACCATATCAAATCCCTCTAGTTCCAGGACAGTTTTGAAGGACAAAGCCATATTAAGAGCCATCCTCCCACACTGGTAGCCACCTCTTCACCCTTCTCTTCTCCAAGCATCTGCTATGGGTATCACCACTTGATCTGGTTTCACCTGCTTCTCCTTCTAGCTTCAGGGCTCTAAATCCATTTAATTAATGTTTCAGAGGAACATGTGACATGCTTAGCTATCTGTAAGCAGTTTTAGCAGAGTACAATGACCTTTTTTATGAAGGCTGAACATTTTCATAAGTATCTTTAGAGGAAAAGTCCTTCAAATCCACACGTTGCCTTTGTTCTTTCTGAAAACAAGTTCGTGCTTGCAGAATTACAGTGAAGGTTCTCCTCCACACTGTCAGCAGGTTTGGGAGAGGACATAAGCAAGCCATCAGCCAATGACTTGGGTCTATCTAATACAAGAACACCTCCCTTAGTCGGCACGTGAGCAGCACACTGTCTGGCAAAAAATGTGCCGTGAAAGGACACACTGTGGAAAGCATGTTTGGTGACATTGCTGCAGCCCCCATTCCTCTCGTCAGTCAGGATCCCCTAAAAACTGCTTCAAAGAGGGTTTTCTCTTGACAGCTGCACTTTGTCCTGCAGAGGACGGGCACACGCTGAAGCAGAGACTCCACACGCAGATACCAAGTGGTGAGAGACACCCTTGGGGCAGAGACTCCCAGGTCAGGACCATGCCCTTCGCTCGTCACACATCCCTGTCTGACAAATGGGTTGCCCACACACATGGCCAGAAAGTCTCTTGAGCCCTCCACACACCTCCTGAAACGTGCCTGTACACATTTCCAGTGGGCTGCTATGGAGAAACTGTACCCAAGCACGAAGACTAGCAGGATCTTAAAGCAAAGAGAATGCATAATCACAGGAACAACCCAAAAAGCATGGATCTTCATGTCATTCTTAAGTATCTACCATTTAATTTTTAATTTGATAAGCCTTGTCATAAGGCTTATCAAATCATTCCCTCTAAGGCAGGGAATAAATTAACACTAGCTAATAACATTTGTGAGTATTTCTCCATAGCCTTCTGGCAATCGTGCTACAGAACTACAGGGAGATTTTTTCAATCTTTCTTCTTGAAGAGATTTTCCATAAAACCTCTCTACTTTTTCAGGAAGCAGTTAGGAAGAGGTGCTTGCCTTCCCAGAAACAGACATCTAGATCAGCCAACATTTTGACTACCAACTAATATGAGACATCAAGGATGAGGGAGAAAGGGATTCAGGGAACGAGAGAGGGACAGGACACTGAATGGGAACCGAGCCAAAGGGGCAGCAACACTGTGGAGCAACACGTTGTGTTTGGGGAAGGAGGGGAACTGGGAGAGACAGGCTGGGGAAAAGCACAAAACACAACTTGGTGAGAAGCAAGTACAATAATGGGCGACATTAAGTGTCAGAAAAGGCAGATAACGGGGGATGATGGGAGGAGAGGAAAGAAGATATGACGATTGGGGAAAATGAAGCAAAAGAAAAGTAACCTGATTTTTCAGAACACTCATTTTTCTTTTCCCAGTATTACAGGCAATTACACCAATAAAAGGAAATACATAACCTCTTCCAGCACTTAAGCTGCTAGTTCATTCAACACAGTTGAGCATAATCCTGTTTTTCAAAGTATCTTCAAATGCAAGTGAAGCAAACTGTCTCGGGGCAAAAACTGTTTTCACCGTGACACCAGGTACAGCAATTTAACCTGCAAATTAGTATCTCCTGAAGTACCACTGAACAGAAGCTTTTGTGAGAAAATAAATTTCTTCTCCACACCCTCAACAAAGCCCAACTACTGTCTATGGAAAAGCTTCAAAATAAATAAAAGCTGCCTAGGCCTCCCTACACAATAATCAAGTACCTGCAGCTTTTATGATTCCTGGCAAGCAATTAGGGCAGAATCTAATGTCTTTTCATGTTCCGAGACCCCTCCAAACTCACACACAAATAAGAGCTCTTAAGTCATTTTTTTATTTCAGGAATTACTGAAATGACTCCTCTATGATTAATTTGTTGTATACATACAACAAACCAAATCTCTTTTTTTCCCCTCCACTTCCCCTCCATATTACCACAAAAGAATATGAATGATTTTCAAAAGTTTGCCGTTGACTTCTCAATCTTGACACATTACATCTATGGTTGCATCTCAGCTGAGACCAATGAATTCTGCCTCCAGGAAAACTAGAATAATCTGTGCTGGCTGAAACCTGAAAGGCACCCCTAAGGAGCGCTTTTAATCCCATTTGTTACCTCCACTGCCAGCTATCTGTCAATACAGAGCAGTTTTATCACTTATATAATCCCAGAATGACCAAGAATTATTTTAGTATGAAAATGGACATTGGGACTCAACTATTTCCCCACTACACTAATGGCAGCATCCACCTGATGCTTACCCTACCATCCCCGTAACATTCAGTTCTCCTTAGGTTAACTGTCCGGTGCACAGACAAGTCCTTAGAAGCTGGCTCATGTTCTCACACACCAGGATTTATAGTACTTTTCCAAACCTGCTCTGTAAATCTGTTAAATCTATCATTTCAGAAAGTGTAGGGTTGTTTTTATGGTAATTTTACGCTTTTGGCCTCAGTATCTTGGTTGGCTAAATTCCATGGTTGATTTAACACGTTTTAGCTCCCAAAACTGAGATCTAAATCTTCTAACTTTACAGTTCACTCAACAAGCAGTAACAAAGAAACAAAAAGGAATGCACACCACTGATTCGAATTTTCTTCCAGTATTAATCTACAGACCTTGCAGCCTTTTATACTGGCTTCTTTCCTGTGGAAAAGTGTGTCTTTACAAGTCAATATTATTTGATTTGTTCTGACTTATTTTCACTGTTTTTAAAAATATATAACTGTAAAATGTGGAGAGCTGGAATTAAGAAAAGCTACAATCTTCTGGAATACAATTCAATTCAGACAGCCCTAAGGGAGAGCACTGTAACATCCCAAAAGATGTGGCAGACGTACTGAGTCAACAAACAGAAGCTAATGAGCAGCTCGCTCCCAACCCATATTACACAAATGGTATTACCTAGATACTGGTAGAAGAGGTCCAGCAGGCTATAAACATGCCTCTGTCGTGTTTAATTACTGAATTTCACTGAATTTTTTAGAGTTGGAAGGGACCATAGAGATCATCTAATCCAACTCCCCTGCTGAAGCAGGATTGCCCAGAGCTAGAGCACGTTACTCAGGACTGCATCCAGGCGGGTCTTGAAAATCTCCAAAGAAGGGGACTCAACGATCTCCCTGGGCAGTCTGTTCCAGGGCTCTGTCACCCTCACTGTGAAGCAGTTTTTTCTCATATTTGAGTGGAACCTCCTATGTTCCAGCTTATGCCAGTTGCCCCTCGTCCTCTCACTGGCAACCGCTGAAAAGAGTCTGGCTCCATCCTCCTTCAAACCACCTTTTAGGTGCTTAAAGGCATTGATAAGGTCTCCCCTCAGCCTTCTCTTCTCCAGACTAAAGAGTCCCAGCTCTCTCAGCCTTTCTTCATAAGGGAGATGCTCCAATCCTTGAATCATCTTCATCACCCTTCGCTGGACTCTTTCCAGTAGCTCCTTGTCTCTCTTGAACTGGGGAGCCCAGAACTGGACGCACTATTCCAGTTGGGGCCTCATCAGAGCAGAGCAGAGGGGGAGAATGACTTCCCTCGGCCTACTAGCCATGCTCTTGCCTCTGCAGCCCAGGATTCCATTGGCCTTCCTGGCCACAAGAGCACACTGCTTGCTCATTGTCACTTTGCTGTCTACCAGGACCCCCAGATCTTTCTCTTCAGAACTTGTCTCCAGCAGATTCACGCCTAACCTGTATTAGTGGGTTATGACTCCCCCATACACAGAGAGGCACAGAAGCACAACGGCTGGCAGGTGAACCCCAATAACTTTGTCACAGAAGTTATCAGAGAAGCCATGGCCTGCCCTGATGCAAGGGCATCAGCCCCATGGGACGGGGGTTGCACCCACCATGTCAGTCCACAGGAGAAACTCTTTGGGTCACCTCAGCAGCTGAGGCAGCTGCTCAGGTTGTGGGGCTCTATGAGATACATGGGAAGAGCATTCTGGGTTTGTACAAGAGTTGTTAAGGGATGTTTAGAGGAGGAACCACAGGCAGGGAAAGGGAGGGATCAAGGCAGTTTGGGGAGGAACAAGCATGGAAAAATGAGGGATAAGGAGATAAAAGAAGCTGGTCACAGGTAAAGAGGTTGCTGGCTGTTGTGCCTGCCTGGCCATGCCCTGCACCTGCTCAGCACAGTCTGTCCTGTCTTCTTATTAACTGTTATCTCTAATTTTCTTTGTGGGTGTCGTTTCCACTCTTCTGCATGTGTGCGTATGGGTTCATCAGTGCAGCAACTGAAGTAGGACTGCAGGTCACTGTTACCCACACGTCCATGGTGCAGCAACCAGAGTGACAGATGCTGTGCGTCTTGCTGGCATGCAAGATAAGTGGCCTGGGAGCCACATGTGCATGCATCGCTGTGAATAAGGCACCTGGCTACTGGAGGGACCATGAGGCCCAGGATGACTGCTGGAGAGACTGTGGGGGCTGGGGGTCCACCAAGAGACCTAAAGGGAGAAGGGCGGTGTGTGCATATATGTATGTACACATGCATGCACACAACCACACATGCATGTATATATACATATATATGTATCAGAATACATATATGTATACACACACACACTCCCAACTAACAGACCCTCATCCTGCTCAGCCAGAAGGGACAGGATGCTGCAGCAGCTTCACCTCTACTGGGATACCGGATTTGGAGACCCCTAACATCATTAAACTAAAGCTTTCAAACATCTCAGCAACTTTTTTGTGAATGCTTTGAGTTTAGAGAACTAGAATCACTCCCTACCTATTAAACTTCCTAAATCATAGCAAAGTAACTGGGCTTTACGTTGACTTCTGTTTTGTGAAAATGTATTAAGAGGAAGTAATTTCTTTTAATGCCACTGTTCTATTTAAAACACAATTAATATTTCTTTACATGAGCCTTGAAAATATACCATTTACTGCTGCTGCTTTCTCCAGTCCATAGATGGACACTATATGAACGAAAGACATACTAAAGTTTGCATCCTGCCTCAAGATTTCTTATCTCTTTTCCTTCTTTTGGGAAGGCTGTCTAAAGCTGAACTGTCCTGTACTAGTACTTTCAACCAATCCAGTTGAAATACGTGGATCCTCAATTTCCTCTCTTTGACAGTCATGAGTAAGGGAAGTAACCCCAGCTGATGAAGTATAAAGGTCAACAACTTAAGTCACTTATAACACTGACAAAGTGAAAGTTTCTTAGATAAACTTCAGTTAGTCACAGCCTGCTCCAATAATAAGGGAGAATGTTGGTGGATCATAACTTAGTCACTAAAGAGACACCAGTGTCAAATCTTAAGAAATAAAAGCATGCCTGAGATCACTTCCATAAGTGAGTTAATTATTTCCTGAGCTGGATTTTTTAAAAATCCAAACAGCATTTGCGCAATTATCCTATTGATATTGTAAGAACCCTAAACTAAACAAAAAAAAAAAAATTATCAATATTGATTGGAAATTTTGTCTTTTACAACAATCCATGCAGCTACGTTAGGTAGCAAGTACTATGTTTTTCTAGTTACTAAGATGGATATAGGGGGTGGGATGACCTTAAATTGTGTTTGGCTTCATCTTCTGAAAAGTAGAAGATAGGCTAATTCCAACACCAGAAAGCTCCACAGCATAAGAAGCAACCAGCCCAGCCCAATCCTGATACACAGGAACATATATACTCTTACTGCAACATATCCAAGCAGAAAAAAAAAAAATTAAGAAAAAATAAATAAATTACCTGGTGTCTTCAGTAAGGTTTGGATCCAGCTATTTAATAGTTTTTCATAAGGCAAAGCAAGTTAAAATTACATGAATAAAGACTGACATGGGTGACTATTCACCACTTACTAAAATTTTGCTTACTTGAATCTGTTGAAATTTGGACATCTTTTGCTGATCCCTGTGTTGAGCCATCAACATCATCATCTTCATCTGTGAAAATAGAAACATTTTAGGAAAGGATTCTTGTTAATTTGAATTAGGGGGGAAAAAAAAATAAAGTGTTTGTCATTTAAGGATGGTTTCCCTCAAAGAAGCTAACAGAAAATAATCCAATCAGAAAAGCACGCTTTCTTCAGCTGCTTATTTTACGATAATAATCCACACTAGAAAAAACAGCATAAAAAACCCCAAACCTGCACTGTCAGGTAACTACAGTGAAGGCATACCTGAAGTTCTTCTACTACTAACTTTAAACATTGCAACTACTGCATTTCATCCCTTTCTCAGCTGTTTGCATGTGGCCAAATTATATATGGTTTCCATTAAGTTTTAAACAACCAGATCAGAGCAGGAATTGCAGTAACAGTTTTCCAGTCGTAAGTAGGGGTATTATATAAATTATTTCCATAACTGAAAAATAGATTTGCTGACACTCAAAGACAAAGAAATTACTGCACTTCAGAAGAGGACTTCGATAGCAGCTCAATGCTCTCACTAAAAGCCAGGAACGAACATCTTAGATAACGCAGCCTGTAAAGTCACACATAAAATACTTAGAAAATATTAAAATAAAAGCCACTACCATTTGCATTTGCTTTTGTGAAGATAATATCCTGACTACATTCTCACTCTTGACACTCAGGTCCATACAGAAAGAATGGTGCAAATCCAAACATGGTACATTTTTCTCCTCTAAAGGTAGCAGTGGCGTGCAACATAAGAATCCAGCGTGCTGATCATGTCATGGTATTCATACTCCCACCCATTGAAACTCACAGTCAGTCTTCATTGGGATGCAGTCAATTGGCATCCTTTATAAAACTATAAACAACTTTTATAAAAAGGCAACACCTTTATAAAAACTATGCCTTGCAATTGATGGAGAATGCAGGAAATTAAAGCACACACACACAAAAAAAAAACCCAGAAAAAAAAATACAACCAGTAAAGACCGATCTTCAGAGCAAAAAAGGTACCAGGGAAGTCAGAATCCTAATGCAGGAAAACCTTCCAAGAAAGAATCACAGCACGTCAAGAAGGGTACTTTGCAGGAGTCCTAAACTGGAGACCAGGCAACTTACTGAATATTTGAGTAACGCTCCAACTGACTACAAGAAAGACCAGCAATAATGTTTCTGGGTGGGGGGGTTTAAAATATTAAAGAAGGGCTGAAATACTTTCCTGTCAGAGTTGAGAGACAAACAGATTAAGTTTAAAATTGGAGAGAAATTTAGACAATATGGTCTTGAAGTCCCTGAAATAAACGGAAGCTGAATGCCTTCTTGAATTTCACTTCAGACAAAATCAAATTAAATAAAGAATAAGTAAATACAACAATAAGAAATTAAAGATATCCTGGTTGCTCCCAATTTTTTAAGCTTAGATGGGAAGAAGTTGACATCTTTATTTTATTACTCTTTCTCCCACAGTCTGGACAGTAGACAAATCTACGCTAACAGCATTGTGAAATTATTCCAAAGAAGTTCTTCTTACAAAATATGCAGAGAGAGGAGTCACTTGGAGGAAGGGGAGATAACTGCTCCACCACTGCTTCCTCCCATAACCCAAGAGTTTTGCAAAGATGCTTTCAGCACAGAGATGTTCACTGAACGTTGGCTGTGAAGCTCAGAGTTTACTCAGTGGCAAAAGCTAATCCGGACAAATGCTCCCCAGTCGGTCAACGATGATGTGCTGCTTCTCTGTCTAGGACAAGTAGCTGGCACTTCCCAACCATCAGCTTGGGAAGATCTGTGCTGCAGCAGTTCACTCATCCAATCAACTGCCAACACCTCTTTGGTAACGCAGGGTGGTCTTTTCACAACCTTCTAAGTGATACCTTTCAATCAGCTGCAGCAACAGATGAGCACCCTCCATGCATGCCACAGTGCAAGGACTTCTGAACGAGTGTGCTTGCATGATACATCCCACAAGTGAGGACAGAAGCGCTAATTATCCTCCAACTGAGCTGAAGTGCTCCTTGCTCCCTGGAAACATCCCTAACGTGCATGCAATCTCTGAGATCTGCCCATGCGGAGCCTATGCTTTTCCCTGGAAAAGCAGCAGCAGCTCCCAGGGCAGCTGTCTCAAGCTGCTCCATGGTTAGAGAAGTTTCAAAGGCATCCTCAAGACTGTCAGGGAGCTGCTGGACCTGTCACACATCTTGGTAACTTTCAGCACATGCCAGAATCTAGTGGGTTTTTGAAAGAAAATGCAGGTCTGCTCTGTGAGAACAGGTAAGAAGAGGGACTAACATGCCATAGCACTGAGCTCCCTCGATGCAGGATGATGTGAGAATTAGTTTAAGGCAATTCCTAACTCTGTCTTTAAGGAAGAATCTGGGCAGAAGGAAAGACCTGCACAGTGACGGTACTCGGTGCCTTTGGCAGGGACCTGCAGACAGCTGGTCTCCAGTAGATAACTGAGAGAGGCAAACAGCTCTTAAAGCAAGCCTCAACAGGATCTGAATGGTGTAATGAGGAGCCACACCTGACGACACTGGACTTGTACATGAACATCAGGGACCTGAGTGCTAAAACAAGTGTGTCCAACTTTGGAGTCCTCAACACAGGAAGGACATGGACCGGCTGGAACGGGTCCAGTGGAGGGCCACAAAAATGATCAGAAGGCTGGAGCATCTCTCCAGTGACGACAGGCTGAGAGAGTTGGGGTTGTTCAGCCTGGAGAAGAGACGGTTCCAGGGAGACCTCACAGCAGCCTTCCAGTATCTGAAGAGAGCCTACAGGAGAGCTGGAGAGGGACTCTTTATCAGGAAGTGCCGCAACAGGATGAGGGGTAATGGTTTTAAACTGAAAGAGGGGAGATTTAGATTAGATACTAGAAAGAAATTCTTTACTGTGAGGGTGGTGAGGCACTGGAACAGGTTGCCCAGAGAAGCTGTGGATGCCCCATCCCTGGAGGTGTCCAAGGCCAGGCTGGATGGGGCTTTGAGCAACCTGGTCTAGTGGGAGGTCTCCCTGGCCTGGGGGGTTGGAACACGATGATCTTTAAGGTCCCTTCCAACTCTAACCATACTATGATTCTATGTGTCACACACCATCATCGGCTAAGAAAAAACACAACAAAATGCCTTATGCACAGCAGACTGCAAGACAGGTACCCCACCACAAACATTACTCCCCATGACTTCTGCTGAGCCAGAACTGTGGCCCATCAACCATGCAAAAAGGAAGATGTCAAGTGCTGGGGGTAGCCACCAAGCTCAGAGGTAGGCCTGAGACCAACAGCAGGAGGAAAGGAGAGCATCCCCATGGCTCAGCCCCTGCTCCCCTGGGTGTCAGCAACCCCTCGGCCCTGGGAGACCACTGCCCCCCACACCACAGGGAGCTAAGCCCCAGGAGCAGAAACCAGTATGAAAGAGACCTGGTGTTAGAAAAGAGATTTTTCAAGGAGTTGCTGTATTTCATCCGGGTATGTGCAGGCTGAGCACCACAAAAATGCATTCTGGCTTTCCAAGCATGGTGTGTTTTCTTCATTGTTTTTTTTTTTCCCATATCACATTAAAGCACTGGAAGTGATCCAAATTCAGTTACTGAGTATTTCCCCTGTGTCTGTTTCTGACCCTCAGCTAATGACTGATATGCACTGCATTCTCTCAATTCAAAGTACAAGACACATTTTAATAAAAGGAATGCAAAAAACATTACTTCAAAAAAACTCGAATATGCGTTAACATGAACTAATACCCTCAGCATATAGCCCAAGTCCTGAAATGGAAAACCTTCTCTTCTATCATTTAAAATAATGAAGGAAGAGAATACAGGGTGCAGCTACAAGCTTGTATTTTTTCACTCAAGGTGCTCCGAGTTCAATTTTTACTTAAGGGTGATTTAAAAATTAAAAAAGGAAAAAGTTTAAGTCTGACATATTAAAAGAACGCACCACTGTTTAAAAGACAAACAGTTAACATCAGAAAAGGCACACTCAAAGAGGCTATTTAAAACGTTTGTGATTAACTCCTGTTAATAATAATACAACTTCATCTTCACTTAAGCCTTTGGGACGCTTGTAGAACACCTAACAACAGACCTGAATCAAGGCTCATAATGAGTCTTCCAGCAAAACAATGCTCATCCAGCTTATTTCTGCTATTTCTTAAGTTGGAAGCATTGGAAACTCCATGACTTTGAAGTATGTGCTGTACTTCACCTTCCCCCACCCACAAGCAAATTCATTAAAAGGAAAAGTAACTCACTGAAAAAAACATGCCAACCAACAAAAGCAATGTAACGCCTCCTCTCCCCCTTCACACTTCCATAGGTCACTTCAGTGTGTTCAGGTTATGTAGACTGTTCAGGTTATGTAGACCTAGGGTCAATGCGTTTTATGCAGCAGCAGGACCCCTGCTATAGCTTCTGCCCATGAGAATGCCTGGCTCCTGCTAGTGAACAACTGCCTTCACCAAAACCAAACCCATGTTCAAAGCGGAAAATTCAAGAACAACCTGTCAGGTTGAGAAACGCACAGTTGCAAACATTTAACTTCCATGACCTATATTTTGCTTACCTTTTATTTGCTTTCTTATTGTATTCAAGCACCACAAGAACATAGTAATCAAAATTTAAATTAGAAAGTACTTCAGTGGCTTAAAAAAAAAGTCTATGGTTCCTAAAGAGCTTTTAAACAAACCTACACTCTAGATGGCAGCAGAACATTACCCTGCTCAATTCATTATTTCCTTTCAGCCCAGAAATCTTAAAAGGGCAGATGCTTAATCAAAGAGGCAAATAAAAATATCTGTATACATGATATGCCAAATAAAAACCAGCATGTATATCAGCAAGTGTTTGTAGCAATGATAACACTAATCTGCTAAGCAAATTTTTGGTTTTTAGGTTTTCACTTTCTGCATGCTTACTATTTAAAGAATGGTTTTCAGCTTGCCCTCCATCAGTAAACAGAATTTTCAGCATTTTGCACACAGTCTGCATTTAAAAATTTCTATTCTGCCCCAGGAAAGACCAAGAAGCTCCAGTATTGCCACAAAAGCAATTGAAAGTTAGCAATCTTATGCTTCAGTTAGTTACAACATTAGGTTAAGCATACTCATCAATTAATTGCATTCAACTTTGAAAGTTTTTACCTGATTCTGTTTGCAAGTTTTCTGATATTCGAAAACAATGCAGTTTGCTGAAGTTGCGAGAAAATAACTGCACACAGCTTGGAGGAAGAATCATATTCCTTAATCTTCCAAAAGTACATTCTGGTGTGACAATTATGTAGCAAGCAGCATGAGCCTATAAATAGAAGCATCAATTAAGAACTTAGTGAGACACAAAGCATATTTGTTTATAGCAAAACATGCACTGGAATTGCAAAACTCAGGCTAGGACATATATAGACCTTTGGTAAACCACTTTCATGAAATGAGTGACTCATTTTTGACCCCAGATTTTCATTTGTTTGATTTGGTTTTTATATAAGCAATCATGGGAGGTCTTAACATGTGAAGAAACTCCCCAACTACTACAAACCTGCTATATTAAAAACTAAAGGTTTTTATACAGCTGTGTGAAGAAATTTAAAGTTTTGGTCTCAAACCCTGGATCTTCCAAACTATACAGCTATCTACTGGGGGAGGTAGGAAAGGTAGGCAGGTTATACTGAATAACTTGAAAATAGCAGTATCCTCTTGCACAGCTGTACCCATTTGCAGATTCAGAGATAACGCAGTTTGGAGTTTTGTTCCGAAACCCAACTGGCTGGCTTCCACCTTTATGCTTGTGCGAGATCTTATGCCATTATTGAATACACATATCTTTGTATGCATGCCCATATGGCCTGTTACATTGCTTAGACTGTTCTCAAAGACAGCTCCTCCCACCTCAATTATGAATCAGATTTAAAATGCAAAACCCACAACATTTAAAAAAAATAAATTATTATTACAAATTATATTAGCATTATATTATAAATTATCATACCTGAAATACTCAGGTTTCATTTTAAATTATTATTACATAGAACACCTCATCTTGCATGAAATAGCAAATGAATGATTTATTACATATGCTTTTCAGATCCCACCCCATCTGGTGCTACTTTGCACTTTCATCGTATTTCAGTAAGAGGTAGCTTTAAGTGGATGGACCAATTGTTATCTACACAGCAGACTGTGTTATCTACACAGCATGTGAAAAGCTGTGGCTTTCATGAGGATTACTGAAGGGTACCATCACGTTGCACAGGAATTAAACATACATCATGTGAACGGAAAAACACAAAAACCAATATTGACAGCTTAAAAAAACACCAACCACACAGGTTAAGAACTCTTCTAAACTGAAAGAGGAATAAGCATACTAGAGTGGTAAAGTCTTTGACCTTGCAGAATTTGTACGATTTGAAAGAAATTCCAATTTCAAACAGGAAAAGTAACTGCAGGCTTCCAAGCAGAAATCTATAATAATTAGTCCCTGATGAATTTTAATTCCATTGGATTTATGTAAAGTTTAACTATAATTTTGAGAATTTCTCATTTTAATGACTAATGGGAGGGGTTTAAAAAAAATCACATTTTCCATCTAATGCATAAATATATATATTTATATAAAGAAGAGCACAAATTAATTGTATTTATGAAGTGTGTATTTCTAAAGTGTACAGAAAAAGTATACTTACATAAAGTCTAGATATGCATGTTCAAATAAGCACGTGCGTAAATATATATGTGGTTCCCCCAACTATAAGCAGCAGCACAACCTACCAGGATGCCACACCATTCACATCTCATGCCAGAGAGCACCTCCGAAGAGCCACAGGTTTTTTTGCAAACTTCACATCGAGCGCTGGAAGAAAGGTTTCCCTCCCTCCAGTGGTGGTGGTAAGTATCCTGGGGGAACACATCACAACTTAGCATTGCAGAAAACAGGTACAGAAGCATCTTCAACCTAACTTCAAAATCAGCATTTCAAACAGTTCTGAGGGAACAGCAATGCAGGCTAGGACAGTATTTTCTCACTATGAGTCTGAACAATCTTACATTTCACCAAAAGAAGTTTAAAACTATAAAAAAAAATATCACCTAGTGCCTTTTCTTCACAATCCACCTGAACCAATATCCTTTAAAAAAAATAATAATCCTGAAAGGTCAGTATGATGCATGTATTTTACAGTGAGAAGCTGGGCAGTTCCGCCTCAGACAGACCTCAGGAAGCCTGAGGAACATGATAATGTCCGCCAGGGATGCAATGCAGCCAACATAGAGAAAAATAAGAGTTCCGGGACAGCTTCTGCAATTCAGATTTTTACGTAAGATGCTTTAATATTTTTTTCTCTTTAACTGGGATGTTGTATACAATGCGCTGACTTTTCAGCTTCAATAAGCATCGTGAATGTGTCAGAATTTAAGTGCATCTCGCTATCTGCGACGCATTCTGAAGCCACACATTTCCTTTGCCCGCCATGAAGCAACAGAAGTGCTTTGACAATGGGCGGCATGCAAAAGAGAAGTCCCATACGCCCCCCTCTCCTCTACCCCGCGTTTTCACACCCAAAACGCAGGACCACGTTCTGCTGCAGAGGCGTCGGCACTTACGTGGTCCTGGTGCCCGTCCTGGTGACACTGCCGGCAGTCACTGCAAGCAAACAGGATACAGTCTGTGTGCACATGTAGCTCACAAACTAAAAGCGTGAAAACAAGAAAACTGCTGTAAGCTGGAAACCCCGGGGTTTTTGCAGCTCCCCCCTCTCTCCCTCCCTCCTTCTCCCCCTCTACCACCTCTTTGCACCACGCTTTCTTGCCTCCGTGCTCTTTTTTGTCGGGCAGAGCTAGGCAACAAAATAAGTTTATCAGCATTGTCCTGTGTGTTGCTCCACATCCTTTGTGTTAAACTGATGCAGTAAGTCTAAGAAATGGCTGAGCTAATTTTGCTCACACGCTCTTGCCTTTATTTCCTCCAACACAGCAAGTTATATTTGTAACAACTGTTTGGCTTACTAAAGCTTTGTCCCGCAGTTTCACAGGAACCGCTGCATACTCCAACGTAATCGTGCCTGAAGTCTACTTTGATTTAACCAAATTTTTAAAAAAGCTGAATGTTTGAAGCATTAACACAGAGAGACAGACACTCAATGTACTTGATTTTAAACCTGACCAGAATAAACTCGTACGCTAAACTCAGGGAAGATCTGTCCAAGCTATGTCTGCATATGGTGAATCATCATTTATTTCATTGTCAGGAAAAAGATAATAGTAGTTTTTTCAGCACAGTCTCCTAAGTAAGCTTAACATTGTCTTCCAAAATACCTGTTAGGTACAGTAGCTGGAAGAAGTTTTAGTGAAGCCTATAAAGTTTTAGGCAAGTTTGGGTTTGGATGAAGTACTTTCCTTATTTAAAAGCTGACTTGAAGCATCAGATGTGAAAGAAAAGAGAACCTACCCCAAAAAACTCTAGGTAAAGTGCTATGCTGCAAAAAATATTACAACTAAAAGACCTTCATTACTGCAAGAGTTAGGGAAGTTCTCTATGAGCCTCATAGACAGAGATGGATTAAATAGATCCTTCTCTAGCTGCTTTTTAAAGACTTGCACATATAAGCACTCTGGGAAGGCATTTGATTTTCTGTTGAGTACATGAAAGTAGAGAGCCGAGTGTCAAATTCTTCAAATATTTTTCTGTTCTGCTCAAACAGGTTATTGCTCCAAGCACATCACAAAAATCTGAAGACTGTAACCTGAAGACTGGAAGGTGGCAACTGCGTGTTAGCCACATTATCTGAAAGAATCTTGAAAACAGTATTAGATTACACAGAGAATACCTTATTTTGAAATCACTTTCTGGACTGGCGATCAGTGCTAACACCGCCTTATTCTAACCCCACAGAAGACCGTGACCTACCACCACACCAAAGCAAAGCCTCTTTTAACAGGGCTCACTAAGTCAACTGCTTTTATACAAGGTGTGACATGGTCCCTCCACTGCTCACAATTCTCTGTACTCACAGATATAACAGGAATATTTCACAGTTTTGCCAGTTCAGCCACCAGGCAAGCTAGATGCTTTAAGTGATCTGGTTTCTGTAGACCAAATTACAGCTTCAAGGAATTAAACAAAAGTGTTGGGTATTTTATCGTTACTTCTCCAAATGCAGGCACACACTGCCCTCTGCTATACTTTGTAGAGAACAGAGGTTTGGGGTTTTTTTCCCCTTGGTCTGATTCACATCTGCTGCTTCTAACATCACCCCCAACTCAGAATTAGTAAGAAAACATGTGCATGAGAGGGGCAGGAGTGTCATGGGAGTTAAACCCTTAAGACAGCTACCTCGCAGATAGCAAAGGCATGTAAAGATCAAGTCAAATCAGAGGGCTTACAAAAAGAACTTTAATCTTTAACAGCCCTTCCATAATCTACGCAACTTTCTAACTTGTAACAGGATGACAGTTTTCTGTTCAAGCTCTTCATGAAAGTGCTGCAAATTCCTTTATTGTTGCCAAAAAACCAAGTTGGTTAATTTCAGGTACATAAGCTTGGCAGAATAACCTTTAAAATGTTAACTGCCTCCCTCCCCCAGTAAATTTGCTGCCCCCAAATGTAATGCTTAATATGAAACTTTTGTAAATGATCCAACACTAAAAAAAAATTAATATATTTGGGTTACTCCCTTTCCTCTTTTTTTTCTCTCCAGCCCTTCTTCCTGGAGAGAAAAGGGAGAGCAACTCTCCAAGGTTCAACTGTTACCAGAGAATTCTACAGCAAAAACAGCTATCCAAAGCAATTAGTAATTTTCAGCAAAATTTGGAGTCCAAATACTATAATTTTTGCCAATGAAGTGTATGTACTTATCTCACTAGGGGTTAATACACATGCATGCTCCTTTCTGAGAACAGATGCCCCACCATGCACCCACAGAGTTTAGTACTTTTCTGAACATTTTCAGCTTCCTTTGCAGAAAATTTATCTTATTGTAAGATACAGAGTCCAAAACAAGTTATTTATATTATTTTAAAAGTACATCTAATTATGTACTAATTATGCATCAATCATTTGTTTAGAAAAGGTAACTTCACCTTAACCCTCTTTTCTCTCTCAATTATGGCAAAGATTCCAGGAAAAGTTCTTTAAATTCCAGTATCAGAAGAGAACATCATACCCAACACCAGGCTTGTACTACTAAGCAAGGAAGTAAGAAAATAAAAGAAAAAGTTCAACATCTCCATCTGGATTTAAAAGCTCGACAGCTTGAAACAGCTGACTTCTAAGACAAATTCCAAAGGTATTTTTGAAGAGTGAAGGAAGAATCTTGTGCATTTGATGAAGCTCAACTGCCCTTTTAAAGCTACATTTTGGGAAAGTATCAGAGAAACAAGTTGCAGGCTTATTGGTATTCAGAAAACGGGATAGCAAACAAGTCACACCACACAAAACAAGAGAACTGTTTAATCCATGCAAGGCACACAATTCAGAACCTTCACTGAACCAAAAAAAAAAAATGTCAGGCACTTTTAATACCTAAATGTAACATGGGATTTCATGTGTTTCTTGTTTAAGAATGAAATGGAAACTTAAATGGAAACGTCTGAAAAAACAAATATTCCCTTGCAACGGGTACAACACTAATACAGTTAAGAAAGTGAGAATATGAAAGCAAAACCTATAAAGCTTTAACTAAAATAGATCACTAAAGAAAAGGTATTTTCAAGAGTTAAGAGGACATAGCTAGCGAAAATATTATTTTCAAATTCTCTATGTTTGTCTCATGCCACACAAGTTCTGAAGCTTATGACGACAGGTCATCAGAAAAGACTGTGTGGTATCTGGAGCTCTCTGACCATCCCACCAAACCATCCAACTCACATGGTAACCACATTAAGTGACAGATTCCTGCTAGTCAGAAGAACATAGTTTAGATTTATTATACAACTCACCAGACAAAAGCAGGAACAAAACCACTGCACCCTTATAAGTGTAAATGCCCTGATCAAAGAGAAGTGTTTCCCCTACACCTAGGTGAACCATATTAAATAAGACATTATATTTATCATAACAATTTTGAAAACATCTCAAATCCCTATATAATTGGTTCTTCCCGCAGGAGACTTTCTTTTTTTTTAAACAGTTCACGGGTAATATTCCTTTATAATACTAAATTCTATTCAACCTCACAACATCAAATGTACAACAACAACTAGACATTCAAGACTGGAGACACGGGAGAATTAAAGAGTTGCCCCATGTCAAAATCAGTTAACAACTCAGGCCAACATGTATTTTAATGAAAAATTCTGGTGTTTGGGTGATTTCTCTAATTACTGTTTTTTCAGAGAATCTGTGTCAGAACACTCAGAGCAGTACTATTTTGACAAATAATATTTTCAAATATCTTTCCATTGAAGGCATGTCATCCCCATTACAAGCAACAGATAGTTGAGACCAGTAACACAGGAAAGTTATATTCCATTCTTTTTCAGAAAGGCAGAGGTTTTAGAAACATGAATACCTGATGATTCCCTGTACCAAAAGCTTCTATCAGAAACAGAAATAATTACCTCAACAGGAGAAGTCTTTCTTTTGCCATAATAGCCTCTCATTCTTTATACATCTCAGGCTTGAATTCATTGCACACCATTTACACTTGCCCAAAGTAAAGATGAAAGAGCATACACGTTTGACAAAGCCTGTGGTTAATTCAAGTTTATTGGTTTATTATTCCTTAATTTGAAGAACATGTTTCCACCATCAGTGAGAAGATGATAAACAACCCAAAAATGTCTCAAACACGGTAAGCGTGTTTATGTGTGTGTGTACGTGTATACGTACGTAACCTCAAAGGTATGCAATGTAAGCCACGGTAGGCTACTGTATAACACACAGATGGATATGCAAGTAGGGTTTAAGTTACCTTCACATCGAAAGGCAGGTGACTCTAGTGACTTTCTGCACACAGTGCAAAACTTTCTCTTGTAATGTCCTGGAGGCCCAAAACAGTGTGCAACTGGAACCTGCCAATGAAGAATGCATAACACATCATCAGCCACAACTTTCAGAGTGCCAGTTACAATTCACAGAAACTGCTTTATCATGCAAGACAGGACAGTATATACAACATAAAGTTAACTAAGCCTGTAAGCAAAATGTAGAGGTAAACCATGCTTTTTTAAAAAAAATCATACTTAAGAAAATATTTAAAATACTTTATTTTAATTTCTTTTTTAAATTCTTGGCTTTTAATATGTAATTATGTATTTGCCACTCAGCTTCTTGATGATTCACAGTGCTGTGAATGCAAAGCTTTATTTTGGGTTCAGCACCATGCAACTTACCTAGAATCACAGTTTTTCTCCTAGTATTCTTAATTGAATCAAGGTTGATTAATAGTTTTGCACATGTATACAACAAACCTTAAAGACACACTCTCCACGTGCCTTTCAACTCTTCTCCAAATAGAGCCCAACTAACTGGCTGACCAGGATAAAGGCACTGGTCTCTCCCCACACACTCAAAGCTTCCACTCCCAGATGGTACAGAGACCCAGCTCTCGAAGTACATCCACACCAAGGTTCCTGTTGATCGCAGACATTTCAATATCCTCTTGCCAAGAGATGTACCAACAGTTTCAGTAACTACATTTCTAGTATACTATTCACTTATCCTAAAAAGGTAGTGTTTTTTTCTTTTTTAGTGGTTAATATGAACACTGGAAGTGATCTTACCAAAAGAGCAACAAAAGAAAAGATGAAAAATGAGGAATAAGGAACATACTTGAGCTTTATACTTGTTCTAGAGACCACTATTCTACAAGACACACACCTTTGTTAAATTGACATTCACATTAGAAGGAAGAAGCATAATTGCATCTTTAAAATTCAGAATCAAATAACTTCCACAAAAATTTACCATGACTTAGGTATTTAGTTTTATGCATCTCACATGTCCTTCCTGATATGACAAATACATCAGATTTACCTTCTGGCTCTTGCATCACAGAAAAAATGTATTGACAGTAAAGGCTGACAAATGGTTACTTAGGTGTGAAATGAAATTAATCATTCGCGGTAAAAAGTTGGAAATAATGACTTAGGATACACATAGTCGCAGATAGCTTCTTTTCCTCCCAGTAAACAAGCTTCCAAAGATATTGAGCAGGATTTTAATTTTTTTCCTTGTGTATTAGGGTTTTCCTGGGAACCACTAGCAACAAATCTGACACATACTGGGAACACAGAATTTGATGACCCACAAGTCACTTCTAGTTATAAAGGTCTAATTTGCACCAGACTCTGAAAGTGTGGGACAGCTATACTAAACAATCCTGTATCTCAAGCATGCACAATGAAATAAATGAGATAAAGTTTTGTCAGATGCAACACAAGGAGAAAGGAACCCTGCTGGAAGCTTAATCAAGAAAAATCACTGAACCCCAAACTGCAAAGCATGTGGTTCCTCCAGCCTCCTTAGAATCCTTTCAGGGGGCAAAGGAGGATGAGGAGAGGTACAAAACATGCCTGTGTTACCAGACACAAGATCATGCACAGCACTTGAGCAGTCAAGCACAGTCACCAGCTCATTGCCCCAGCAGACCATGTTGTCTTGGTCCCTAACTGACCAGGAAACTGCCTGCCCAGCTCCCAGGCTCCCCACCACGCTGGGCTGCCAGCCAGCCTACCGGAAGGATTTCCTATCAGTATCTCCAATGTGATATATTACAAAACACCATTGCCTCCAAAAGCTTCAAATTTTTACTTTATGTACAAGTTCAGGATTTAAAAATATGACAAGTCACGCTTTGGGGTCTGTCACCTACTCCTATCAACTCGAACAGAAATTTAATTCTCTGCAGCCCTCCAGCTCTAAATGACACAAATTTCATGGTTGGCTCGCACTATTTTATTTTTTTTACATCAGAGTTTTCTAGTCATATAATGCATACTTATAAAAAGAATATATATCGTTGGAGAAAAAAAATGCTGGAGAGCCTCAGGACCTTAATCAAACTATCTCAGGATGAGTTCAAGGCTCGTAATCCCTGCCCTTCTTTCATCTACTGCCTCAGGGGTAACAAAAATACCAAGCCTCCTTGTCCAGTAACACAGAAGTTATTCTGGCTCAGCTATTCTGCAGGTGAAATGCCAGAGCTGCACTCTCGCTCTAGCCACTCTAAACATCAATGTCCAATCCCAGTTTGGTGGGAGCAAGCAACTTTCCCAAAATTCTTCCTACACAATGAGCTCAAGTGCAGGCCAAGGTGAGAATGGCCAGGTGAGCACAATCCCAGCCAGACACGGCAACTGCAGGGAGTACTGAAAAGCCCTGCTGGGATTTTTTTTTCAGGAAAACTCACCTGTGCATCCCCAACCTTTCTTCAGGTTTCAAGCATCACCTTCAAGTCACCTGCCCAGCCAGCCATCCCCAAGGCAGCAGTGTTCCCAGGGTGAATAACCTGCCTCAGACACCCAGGATGAGCATCCGACCCCCTCAGCAACCCATGACTGAACCACAGAGAACTTTTCTTTCCCTGGTCTGGAGCTTGGCTATTTTATCTTAACACCTGCCATAGAAAGGCAGGTTTTTTGTTACTGTCACAGAAAGGTTCTGCTGAAGAAAAAGGACACTGTAGACTAAAGGATCAAAGTAGAGTTTTGTGAAAAACAGCGTTTATTTTGGGAAATATTGTGAAAAAGTGCTTTGGCAAGAGTCAAACTTATTCAGGCTCTGCCTACTTATCTAGAAGACTCAAAGGAAGAAGACCAAGTCTGTATTTTTCAGCTCTTCAGGACCCTGGTGACAATCCTCTGAAGTCTCAAGTCACTGCCAAAAAGAAGGGAAGGAAACAACTTGCTGATTTAAATGTTGGGTGGAAAAAAAAAAGTATCTGGTTCCTTCAACTTCTTTCCTTCTGAAACAAGCCAAAGAAACTTTATTATGACTGGTCTTTCTAGCTTGCTTTAGAAGTGACAGGTATAAAACCACTGCAGAGCCCGGTGGGAAATGGGATGGGAATGAGGTAGAAAAAAAGAAAAGGTAAAAGAGCAAGTACAATATAACAAACTCATCGATCACATCACGTTCCTCCTAGCAGCTCCCTACATTTCTTTTGTTGCTGAACAAGTTCCAAGCATCCAATACATTAAAAAAAAATAAAATAAAATCAAAACTCAGACTGGGAAAGCCAGTAAGGCAACATGTCAGAATATGAAATGTTATGTATTGCTCTTTAATTTATATCCACCTGTATAAGTACAGCAAAGTACAGACACATAACATGGCCTACAGAGAGAAAGTTAATAATTGATGAGTCTAAAACTGCTTTTCCAATACAACTACTTAAATGACTTTATGCAAACCACTAAAATCAATTTCCACAGAAAAATACAGAAAATTTCTGCTAGTAATAGCATTAAATGACATCTAATTGCCCTTACAGTATTGATCAGAAGCCCATTGACAGAAAGTATATTGGTAATACTCCAGCGTAAGCTCCAGAATGACTTTGCACTCATGGACAAGATACTCCTAGTTTCTATTTTGTTTCCTGCCATTTGTTAAGAAATCCAAAGCATTACAACATACACACTTCTGTAAAAGTTCATATTAGCCTGTAATAAAATTTGATCCTTTAGAAACCTAAAACTTAAGATTCTAACCCCTTTAGTGCAATCTGTGCAAGCACACAGCAGTTCTGCATCATACAGAAAGAACAGCAACAAACTGTTCTTAACTTCTAAACTTTGGAAGAAAAAGAAAGGATAGAATTGTTTTCTTTCCATAGTGGCTTTCAAAATCATTTCTTATCCTGAAATGCCACAGGGTATAAAGCGTGTGGCCAAAAGCAGATCATGAATTTAAGTGCTCTTGGAATCACTACGTACAGAGCAGCCCAGCTACCACCCAAACCCTCTGGTTTGCAGATAAAGTCAGATCAGGTCAAGTCTTACTGGTCCACAACCTTCTGGATACCTCACTAGAGAAAAATACAGCTCTGGGAAGGCTTGTTCTTCACCCAGTTGCAGCTGCTTTTCTATCAAGTCAGGCAGAAGAAAGTCTTTGGCCTGAATCCTGAGTCAAAGACTTCCAGGCTCAAATGGGAATGAAAGAAATACAGATATACCAAATGCCAGAGTGACAGCTGCTTTGGCAGTCTTAAAAAAGAACAACCTACTAAAAACTTTTCCTGGGCTTGTCTAAATATTATCGTGGCCACGCATCTCCATCCCCACCACATTGCACTTGGCAGAACTTTGTAAAACTCACCGGAGAGACTGAAAAAGCAGGGCTGAAGGACCTACAGTGGTGTGGGGCTGATCAGCTTCCAAGTAGGAAACGGGACGTAGAAATAACAATAGAAACACAACAACCTCCAAAGGTTGAGCAAAAGGCATTTAACTTAAGGTCACTAGTTTTCAGTCTAAAAACACTGCAGCACTTTAAGCATAAGCACAGCCAGCCTGGAAGCAACCATCTTCTGAAATGCCCACAAGGGTAGTCACACACACAAGGTAGCTCTTTCACAAAACTGTTCTCAACATTAGTCAAAAAAATCCTGCTGATACAAATTAAATGGTGTTCCTGAAGCAAGAACTACTTCTATGGATTCTGATGTTTCAGGTGCAGAAGTCCTTCCTTATCTAATGCTCCTAAGACTGACACCAAAAAAACCTTTGCTCCAGAGAGGTAGATAGGCTGATCACATCTGAGTACACCCCATGATTATTCTGTCCTGGCTAATTAAGTGTCTAGACCACACCCTCTCTGAGAGAAGCTAACAACCTTGCGATTCAACTTTTCCCAGTATTGACATCTTTTCTATTACTTACTTATTACTCAGTAATCACAAAGAGCCCTTTTATTTGCTTATGACCTGTCTCCCTTAGTAGCAAAAGTACAACTTAAATACACTTGAACACACTCCGTTTCTATGTTTTCCTTTTAGGGATAACGCCTGTTAATTACTTGTCAGCTGTGTCCAAATTGGCATTCTTCCCCTGAGCACTTGCTATATCAGTTGGTGCTAAAATGCAACTTTAAGTACACATTCCATATAGAAATTCTGAAATCAGATAAGAAATACAAAGTTAAATGGTGTCTCAACATATCATAGGGCAGGAGAGAACGAGAAACTTAAATATGTAGTTGTGAAAATTTTAACTGGGGTTAATGGAAGGGAATAATGCATACATCCAAATACGACCTAACCATATCCAGGATTTTTTTTCTCCATCCTACAGATCTCTGTGACAGGACAGAGATCTTACTACCTACAGGTTCTCAAGGACCCTTTGTGATAGGAACTATCCAGTGAATTCCACACCATTTCATATCAGGAATATATGATGTTTTTACTAGAAAATGAGACTTGTATAAGAGCTTAAGAGTTGCTTGGACTAGTGAAAGAGAAAACGATATGCAGAAGACATTCACTCCTTGCCTTTATTACTACAGAGGATATCAATGTCAATCTCTCTTTATCAAGATAAAGATTAAGAATTAAAAGAAACAAACAGAGTGACCCCATACCACCTCTAAACCTGAAGAGTCATTGATACACCTACAGGTGTATATGAGAGCTCACAGGCTTCCAGGCAGCTTGCATCAAGTTTCAACAGGGCATAACTAACTCCCTTGAGTTCATGAACTAGGGGGTGGTAGCCCTTCCCTTTAACCTCAGGGTTAAAGGAATTATTGCTTTGGGGAGGAAAAGGAGGAAACCTTGGGGCAGTGCCAAGACAACCTGCAAGCAGTTTTACACCTCATTTGGATTCTAAATTATGCCACGTGGCTGCCACACTCCAAACAACAGCCTTACTGGAACAACATAAGTATGGGTCAAGTGTTGAAGAGTAGAGATGGACCTTCCCGGTGAAGATGGTCAGGGCTATTCAGAAAGTGCCCAGGTAAAATCATGGAATGGCTTGGGTTGGAAGGGACCTTTAGCTGTCATCTAGTCCAAACCCCCTGCAAACAAGTAGGAACAACTTCAACTTGATCAGGTTGCTCAGAGTCCTGCCCAACCTGTTACCAGGGATGGGGCATCTACTGCGTCTCTGGGCAACCTGTTCCAGCGTTTCACCACCCTCATCATAAAACCATCTTCTTTACCTCTAGTCTGAATCTACCCTCTTTAAGTTTAAAACCATTACCCCTTGTCCTACTGCAACAGGCCCTGCTAAAAAGACTGGTGTGGATTCCAACCTTTGTTAGGACACCCTGTGAAAAAACTCTCAGACCAGCAAAGCCTCTTTGCCACAGATAAATAAAATGGGAAGAAGACAGAGAAAGAACTTTACCAAACCTGTTTTATAATATATAATACAAAAGATGAAAAATATTAAGCATGTATTTTGAGAGTCAAGCTCATGTTAACAATCTAAGAATCACCATTACCAAAAAATATACAAAAGGGGCAGGATGAAAACTCCCTTGATTGATGCATGCCAAATACACAGTAATTTGAAGATGAGATGTAACAATAATATGCCCATGAGCTTATTTACAAACATTGCATTTCAGCGTGTCTTCTCTGACAATGACAGTCTGCTGGGAGAACCAGTAAAAGTTCAGCAAGCATTCACTGCAGCATTTTATAACCCCTGTTCATATAAAACCTCCAACACCTGAAACTACCACCAAGGAATGACTTCCCAGCTCTGATTTTTTCCCCTATACTCTCCAGAACTCCAGAACTCCCACTCAACCCAACTGCATCAAATTCTTCTTCCCAGCTTGCCAAGCCCTTTCCCATTTGTTAAAATGTCTATGAACTACTAGCAACAGCATTTATTAAAAGCTAATTCTCCAAGGCACTCACACAAAAACCCACCAGACATTTCTGACAGTTGAAAGAGATGGGGGGGATTTATTATTCCAAGGCAAGCGAAGCAGCAATCAAACCTTCATGGTTTTTTCCTCTCTTCTGCTTTCAGTTCATGAGGAACTGACCCAAATAACCACCTGCACACAGTGGAATCCAGCAGCCAGAGGAAGAGATTTAGGTCAGCAGGCAAGGGCAATGCAGAGCACCTCTGCGAGCACCACAACCTTCCCAGTCACTGTCACAGCCCGTGAACACAGTGGTTACCCATGATCTGTACCACACAGCCAAGTTTTATTTTTAGCATAGAAAACTTCAGGAGAAGGAGATGACCTAAAACAGCATTTTTCCCTTCTAGACAACCTGGCTTTATGAACAAAAGCATGCAAGAAAGTTTCATGAGAAGCCTATCAACCCTTCTTGAACTCAAAAAGTTTAGAAACCATCACAGCAATGCACCAACAAAACGACAAGAAGGAAAAACAATCAGAGCAAATGCCAAACTTCCCTAAATTCACTTTTAATATACTCTCATTTCCATTTAGTTTTTGAAGAACAGTTATGTAGAAAACACACGTGCACTTCTATGGCAAATCTAAGGGGTAAAAAAAAACTTGTAATACAGCTTCAATTCCAAACTAATAGGGGAAAATAAAACTTCACATTTCACACACAATCAGAGGGTTTGTTTCACTGTTATTTCATTTTTTGTTGGGGATTTTTTGTTTGTCTGTTTTTGTTTGGGTTTGGTTTTTTTAAACCATACCTCAGAGTAGGCAAATACTTATGGGAATGTAGGGGAGAGAGGATTTGAATTTGGAAAAATTGCTGAGACCTTACCAGTGAAACAAATCATATCCCCTGCAAACCATAAAAACACAAACTTGTTCAGAAGACTGATCGATGAAGTCTTGTTTCGAAACAGCCATCGTGATCGAGATCCAGTCTGAAATACTAAATGCAGGTGATAATGATTAATAATAGTGCAAAAAAAATTGTAAGGGCAGCCATAAGAGTGAACTCATCAAGACTGATCTGAGGCTGGAGCAGTCATGGCACACTTGCGACTCTATGGGTCTTTACTTGACCTTGGGAAGTGAATCCTACTCTCAGGAATAGAAATTTCCATGAAACACCTGCTGAAAAATTATTCTCTGAATCACAGAATCTTCACAGTTGGAAGGGATCTTTGAGATCATTGAGTCCAACCTTAAAAAAAAAAAAAAAAAAAACACCAAAAAAAAAAGTGAGGGGCCCAGAACTGAACACAGCACTCAAGGTGAGGCCTCACCAGTGCCCAGTACAGAGGCACAATGACTTCCCTATTCCTGCTGGCCACGCTGTTCCTGATACAGGCCAGGATGCTGTTGGCCTTCTTGGCCAGCTGGGCACACTGCTGGCTCATGTTCAGCTGGCTGTCCACCAACACTCCTAGGTCTTTTTCTGCTGGGCAGCTCTCCAGCCATTCTTCCCCAAGCCTGTAGCATTGCCTGGGGTTGTTGTGACCGAAATGCAGGACCCAGCACTTGGCCTTATTAAACCTCATCCCATTGGCCTTGGCCCATTGATCCAGCCTGTCCAGATGCCTCTGTGGGGCCTTCTGACCCTCAAAAAGATCAACACTCCCACCTAGCTTTGGTGTCATCTGCAAACTTACTGAGGGTGCACTCAATCCCCTTACCTAGATCATCAATAAAGATATTAAACAAGACTGGCCCCAAAACTGAGCCCTGAGGAATACCACTGGTGACTGGTCGCCAACCGGATTGCGCCCCATTAATCACAACTCACTGGGCATGGCCATCCAGCCAGTTTTTATCCAGAGAAGGGTACACTTGTCTATGTCATGATTCGCCAGTTTCTCCAGGAGAACGCTGTGGGGGACGGTGTCAAAAGCCTTACCGAAGTCCAGGTAGACAATGTCCACAGCCTTCCCTTCATCGAGAAAGCAGGTCACATGGTCATAGAAAGAGATCAGTTTGACTTAGGATCAAATGACACACATTCTGATAAGCTTTAACAATTGCCATCTTCTCTAGACGAAATCCAGGGGATTTAAAAAAAAATAAAAATCTCATCCCTGTAATACACTGCATATTGACATACTAGAAGGAACTATCAGAAAAAAATTCCACTAGTGTTCCCTCCTACGTTGATCCTTTTCATAAATAAATAATAAATAATCTGAAAGGAGAGCAGGGAGATTAAGAAAACTTTCCACACATTCTATAAACGATTATAATTTGTTTTTTGCTCTGTTACATTTCTTAAGCAGATGCCAAGTTCAATATTTACTTCGACAGAGCCTGCATGCAAAACGATGTCTCCCATATGGCAGACTTCACTTGCACAGCAGACCGGGATTAATGCAGCTTGGACAACCATGTCAAGGAGGGCAAGACTGTCCAGAAATAATAGCACAATCCGGTGTTTTCAAAACACAATCATTATCACTTAACACGGATAACACACAAGACTCATTGCAGCTAAATACAGCAACACTGAACTGCAAACAGCTCTTAGGGCTGACAACACCACTCAGATAAAACAAGCTCTACTGCAGGGCAAAGATAGTTAGATTTTATGTGTAAACAATAAACAATTATATAAAATTCACATGTGGGGGGCACATAGAAAATGGGGACTGGGAAAAGAACAAAAAAACTACACTGATATCCATTACTGATGCAAGTGGAAACATTAATATGCTTAAATGAAAAATCTTTACCACGCAAAAGCAAACGAACAAATAGTATTTTGACCAACGAATTAAATGTAGAGCAAATTCACAAAAGAAGCAGTCACAAATGTTTACAGTGCCAACACTCTGAATTAAATTGTTTCCCAGTTGATTTGTACCATTCCCCAAAAGGCCCTTGCAAAGATACCTCCTATCATCTGACTTATTGTTCCTTTTCCCATGCTACCATGACTGATGTCCGGCACACTGAACCATTTCTAGATGCTATTTCTTAGTAACAACATTCCTCACTATCTATATGTCTCTTTACTGCAGTTTCTCAGAACAGTATTTCTAACTATTTCCCTGGCAGCTTTCTATGTATCAGACACCAGTTTGCCACCTGAGTTATACCTCTCAAGATGAAAAGTATGTGTGGGAGAAGAAGTATGTAGCAAAGCCTAACAGCATTATCATCTACACAAAGCAAATTTAGGAAAAACAAGTGGCTAATTTCTCTCTATGCAATTCCTGTAAGTCAGGCTACGTATTGTTTTAAACTTTCCCATCCCACCCCCTAGATAGGTTCCCATAATGTAAAAGAACTTGTAAAGCTTTTTAGGATACAAAGAAGGGAACCAGTTTCCCTTCACAGGTTGCCTGGCCTACACAATGTGTTCCCATAAATGTGCTTTTAGTCAGCAAGGTCTGTAATGCACATGATTCTGATTTTACAGCCATGTCTCATTTGATTTATGCATATGGCTCTCCTTAGGGTATTTGTAGTATTTTACTGTTTCTCTAGTAAGTTTCTCATCTGCTTCTTCCCCTTTTTTCCTTTTCTGTCATCCTTTCCCCAGTGGTTATTACACTTTGCTTTTCCTCAACTTAGCTTCTTAATAACTTCAGGGCATCCTACTACCTTCTTTAAAGCTGATTCATCTTTCACACACTTTAAAACCAATCTCTTAAGCACGAAGTCTGGTGGGAGAAAAAGTCAAAGGGCATCTGAAAGCAAGTACTTTATTAATTCTGAAAATAAATAAATTTCATTTTGTTACCAACAAGCAAACTTTTAAGATGCAGCAATCACCAGAAGCCAAACACAGCCCCTTTGCTAGGCAGAGAAGCTTTAAGTATTTTCTCAGTACAATGTAATTGCTGTAAAAAATTTGGTGGTGTACAGAGTTTTTCTTTAGTATGGCACACAACAGGGTTTTCTGAGAACACTGATATCAATCAGTCACTCCAGTCCATTACTGCAAGGCTTCCAGGTAATGACACACAAGTAAGAACATCTAGTAATATTTAAAGAATGCAAGTAACTGCTCTTCAAAGACAGACTATCCACAGTTGGCCATAGCAGGGACTTTTCAAAGGAAATGTATTTTTTCCTTTGACCAGCTATAAAATCAACACAATTGATTTAAGCATTACAATAGTAACAAGCCACCACTGTACTACACCATGTTCATTAGTGACAAATTTGTGCTATTATCCCAAGAAGGAGACAAGGCAGTGTGCGCTTACTCACCCTTACAAGGCTGGGAGCAATACACGAGCATGGTATCTTGACATTCTTGAGGCACTTTTCATGAGACATGAAGTTGCAAACTGTAGAAATAAAATAAGAACCATGAGCAAGTCTTCACAAACATGGGACTGTGTGAAAACCAAACAAAAAAATCACACGGAGTCAAAATACAATTAGGAACACATACTTTTAATCACATTTGTTCTCCCTTAGGTCTGAGAAGGTACATGACTGTCACACTTCTTGCAGTGGATGAACTCCAGCCCATTTTGTTACTAAGATGTTGGCTATGGAAAAGGAAGGAGAGTTTATCCCAATGCGTTACAGGCCTACAGCAAGGCATGCCCTCCCACACTCTTTCTCCAAAAGCAACAAAATGAGCTCTTAAATTTCAAAAAAGATTTTAAACAGCCTAAAGTCTAAAATACGTCTTTGATGTAGCCAAAGCAGATGGACACGTTTGAAAGTGAATTATTCCACAAGCTAGCGCATCTGGCAGGAATAAATGGGAGAAAACACAGCATTGTTATACACTGAGTGTAATGGATGAAGGGGACAAAATTAAAGGTCACCAGTTGCATGTGGCTTTAAAAGTCAAGAACAACTAATTATTTCTTTAACTATGGAAACAACAGGTTTCGAATTCTACCCAAGCTCCACAAAGCATGCTTTCAAAGCAAGACAGTTTGAAAAAAAATCATTTCTCACAGGGGTAATATTTTCCACAGCTTCTTACCATGAATTTACATTACATTAATCTGTGCAAAGAAAACAAGGGATTCTTTATTTCATTCCTACAACCTCACATTAATTAGGAGTTAATAAGCCAAGCAGCTATGGCTTTAGAGACCTCTTCCTTTCAGAATTACTCTCTGCCAGTTTGGGCTTCACGCCTCAACTGACAGAGAGTAATTCTGATGCTGAGGTCCTGACCTCTCTGGTGGAAGGACAGACTCTCCCAGAGCCTGGGCAAGAAGACCACTTGCCAGTGACAACTGTCACTCTACACAGGAGATTTTTGCACGTCCCTGCTCTTCAGAAACAGGCTGTACCACTTCCTAAGTTTCCCCAGCAACTGAAAAAACCCCATGCACTCCAAGCTTCCCGTCTGCAGCCCACTGCCAGTAGTTTTATGTTGCTAGTGCCACCAAAAGCAGACAATTTTCCTCTCCTCCCACTTCTCCAGCTCACTGACTCCTGGCTTCACAACACTCCTTTCTCCCAAGCCAACTCAAGCATTAAAATCCAGGTCTGCTTCTCTATGTGGCTTAATGCCAGACAATGCAAAGTACCCTTTCCTTTGGGTAACACAAAAAGGATGACCCCTTTCACACTGGTGCTCATCTTAATGGGAGCAGTAGGCAGACGTTTGTTTTTCATTAGTCTGCAAGTCAGAAAGTTTGCTGATGATACAGAACTGGGAGGGGTGGCTGACACACCAGAGGGCTGTGCCACCATACAGCGAGCCCTGGACAGGCTGGAGAGCTGGGCAGAGAGGAAACTGATGAACTTCAAAAAGGGCATGTGTAGGGTGGTGCACCTGGGGAGGAATAAGCCCATACACCAGTACAGGTTGAGGGCTGCCCTGCTGGAGACCAGCTCTGAGGAGAAAGGCCTGAGAGTCCTGGTGGACTCTCTGACAGTTCTCTCTGACCTTGGCCTCCAGGCAGTAAAGAACCCAGTACATCTTGCCATCAAATCTTGTTCAAACACAGTTGCATTCACCATCCCAGGCTGTGGCTGAGCCGGGGTGGGGCCCAAGGGGTGTCTGTGATGCGCTGCGGCCCCTGGGACACCCCAGGGGACACATCACAATGGGGGTGGCTATAAAAGGCGCTGTCCCAGTACAGCGGTCCCAGTACGGCCTGCGCCAGCGGTGAGGGAGCTCGCGGCTCTCTTGCTACTTCTGCGGGCCATGGCTGTGACAAGAGTCCTTGTCCTGCTGCTTCTCCTGATGTTGAGCACCATCCAGCTCCCGCCCATGGTTGGCAATGGGCTGGATGAGGCCACACGGGTCTGCATGCAGCAGCGTGCGGACCTCCGGACCATGGAGATGACTGGGCTGCTGGAGGAGGTGGAGAAGAGCAGCCTGGAGGAGACAGAGCCCAGCCTGGAGGAGAAGGTGGCGATCCCAGAGGAGAGCAACTTTTCCTGGGGAGCCCTCCTCTTTGCTGCACCCTTGAAGCAGTGGCAGTCCTGGGTCATTGCTGGAGATCTAGTGCTGCTCTTTGGGCTCTACTTGGGGCTCTGGAAAAGGACCCATGCGCCAGACAGGAGCAAAGAGCAGGAGAGGTCCAGCAACACCACAGAGGAGGAGGACGGAGAAGAAAGGGAAGACAATTGCCATGATGAGCTGCGGCTGGTGAGGGAGAAGGTCCGGCGGTCAGCGTGGAGCGTGGCCTGCAGGAGACGGGAGATGGAAACGCTGGTGGGCGATCTCCTCGGTGCCTTGCAGAAGCGCTTGTCCAAGAGTTTCTTCCCGGTGCTGCAGCCAGCCATCGGGGTGGGCAGCGCCTTTGAAGGTTGGAGTCCCTGTGGGCATGATGCTGTGTACACCCTGCTTGTGCCCCTGAAACCCCCCTGTGGGCACGCCTTCCACCTGGAGCTGGGCACTGTGGGGGACGCGCCGACAAAGCACCGTGTCCATGTGGAGCTGGTGTGCACCTGCACAAAGGACACACGTGTGGGGGACATGCTGTGCTTCGTCCACCAGCCTTACAAGGCGCTTCAGAGAAATCAGGATTCCAGCCTCCTGAACAAGCTCTGCACCGGCCGCTACCTCGATGCCCAGAAGACCGCCCGCTGGATCCAAGGCTTGGTGACCTCAGCCTGGGAGGAGCTGCCTCATTCACGTCGCTACGGGCTGAGGCTGCTGCCTTCCCGCCGCTCCTGCAAGCTGGAGCTGACCAGTGCCTCCGGAAGATCCCTCTGTGTTGAGATGCTCGTTGGGGTGCAGCGAGACCACTCGGACCTCTTCCTGAGCAGCCAGGCTCCAGAGGCCATCTTCACCCCAGGCACCATGTGGGCAGAGAGCTCTGCTGTGGCTGAGGCAAAGTTCTTCAGCCACGTGCCCAGGCAGGCCCTGCCTGACAGTGTCCAGCTCCAGTGCCTCCAGCTCTGCACTACTAGCCTGGCGGGCACAGTCCTTTCCTCCTATACCATCAAGACGGCTGTGATGCACCTCCTGAACATGTACGCCGTGACAAGCTCGACCAAGGCAGTAGTCGCCATCCAGCTGAAGGATGTCATGGCCTACCTGCGCAGCTGCCTGGAGGACAAACGCCTCAATCACTTCATCTTTGGCAACCAGTTCTTGCCCGAGGACATCATCTTGCCCCCAGCCACCCAACGACCTGAGCCACTCAACCTGTTCCAGTGCCTGGTGGAGGATCCCCAAGCCTACGCCAAGGCACTGGGGGAGTTCGAGGAGCTGCAAGATCTGCTCACAGGACTGACGCTCTTTGGAGTCTGAAAGAGGTTTCCACCTCCCACACCACCTCTGCGGTTGCGTCCCCTGGACTGCCTGCTGTCTTCCGGAGGCTCCAGGCCTACAGCAAGGCATGCCCTCCCACACTCTTTCTCCAAAAGCAACAAAATGAGCTCTTAAATTTCAAAAAAGATTTTAAACAGCCTAAAGTCTAAAATACGTCTTTGATGTAGCCAAAGCAGATGGACACGTTTGAAAGTGAATTATTCCACAAGCTAGCGCATCTGGCAGGAATAAATGGGAGAAAACACAGCATTGTTATACACTGAGTGTAATGGATGAAGGGGACAAAATTAAAGGTCACCAGTTGCATGTGGCTTTAAAAGTCAAGAACAACTAATTATTTCTTTAACTATGGAAACAACAGGTTTCGAATTCTACCCAAGCTCCACAAAGCATGCTTTCAAAGCAAGACAGTTTGAAAAAAAATCATTTCTCACAGGGGTAATATTTTCCACAGCTTCTTACCATGAATTTACATTACATTAATCTGTGCAAAGAAAACAAGGGATTCTTTATTTCATTCCTACAACCTCACATTAATTAGGAGTTAATAAGCCAAGCAGCTATGGCTTTAGAGACCTCTTCCTTTCAGAATTACTCTCTGCCAGTTTGGGCTTCACGCCTCAACTGACAGAGAGTAATTCTGATGCTGAGGTCCTGACCTCTCTGGTGGAAGGACAGACTCTCCCAGAGCCTGGGCAAGAAGACCACTTGCCAGTGACAACTGTCACTCTACACAGGAGATTTTTGCACGTCCCTGCTCTTCAGAAACAGGCTGTACCACTTCCTAAGTTTCCCCAGCAACTGAAAAAACCCCATGCACTCCAAGCTTCCCGTCTGCAGCCCACTGCCAGTAGTTTTATGTTGCTAGTGCCACCAAAAGCAGACAATTTTCCTCTCCTCCCACTTCTCCAGCTCACTGACTCCTGGCTTCACAACACTCCTTTCTCCCAAGCCAACTCAAGCATTAAAATCCAGGTCTGCTTCTCTATGTGGCTTAATGCCAGACAATGCAAAGTACCCTTTCCTTTGGGTAACACAAAAAGGATGACCCCTTTCACACTGGTGCTCATCTTAATGGGAGCAGTAGGCAGACGTTTGTTTTTCATTAGTCTGCAAGTCAGAAAGTTTGCTGATGATACAGAACTGGGAGGGGTGGCTGACACACCAGAGGGCTGTGCCACCATACAGCGAGCCCTGGACAGGCTGGAGAGCTGGGCAGAGAGGAAACTGATGAACTTCAAAAAGGGCATGTGTAGGGTGGTGCACCTGGGGAGGAATAAGCCCATACACCAGTACAGGTTGAGGGCTGCCCTGCTGGAGACCAGCTCTGAGGAGAAAGGCCTGAGAGTCCTGGTGGACTCTCTGACAGTTCTCTCTGACCTTGGCCTCCAGGCAGTAAAGAACCCAGTACATCTTGCCATCAAATCTTGTTCAAACACAGTTGCATTCACCATCCCAGGCTGTGGCTGAGCCGGGGTGGGGCCCAAGGGGTGTCTGTGATGCGCTGCGGCCCCTGGGACACCCCAGGGGACACATCACAATGGGGGTGGCTATAAAAGGCGCTGTCCCAGTACAGCGGTCCCAGTACGGCCTGCGCCAGCGGTGAGGGAGCTCGCGGCTCTCTTGCTACTTCTGCGGGCCATGGCTGTGACAAGAGTCCTTGTCCTGCTGCTTCTCCTGATGTTGAGCACCATCCAGCTCCCGCCCATGGTTGGCAATGGGCTGGATGAGGCCACACGGGTCTGCATGCAGCAGCGTGCGGACCTCCGGACCATGGAGATGACTGGGCTGCTGGAGGAGGTGGAGAAGAGCAGCCTGGAGGAGACAGAGCCCAGCCTGGAGGAGAAGGTGGCGATCCCAGAGGAGAGCAACTTTTCCTGGGGAGCCCTCCTCTTTGCTGCACCCTTGAAGCAGTGGCAGTCCTGGGTCATTGCTGGAGATCTAGTGCTGCTCTTTGGGCTCTACTTGGGGCTCTGGAAAAGGACCCATGCGCCAGACAGGAGCAAAGAGCAGGAGAGGTCCAGCAACACCACAGAGGAGGAGGACGGAGAAGAAAGGGAAGACAATTGCCATGATGAGCTGCGGCTGGTGAGGGAGAAGGTCCGGCGGTCAGCGTGGAGCGTGGCCTGCAGGAGACGGGAGATGGAAACGCTGGTGGGCGATCTCCTCGGTGCCTTGCAGAAGCGCTTGTCCAAGAGTTTCTTCCCGGTGCTGCAGCCAGCCATCGGGGTGGGCAGCGCCTTTGAAGGTTGGAGTCCCTGTGGGCATGATGCTGTGTACACCCTGCTTGTGCCCCTGAAACCCCCCTGTGGGCACGCCTTCCACCTGGAGCTGGGCACTGTGGGGGACGCGCCGACAAAGCACCGTGTCCATGTGGAGCTGGTGTGCACCTGCACAAAGGACACACGTGTGGGGGACATGCTGTGCTTCGTCCACCAGCCTTACAAGGCGCTTCAGAGAAATCAGGATTCCAGCCTCCTGAACAAGCTCTGCACCGGCCGCTACCTCGATGCCCAGAAGACCGCCCGCTGGATCCAAGGCTTGGTGACCTCAGCCTGGGAGGAGCTGCCTCATTCACGTCGCTACGGGCTGAGGCTGCTGCCTTCCCGCCGCTCCTGCAAGCTGGAGCTGACCAGTGCCTCCGGAAGATCCCTCTGTGTTGAGATGCTCGTTGGGGTGCAGCGAGACCACTCGGACCTCTTCCTGAGCAGCCAGGCTCCAGAGGCCATCTTCACCCCAGGCACCATGTGGGCAGAGAGCTCTGCTGTGGCCGAGGCAAAGTTCTTCAGCCACGTGCCCAGGCAGGCCCTGCCTGACAGTGTCCAGCTCCAGTGCCTCCAGCTCTGCACTACTAGCCTGGCGGGCACAGTCCTTTCCTCCTATACCATCAAGACGGCTGTGATGCACCTCCTCAACATGTACGCCGTGACAAGCTCGACCAGGGCAGTAGTCGCCATCCAGCTGCAGGATGTCATGGCCTACCTGCGCAGCTGCCTGGAGGACAAACGCCTCAATCACTTCATCTTTGGCAATGACTTCTTGCCCAAGGACATCATCCTGCCCCGAGCCACCCGACAAGCTGAGCCACTCAACCTCTTCCAGTGCCTGGTGGAGGATCCCCAAGCCTACGCCAAGGCACTGGGGGACTTCCAGGAGCTGCAAGACCAGCTCACAGGACTGACGCTCTTTGGAGTCTGAAAGAGGTTTCCACCTCCCACACCACCTCTGCGGTTGCGTCCCCTGGACTGCCTGCTGTCTTCCGGAGGCTCCCTTCTCTCCGGGAGCTTCCCTTTGTACATAGTTCTGAATAAAGGGTGTGTTGGAACAAAAGCTGCATCTCTCAGTGGGTGTGCATCCTTTCTGGGGGGAAGGCGGGCATGGGGTGCTGGCTGCTCAGCCGCCCCAGAGGCGGGGAGCATTTTGCTGAAGAGCTGACGTGGTGGGCTCTGCTTTCCCTGGGGCTCCCCCTCCTGCCCGTGCTCCTGCCTCGGGGCAACGGGAAGAATTGGTCACCCTCCACAGCTGGGCACGTTGCCTGTGTGGCTGCGTAGGCAGGGAGCCTGAAGGGGCTTCCTTGGGAGCCACCGGCACACCAAGCCCTGGGAGCGCGACAGCCTTGTCCTTGGGCGACCTCAGTGAGGTGGGTGTGACGCTGCCCGAGTCGGGAGCCCTTGCTCAGGGGACAAGTGCCACCACGACTGCAGAGCGGGGCTCTGGCCTCTCTGGCTCCTCTCCCAGCCTGAGACTCCTTCTCCACAGCAGCCTCTCGGGACCTCAGGCTCAGGTGCCCAGCACCTTACCACGGGAGACTTAACGCGTGCAGCGAGCTTACAGCCAGCTTTGGAGACGTCTCCAATTGAAAGCATGAGATGGCGCGGTGTGCGCCACGGTTCTGAGAAGCAGTGACCTGCCGGCACCTGTGTGGCAGGAGACATGCACTCATCCCTCTCTTTGGGACACCTCCAGGGGAAACCCAAGGTGGGTATCTGGGCGAAGATTTGCAAGATCTCCCATAGCCGTCCCGTCAGACCAACTGTCTGTGGCTGAGCGCCAAGGAAGCCCAACAGGGGCCCCGTGCCCATCAGCCCCAGGGACGTGGCTTGGGCAGGCTCTGCAAGGGCTGCGCTGTTACAAAACCCACTCTTGCCTTCCTGGGGAGGAATAAGCCCATGCACCAGTCCAGGCTGGGGGGCTGCCCTGCTGGGGAGCAGCTCTGAGGAGAAAGACCTGGGAGTCCTGGTGGACAACAGGGTGACAAGGAGCCGCTTTGTGCCATTGTGGCCAAGAAGGACAACGGTATGTTGGGTGCATCAGAAAGAGTAGTGACCAGCAGGTCAAGGGAGGTTATCCTGCCCCTCTACTCTGCCCTGGTGAGGTCCCCATCTGGAGGAGTGTGTCCACTTCTGGGCTCCCCAGGTGAAGAAGGTCAGGGAACTGCTGGTGAGGGTACAGCAGAGGACCACAGAAATGATTAGGGGCCTGGAGCATCTCTCTTATGAAGAAAGGCTATTTACTTGGGTCTTTTTGGTCTGGAGAAGAGAAAGCTGAGGGGGGATGTGATCAACACCTCTCAATGCTTCAAGGGAGGGTGTTAAGAGGATGGGGCCAGTCTTTTTTCAGTGGTGCCCGGTGACAGGACAAGAGGAAGTGGGCACAAACTTGAACATAAGAAGTCCCATCTAAACCTGAGGAGGAACTTCTTTACTCTGAGAGTAGCAGAGCACTGGCACAGGCTGCCCAGAGAGGTGGTGGGGTCTCTGTCTCTGGAGACATTAAAAACCTGCCTGGACATGTTCCTGTGCAACCTGCCCTTGGTGGACCTGCTTCAGCAGGGTGGTTGGACTAGATGATCTCCAGAGGTCCCTTCCAAACCTGTATCATACAGAGCAATTACTGCACTGATGAAATAAAGCGGGAACAGAGCAGATCCAAACCTTCTGCTGCCTGCCATGACGTGTTACGTGCATCTTTAAGGTTGACAGTATTCCTGACTAAATAGGGCAGATAAGGGGTGGAAACAGCAGGAAGAGATGATTAAGCAGGTCCTCAGAGCTGAAAATGCAGATGCCCAACACATTTGGAAGTAGTTACTATGGAGGAAGGATGACACAGCCCATCAAGTCCAAGCAAGACCAGTATCTCTAAGTGGCTACTAGCTTTATTTTAAGCACACACAAAGTAACTCAATACACAAGTTAACCAAATCCTAAGCAAACACCTCAGATAATTCAGAAAAGAAGGCTCTGAACCAGCCGACAGAAGTGAGATTCCTTCTGTGAGCATGGACCTTGAGAGATGTTCTCAATTTATTCACACAACTGAAGTCACTACACAATACCGCTCAATTTTCTCTTTGTGGTGACAGAAGCAGCAAAACATGATCCTGCATAAAGACAGCATCTCATGGCTCGGCTGAGGAAACTTCTCATGGAATAGAAAAATATACTACAGAAGAATTCAAACCGGCAACTTCAGACAAGCAGTAAAATCAAAAGATGAATGGAAGTTTCAGACAAGGAGTAAAACAGGGAGGTGCACAAAGGTTTAAATGTTTGAGTGAATGCATACAGAAAGAGACAGCATGCGAAATAATTAATTTCCTAAAATCCCAAGGGAAAAAATGAAGCATTTGCAAAGAATCAAATTAAGGAGTATCAGGAGACAAACAGCAGGGTATCAGTGGTGCCCAGAGGTGGTAACTTTCCCCATGAAGGATTTTCACACATTTTTCAGGAGGTACTCACACACCCCTCCTCTGCTTGTCACATGCCTCCAATCCAGCAGGGAGGGATGCACTCTAGCTGTGTCTTTGTCCTGTCCCACGAAATTCCACAGGGAGTGAGCTAACTCTTACCAGTCATCTTTTTGTTTTTCTTTTCCACATTCCCCAAAGAAAGAAAACAAAATTAAAATGGCAACAAGACAAAATGAAGCATGAGCAATATCTGGGGAGGAATCCTAAGTTTGTATCAGCAGCCCCAGAGAGGCAACACAATTAAGCCTGAAGTCTGGACAGCCAGGAGTAATTTGGTGTTTTTAAAGAGGTGATCTTTCACCAGAATAAACAAGCCAGAAGACACTGTTTGAAGTTTCAAGAAATGAAATATAAAATTTTGAGGAAAACGCATTTAAAGGAAACAAAAGAGGACAGGCTGTTCTACTTCTAGGAAGATGATTTCTTCATACATACAAACTCAGTAATGAGCTACCAACAGACACATCTACGGATCGTCTACGTCAAAACAAAGTAATTTCAATTACAGCTTTCAGATACTGTACACAAAACTGCTGGTTTCAGCAGGCTCGAAAGGCTGGAGCACTCAGTGGATCCTTTAGCTAAGCATTTTAAGCACTGCCAAAGGCACCCAAGAGCACGGATGAAGGGAGAGACACACACGAGAGGTACATTTGAAGAAAACAGTGCCTGCAACCTTCAAACTGGACCTTGAATACAAGGCACCTATATCCAGGTTTAAGCAGCATGAGGATATACAACATTGAGGGAAGATGAACAGATGTGACTTCAAGAGACATTGACAGAATCCACAAAACTGTTTACTTGCAGGTTTGGGGGACTTCATGTCATCTCTCTGAGCACCTAACTATAAGGTCAGGCTCACAGCAGCAATCACTTTTAACAGCTTTCCCTTGCTTCCCTCCTCTACTCAATTAAAAACTACTTCATTCATATGAAAAATTAGATATTTCCAACGCACAACAAGAAGCCAGGGGGGCCATCAGGCACCACAGGACTGCTCCCTGCCCACATCAAGCACGAGACGTAGCTTTACAGCCTTCACTTTCCCAGAGCCACTTTCCCTATCACAGTTTGTTTGACTTGGTGATTTAATAAAGAAAAATGCAGTATGTATGCACAGCAACGCCCAGTGAATGTACAGCCAGTAGCTCTCCAACATACACTTGCAAGGAAACAGAAAACATCTCTCTCCAGCCCCCCTAGTAAGGCAGGAGATAAAAGCTGGGTATCGCTATAACCGGGGAGCTGTGTTAACACTTAATAGCAAGGCAAGGGCTATTTACACCCTCCTGTATGCCAAACTTTTAATCCAGTATGCCACACTTTTAATCCTTTTTTCTCTGTCCTCAAGACAGACTTTAAAGCAGACCCCAGAAGTGGGAAGAAGAAAAAGGTGGATTACGTCCTATACCGACTCTAGAAACCTATCAGTGTCCCATGCAAATGATGGCTGGGTGAGAATCGTTTATGAAATACCAAATTTAACATATAAACTTTTCCCACTTTTGAAAAGACTGCCCAGTCCCAAGTAAAATCACAGAAGGTGTTGAAAATTACTTCTGTTTCCTCTTTGAGGAGACATTTAGCAGTTTTTCAATCGTAGATTTATTTTTAAGTTTATATTTTAAAATGTTGTTCTACTTAATCTTTTCTTTTTAACAATTGTGTTTATAAATCTAATTTTACAGTTGCTAAACACTTTTAAAAGTAGAGTTACCAAATTGCTCTCCAAAGAGGATCAACGAACGTCAACATAAAGACCGAAATGGATTTGGTTCTTTCCTGGAAGTGTGATCAGTTTAAGACAGGACTCACTGTGGACCTATTCCCGTGTGTGTTCTTAAACCAAGAGCACTTCTCCCATTTCCTTGAGCGCTTATTTTGGGCGTAACAGAAGCACCTGCAAAGTAAATTGCAATTCCTCCTCCAGCCCTCTGTTGTTTTGGATTTGCTGTCCTGCCGGTCACCTCCTGCCCCTCTGTCTCTGGCTCTTAGTTCTCCATTACTGTGCAGCTGTATCACAAGCAGCAGCAACACAGAATCACAGAATCTTCTAGGTTGGAAGGGACCTTAAAGATCATCTTGTCCAACCATCAACCCAACTTTGACAAAAATAAACACCCACACAACAAACAAAAAGCAACACCATCACTAAACCATATCTCCCAGCACTACATCAACCTGTCTCTTGAATACCTCCAGGGTATGGTGCCTCAACCATCTCCCTGGGCAGCCCATTCCAATGTCTGATAACCCTTTCCGTGAAAAAATCTTTCTAATATCCAGCCTGAACCTCCCCTGGCGTAACTTGAGGCCATTTCCTCTAGTCCTGTTGCCTGTGACTTGAGAGAAGAGACCGACCCCCACCTCTCTACAACCTCCTTTCAGGTGGTTGTAGAGAGCAATAAGGTCACCCTTCGGCCTCCTTTTCTCCAGTCTGAATAACCCCAGCTCCCTCAGCCTCTCCTCATAAGACTTGTGCTCCAAGTCCAAGACATGTGCTCCAACACACTCTCCTTCTTCCAACAATTCCCTCCTGTTGTCTTCACTGCAGGGTGCCATGAGCCACGGGCTTTGGAGGAGGTGGTCTGGTACTGAAAGAGGAGCCATCACCCTTCTTGTTGCCACAGGTGACATTGAGGATTCTCAAGAAGAGGGAGCTCCTGCACCCGAAGACAGAGCAGGTTCCTGTAGCCGAGAGCTCTCTCTCCATGCACCGGCGCAGGGCAGACCCACAGCAAACTCCAGGAACTCGCAAGAAACACTGCAGCGTGTTGGCCAGCTGCCTGTCACACAGCCAGCACTGGGAAAAACTCATACCCTGGCACGAAGTGGCAACACCACAGCTCCTCGGCATTGTCTGGGTGACCTGGCAAATAACACCTTCATTTTGCTCGGCGTTATCTGTGAGTGCCGCAACTCACTCACTCGCATTTTATTCACCTGCACAAACTGTAACTTCCAGCAAGTGCCTGCCAACGTTTCTCCTAATCTTTCAAAAACGATTACAGATTACTGAATGTCCTAGCTGACTAAGGGGCTTATTCTTGTTTTTACAACAAACCATTAGCTCAGCCAGGAATGGCCTAGTAACTCAGGATTTTTTTCCCGGCTATCAGTGCACAATAAATTTTTCATTTCTGGAAGAACTGAAGTGCAATGCATTAAAGAACTTACTCAGCTCATTAACGTGAACATAAATAAAACTAAATGAAAAGCAGTAATTCTCTGGGGCATCTTGTTAAATGTAAGACTTGGAAGAACTCCCTGTCTTGGAGAGTTTACTTGACCGGATGGCCTGATATATGAAGGAGTATTACATAAATGAAAACTCTCCGCAGTCCTCTACAAGAAGCCCTATAAATATACATATAAGGGAATATATGAAGGGAGACATATAGGGGACATATACATGAAGGGGAATTAAAAAAAAAAAAAACAAACACAAAATTACCACAACACAAAAACACCCAAAAACGTTTTCTTGATGATCTAATGCTTCATGAACTTCCAGCAGCTCAGCCCCTGTAAAGACAGTACATGCACACTGGAAGTTTATACTGTGGCAAAGAGGTGGCTTTTGTGCCACTCCTCCCCATTCCTTTCCTAATCACATCTAGCATTCGATTTGCCTTTTTTTGACAATTATACACTGGGCACATACTTCCCTGGATGCATCATTAAAACTCTAACTTCATTTCTTGCCTGATAAAAGCTGACTCAAGGCTTGTCAACTTTCCCTGCTTCATACACATCACTTTGCATTCATCCACCTCAGACAATAAAATGGTAGATTAAAATTAATTCACTTAAAAGATTCTTCTGCAATCCTTAGCAGCTAATCTGATGTCTATCAGCTCTCTACTGGCCTTTGTAGACAGGGTGGTGGGCTGTTAACAAGAGAGTTGAGTAGTACGATACACACTACTAAGCCATCGCTGACATGAATCCACCTGTAACCTTGTTCAAGTTCACTTCTTCCCACTCTTGCTTTTTGCCACTCAAACCCAGGTCTGCAGCCCGTGTGGTTTTATTTTAGCATTTCAGGTCATGAATGCCAACTTTCCGTTCCAGAGGGAACCTTCCATGCATGGTACCCTCAGTGATATCTGTCTCCGCAAAGATGCTCAGGAAAACAAGACAAGAAAAGGCTGTGGTTATGGCTAGCAACTGACTCTGACACTAGATCACCCTTTGGGTGGCCAGGGGAATGTTGTCCACATTTTCTAACACATGGAAATTGTACAGAAAAAGAAGGTTCTACCAGATTACATACTGGGCAGCTTTTTTTTTTTTTTTTTAACAACAGGTTTCTGCAGTTGTTATAGATGATCCCTATCCAAACATGCCATCATTAAAAAATTATCTTAAATAATAAAAATAAACATAGTAGATGGAGAAACATGGACAAAGTCTAAAGTCCTCATCAGTTATCTCCAGTGCAACTCTACTCCTCCTACCCTGAACTGGAACGTGTCTCTGTACTCACATGTATTTTAGGCTTAACAATCTGAAGCACTAATTTTAAAAATCAAACACATTTATAAATAGCTTCCCGGACCAGATGCAGGTGGTATAATTATGTTCTCCTAATCTCAGCTTTACAGTAACTTCCACTCTCTATCATAAACCCCCACATCCCAAGATTCTCTCTCCTCCTTTTTCACATGACAACCTTCATCTCATTACTGTATTCTACACATCAAATAAAACCTACCTGTAATCAATTTTTTTTCTTTTTCCATCTGAACAAATCCCAGCAGCTGCAAGGAGCAACACTTTCTGCCAGTTGAAGGTGGGCAGGTCTCTGAGAAACCAGGATGATGCCCCTTAACGCCACACGTTTCTGGACTTAGCAATGGGAAGACTGCAACAGGCCACCACTGCCCCAAAATCTGTGCCCCAAGAGAGGGGCAAATGTTTGAAGAAAAGGGGTACACAAAAAGTCCAGCTTCTTACAGGTGGCAAAAGGGTAAGTTCACAAATATGTACCTTATGATAGCTTTGGTTAGAGCCCACATTGCTAGCAGATGGGTCCAAGAACCACCTGTCTGCTGGCTGCAAACTCCAGGGTGATAAGCACCATGAATGCAAACACCATGCTGGTGTTTCTCCATGGAATTGTTGGGGTTAGGAGACACCTTGGGTAAGCGACAGCGCAGGCACTTTTTATACTACCACATGCTTGGCACAGTTGACCACCGACCTTGGTGAGGAACCAGTCATCAAGTCCAGCAGCAGTCTCAGGACAGCACCGAGGGCATGCAGTGCAGCTTCAAGCCTTGTGCTTCACGGTGAAGGTGACCGTGTTTTAAACACAACAGGTAACACAGAAAGAGTAATAGCTCATGTAATTTACTCCCGAGGGGTTAATTCACTCTAGGAGTATGAACTCTTCAATTCCTTTTCAATACTTCCAGTAATTTTCATTTTTATTAACTCCAGTAGAGAGCATTACCGTTAAGAGAGGCGTACATCTAACTACGTAGCCTGAAGAGTTACGGTCAGACTCTCACATGCTGTAAATCAGCATGACTCCTTCAAGCTTGCTAAAGCACAACAATTTACAGAAGCCAAGATTCTTTTGCTTCAAGTCAATACACCAGATTATAAATTAGATCATGCAACATATATCTTGTTTTCATCAAGATGAAAGAATGAATTAGGGGTAAATTATACCCTCAAAAACATTCCCAGGCTTCCTGTAAAGTTTACTGATTAGAAGAGATATCCATCAGTACTTCTAGCAACATAAATATTTCTCTTAAACAGACACAATTATTACAAATCTTGGTTCCTTACGTCACCAACTCATATAAGGCATCAACAATCCAGAAGAAGGAGGAGTATTTGAATTTGCTTGTGCTACATCAAGCCATTATTGCAACCTACTCTCCAATTAGAGGCATTTCCTCTCCCCAAAGTCACAGCTATTCTTCAGATTCTTCTGAGGAATGTTTCTCAGAATTACAAAATGTTCTATTACAGATGCCAAGCCTGAGAATGCTACAAATTCAGCAATTATCAGAAAAACTCTCAGCATTTATCAAAACAAATGACTGTGGGAATTCAGAGGTCTTGCATGATTTGCTCCTGAGAAGACACCTGCTGGGAAGGAAGAGATGAGGACATTCCAGAGCCCAAACAATGAGGAAAGCATTGGGATTCCATCCTTTTCTTCTCAGATCTGCAAACCAACACTCATTCCAAGAAGAAAGATAGATAGAAGAGTAGCAACAACGCTGCTCAGCTGATTGCAAACATTCACACGCTATAGTTTAGACAGTGTACTATTTCTGTGTCACATACCTGCACTGTCAAAATAATTTCTATAAACATATTTACTGCTTTGGGCATGAATCTCGGTATGTCCCAGAGGAAAAGGTAGCGAAAGCTTGTAGTTAAAACATTAATTTTTATGGAAAACTAGGCAGCAAGGATCAAGATCTCAGCTAGTCTGTCCTTCTGTGCTGCTGCCAGTGTCAGCCAAACCTGCTCCAAAAACCCACCCAGAAGAGACAACCAACAGCCTCCCCATGCAGTCCACCCCCTGTCCTCCAAAGTCCTTACAGCTAGGAGCCCAGTGCTTGACATCTAAACCAAACCCCCCTTATTACAATTTTATACCTAGCATTTCTTGCCCTGTTGCACTACAGCCATGAAGAGCTGCTTATTTTCCTTTCTCTTTGCAGCTATTTCTGCAGCTAGGTACCTCAGTGAGGCAAGGTGCTGGTTATTTTAACAAGTCAAAGAGGCTTATTTTGGGCACTTGCTGACAGCAAAAAACCTGTAAGGATCTGGAAAGGCTTCCCAAATTCCCATTGTGTTTGCCAGCACTCATAGAGATGTCTTAGCTTCCACCTCAGTTCTGCCAGGACTCTCAGTCATGAAACAACAGCACTGGTTTGATAAAGAGGCTGGTTACAAGTGCTTGGGGAAGGAAAACGGGTACAGAAAAGTTGAACACGGAAGAATCAGCTTGCTCAAACTAGTTTAATAAAAGTACAGCCATGCACATAATGGCAAGGATGCCCAGCGCAGGGGGTGTAGCTACTGTGGCATACTTAAAACAGGGAAGGAAGAAGGACAACTGCCTATAGATGGACAGAGCAAAATGAGCAAGAAATCAAGCAAAGCCAGGGAGTAAAACAAAGCTTCAAAGCTGTTATGCAAGACAACAATAACAGTCCCTACTTTCCAAACAATGGATCAGTGGGACTTAAAGGGCATATTGGCACTAAAACAATTCAGGCCAAGTCAGTCTATCAAAACTCTACCAAAACAAAGTTTTATTTTGGTCAAAACCAAGTACGTTATTTCCTCCTCTTTTCCTGCTCTTCCACAGTGTGTGCCTGTGGGGGCATGATATAAGCCAAAATACAGCTTAATCCTACAGTGCCTCTGCCCTTTAAGGGCTTTTTCACTCGCTTCTAAAGTAGTCTGATCCTACAAGCAGGCTGCTTTGTTCAGTAGGAGTGCCTCTGCCTTCACTGAAGAGATCCACTGTTAATTAGAAGACAACAGCTTTAAGTAAATGCCCACAGGCTAAGTAGCCATAGATTGATAAAAAAAGAAAAAAAATTAAAAATCTTTTTAAATTATTATATAAACCACAGTGCTATCAGACTGCTTACGCAGACAGGACCTTTCAAGCTGATGGAGAATATGCTGTTTGCATGAGTAACTTAAAAAGCAATGCTCTCTTTTCACTGGAAGTTTGTAGGACTTAACTTTTACATTTGTTACACAAGTTTGAGTTCCTTTTCGATTGCCAACACAGACACATTTAGCTTTTTTGTTTAGGACCATGACCACAGGCCAGCCTGAATACTGTGACTATTCACTGAAAGGAATGCTGGATGCAGTACATGGACCTTGCCAGCTTATTTCCCAATTCAGCAGAAACATGCAAAGACCTGCATGCAACAGTGGTGTGCTCTCTCAGACAAAAACACAACCTAGTGTAAGTCTAGAAGTCCATTGTGCAATGCTTGCTAAATGTCACCAGGAAAGCTGTCACTAGGAGCTTTTGTCTCTTCCCAGAACATTTCAAACAATAGCAAGACAGGAATGGACAAATCTCTGACAGCTTTAAGAAGCCTGGTGTTAAAAGCACCCTCCTGTCTCAGTGCAGTGAGGGACCTTGGTTCCTCACTTACAGTTCAATGAGACCACATAGTGGATCAGCTTCCCCTAAAAATCCTGAAGAAATGAGAAACTTGTTAAGGTTTTCCAAATATTTACTGAGCATCCTTATAGATCACTGGTACTTGCCCGGTCCTTTCTCTCTCCACCTCCCTCTGGTCTTACCAACTAGCCAGCCAGACCTGCCTCTGCTTTCAATGGAGATACCAGCACACACCCTGTCTGATAAAAATGCAGTTCCCTCCCTCTGCACAGTGTGGATTGCATTGTGCTTTGTATTTCCAGAACTGTCTACACGAGAGCAAGCTCTATTTGTAGGTGTAGATAGCCAAAAGAAATGTTTTTGTAGCATCTGAGCTCTATAATTTCAAGGCAGCACATTTGAATTGCTATTCATTTGTATTTCAGATATGCTGTTAGGAAATAACATAGCAACAAGTCAAGTGAAAACAAGACAAGCTACTGAATAACGGAACAGTCAAATGAGTTCAATGATACACTTGAACTGTCAATCACAAAAGCACCAATTTGGTTATAGTAGGTTTGCTCGAACGGTGGTAGCCCTGCAAAGCACCTGGGCTACCCTCAGGACCTTTTTCTCACCAGTAAGGCTGTAAATATTCCGAAGTCTAACAACAAACACGATCTCGCTTCTCCATCTTCCCTGGTATACTAAGCCCAGTACTGACAAATGCACTAACAGAAGAACTTCACCTGTCAGAAAAGCACCCTCCTCATCCTCCCATCTCCTGACTTCACGCAGAGCAGGCTTCCTAAATCCTGCTGAGCAGGTGAAGCCAGAGCCCCTACAGCTGGAGAGACGACAAAGATGCTGCCTGCTCAGTTCCACCAGGGCTTCACACTCCAAGGAGCAAATAACGACTGCACAGGCAAGCTATACCACCATAGCAAAAGCAGCCATCTCCATTTGGTAAAGAGGCTCGACCAAACGACCGTATGTGGCTATGACCATAGGCCATAACTGCAGCCAGCAGAATACCTAGACATCCTACCAGCTGCAGCTATACAAAGAGGGGTCCACCCTCTCCACTTAACATGCTCCTTCCATCTCTCCACTCTCCTTCCATCTTGTACAGTATGGCCAACAGCAATACGGCCTGGCTGAATACAGGCTTCAATGAAACGAACTGGTTAGATGGTGGCATCCAAAGGGTAGTGGTTAACGACACAATGTCCAGATGGAGATAGATTGACAAATGGTGTTCTTCAGGGGGCCATACTGGGACCAGTACTGTTCAATATCTTCATCAATGATGGAGACTGTGGGATCAAGTGCACCCTCAGCAAGTTTGCAGATAAGATCAAGCTGAGCGGTGCAGTTGTGTCACAAAATGTTAATTTAGGATCCTGCACAACTTTGAGGTAGCATCAATTTAAGATTCATTAACAAGGGATTAGGTGGTACAATTTTTAATAATACTTATCAGCCAATGATGAAAGTGGTTTAACAAAATTTTCTATAATCAACACAGCAACTTAGTTAAAGATTTGAAAATGGCAAGGTTCACCTGAAACTTATGAGAGAGTTTCCCGAATCAAAGTACTCACACACAAACATGAGACTTACAACAATTTCCTAAATCAAAACACACACACAGAGACATAGGGGTTAACCTATATTATCAAGACAATTTTATGATGACAGTGACAAAACACTTGAGCAGGTTGCCTAGAGATATAGTAGATGCCCCATCCCTGAAAACATTCAAGGTCATGCTGGATGGGGCTCTGAGCAACCCAATCTTGTTAAGATCTACTCTATAACTCCATGAAATGCTGTGAGACAGACGAGTTCTACGTAGACTTTACTTTTACTTTCTCCCTCTTGAAAGACAGCTAGATCAGACTAGCAGCCTGTGAAATGAAAGTGGGCACAGAATTTCAAAGGTGTGTGATTTTAGCACAGAACAGGTCCCCAGTGCCAAGAGCTTCTTCTTCTTCAGACGGATGGAAGATGGCTAGTGCCAAACTCGCATTCAGATCCAGAGACCACCAACACCACCTCTTTTCTTGAGGTTTAGGCCAAAGACAGGACAGTGCCCTGGGACAAGGCACTGGTTCACTGATGGAAAATCAGGAATCTTCAAGACAGCTACAACATCAGGAGAGCACTGAGCAGCTCATCTCCTGACAGTTCCCCCCAAAAAGATCCTCCAGATCAAGAAGTGGAATTACACAGGGAGCTTGGAGGGACACATTTTTTGCCCTCTGTCCACTGAATTTGTCTTCCCACTGCGTGGTCCTAGAATGGTAACACACTTCTGAGAAGTTGCACTCACCATGCAACAGCCACAGGCCATTGGGATGGCTGTGACTCTCCTTCCAGCAAGGAGGAATTAGAAGCTCCCAATCTTAGGGGGCTAGCAGTGGTACTCAGTGACGCTGAAGACAGGGATCTTGAAAAGACACTGTCTCTGAACCACAAAAATCTGTCTATTTGCAAGCAAACAATTAAGGACTCCAGTAGCTCTTCTGTACAGGCTACAGGATGAAGGTTGCCCATACAAAGAAGATGCATGCCCACATAACAGTCACAACTTATTGCCAGGTCTTCCTGTCTGCAGCCTTTACACAGCTAGAAAGGGTCAAGCCGGCTAAAAGTCTGACAGAAAAATCTCTAATCACCCTCACTGCACCTGCAGTGAAAGCCTGTGGCTCCTAACACCTTTGAAGGGAGAAGAGATGTCTTCCAATGACACCCAACTGAAAACTTCAGCAAGGTGCCACAGGGGTAATAAGAATAATCAAGTTCCAGATACCACTACAGACAAGCCTTTTGAAGACCACCTAAACATCAGCCTTTTCCCTTGGCTTTGTCTTAAGCTGGAACCTCTTCTGTCTCCTGCTGCCCATGTGACAAACTGAACCACAGGTCAAAAACAGTGGCTACAGCAGAGAGGTGCCAGCTCTGCAGCATCTGTAAGTGAAATGGGACCGCAGGAGCAGAAAAACGTGTAATGGTTAAAACCAGGAGAGTGACAAGGAAGACCCAGCGGGACCACAGAACCACCTACAGCAGGACATGCACACACCATTCTCATGAATGCTGAGGAGGTGTGAACTCCCCACAGCTGCCGCCTGCAACAGCTTCTTCAATTCACTGCTTCCAGGGTGATGCTTTACAAAGGGAAACTTTGTCAATTGTTTATCAGCAGTCTCCAGCTGACTCACAGCTACTGGTCAAAACAAAGAGCTATAGCTTACAGTACTCAGAACAGAACAACACAACAAAAACCACAAGGCAGTCTGACCCGGCCCTCAATTTTATGGGAAAATCCACTAAAACAATTTGACATTTACTGCAAACATCCTGGTAGCTGAAACTTCACCACTTTTATGGGACCTACATAAAGCGTGCAGGTTTCTGACCCCACCAGCGTGGCCTCCTGCACCACTGTCTCTGGCTGCTGGGCACAGCACCTGTAACTTCACACACCATAATGTCAACGTCACACTTCAACAACTAGTTTCTAAAAACCCAGGTGGACAACACAGATGTCTCCTACAAAAATCGGTCCCGTTAACACTTCTGCAATTTTAGGCATATTCAAACCAAAACGCCTCCCGACTTATAAAAGGGAAACAACAGTAGAACATCTTCAGCTTTGAAAGGGAAGAATTTGAGTTACACTTAAACAAACAGGGAGGATGATAGCAAGATTTCATGCACAGTAGGATTTAATATGCCCTGATGGCATTTTGGCAGGAAACTGTGATGTTGACACAGTTGCCTGGAATTCCTCACCATACTCAAAGATCTGGAGATGTTCTCAACACGACGGCATTCAGAGCAGGCACAGTGGGGTCCTACACCGATGGAGTGTACCTCCAGAGGCACACAACACACACCGCACACATGCATCCCACGCACGCAGAGCCCCGATGAGTTTGCTCAGTCCTCTAAGTGGGGGAGTAAATGCCCAGGAACTCCCTCCAAAACACACATAAGCCTTTGAATGGACCAAGGAAGGGGAGACAGGCAGCATTTTACGCAAAACCAGCCTCCTCTGCTCAGTGTGGGAGGGTTGCAGTCCCTAGAAGGTGCTTTTCCTCCCACTGTGCCTCTTAAAAACTGAACACAGAACATACAAATCATAAAAAAAAAAAACTACTGAAGAGACTAGAATAAAAACCACTCTAATCTTAGCTACCAAGAGCACCCACCTACCTCCACAGCACAGTTACCATTTTAAAAGAAACACTGAGTACAATTAAAATGTAGGCCAAGATATTAATATATGTAACCCCAAGATAAGTGTTCTTCCTCTTTTAACTTGGGTAATCTCAGCATTATCTAGGCCATCTCAACACTTCCTATCCCCACAAGTGAAGGAAAAAAAAACCCCAACTATAACACCCCAGTTGCCATGGCAACCGCAATCTCTCAGTCCTATAGGACTTAATTTCCAAGCTTCATCACAGACAGAAGTGTAGAAAACTGGAGGATTTGAGTGAAAACCGGAGCCAGAAAGAAGATGGGGGGGCGGGGAGGCGGGGAAAGGGCGGCAAAAAAGCGAAGAAATGGGGTCCTGTGCCATTCAGTATTTTCTTCAACGTGGTTGCTACGAGGGTATCGACATGGTCAGGAAACTGAAGGCAAGTGATTCATACAGTGGTGAATCAGAGGAAAAGAAAACACTCACCAGGCACTATTTGCAGAAAAGCTAGCAAACTGAAGGTGCTATCTTTGATCTGCTTTTTTCGTTATTTTTTGAATCACCATTCTTAATTTTATTATGAAGTTCAAGAATTTAAGAAAGACTCCTGATAAGAAAGAGTGAGGAATTCACTTCCACCACTTAGGCTTGAGTTACTGATGAGACTCAGGACTATACTTATCTTGAATTTAAAGAATAGCCAGTCTCTTTCACATGGGTAAGATCATATATAATTCATAGAAGCTGAGCGTTTACATCTATCTGGAGAGCAGAATCCTGCAGTGTCAAGTTATATACACCACTTACAAGTACGCTAGAACTTCCAAGGTGCAATAGCTCTGCTTACAAAACAGCAGAAGTCAAAATCTACCCCTGAGAAACTACAAATCGTTCCTAAAGAGGGACCAAATGATAGCAAGGTTTTGTTTATTTTGGTTTGTTGTTGTTTGGTGTGTTTTTCTTTAATCAGACTGGCAGGGCAAGTTCTTGTAGCATGTCCTCTTAATTTATTATGCAACATAATCAGCTATTAATTTATACACATGAATTACGAATGCATGGTGAAAGGTTCTTAAAGCTTCCCATGAGACCATATTTACAACAAAGTTACACTAAGCAAGAATAATGAATATGTATAATATAACTCCATTATCTTTGCAGACTTGGGAAAAGGAGGGGGAGGAGGATTTTTTTTTTAAATCATCTATTTGCTCTTCATGAGGAATAAGTGCTTGAATGAAAAATACAACAGCTTCAAGATATCTCAAGGCATTTGCCTGACAGGAAGTATTCTGGAGCAAAGAGAAGAGGAACAAAATAAGAGCGGTCAAAACCAGAACGGACACAACAATACTTCACTGTTTTAAAGGGCGTTTTTAACGCTATGGTATTTTTACCTTCTACTTTGGCATGTTTCTGAAAAAGGATATGACTGGGGAGGTCTGATAGTCCCAGGTGCTGTTGGGAATAGGCAGCACTGATTTAATTTCTCCTCTTCATAAGAAACACTACAAGCATGCAAGTCAATGGCACAGAAACCAAAGCAGGAACCTTTTTACTTGTTTTTGTTTTCAAGGTTACGTTTCTGCTTTCACACCTCTTCATCTTGGGCCCACATGCTCGGTTTCTCACTCAGCATCTTCTATTTGCAGAATTAAGTCTCCCCAACATCCAGAGAGAGGGTTAAAGCATCAAACATAATGGCAAGCCCTATTTCTCCCAAGTTTCAGCCCCTTCTAGGATGAAGGGGTTGTGATCATTTTGGAAGTGCTGCCATTACCACCAGTGAGCGCAGAGACACTGCTCACAGCCCACGTGCGTACCTGCCAGGCACAGTTGTCCCACTGTGGTACTATGCCACCAGTATATCCAATGGCACCTGTGGCCACCCAAAACTCGTGCATCAACTTGAAGATGTGTCTTGAAAATTCCTTAAATATTTGTGCATATTCAAGAGGTTTGAAATCAGTTTTTCCAGTCCTCTGTACCACCACTGTTTTGAGATGAGATTTAATGTGGAAAAGCAGTTTTTCCCAGGTCATGCTACTCAGCCCACACCTTTGTTTCAAGTCAAAGGGCTTCTTTCTACAGCACATACAAATTTCCATGGGAAACCGATTAGCACTAGCAATCCTGGAATGTATGTGCGATGATTTATACTCATTCTGGCATCCTAACTAGATTCTGAAGAAAATATTTCATCTCACAAAAGCCATTTTTTATTCTGAAAGAGAGTATCCACAGTCTCAAACAGGACTAGCCTTTTTACTTTATGTTCAGCTCCTTCCCTCATGCCCTCTTCATGGTTAGAGGAATCTTAGCAATTTCCTTGTATTCTTCTGCCGCCTTTTGAAGCTCCCAACCACGCAAGGATTTCAGCGCTGAGGAAGTATTTTTGTTTGAAACGCTTAAGGAACTGGTTAGTCGAGTACTACTACGTTCACTGGTTAACAAGGTGCACCAGTTCTTATCTCCACGCACTATAGAGAAAGTAACGCATAAAAAGGACAGACTCATTTCCTGAATTACATCATAACAAAGCAAGACATTAAAATATGACACATTCTGATTAGGAGAGAGAAATGCAATGAGGAACAGAGATTATTTTTTTTTTGCTACATATTCTTGCACTTAAACTGGCCAAGTTAAGTTAGTTCAACTTAAACTGGAAGTCCTATTTCCTAACCACTGTAATCTAATACCACACTGCTCCTATATTAACACCTGAAATTCAAATAATTCAGTTTCTCCCAAGCACATCTGTTTAGCACAGTATTCAGAATGTCTCTAGCAGTCTTCTATATGTAAAACCTTCAGGGATGGATTAAAACGTGGTGAAATACAGCAATTTTTATTCCCACTTTTAGTTGCTTTAGGGTTTTTTTACACAGCATACTATTTTTAGCATATTATTTTTACATATCAAGTGGTATGGCATTTATATCATACAAGAGGTATTTAAAAAGAAACCAAGCAGATGAGCAATATCAGCATATTAAACTCACAATCCTGATCACACTTCCAATTAAATCACTCATATTCAACTTTAAACAGATAAAAAGCAACGAGCATACATAAAAATACATGTATTCTTCACATGTATTTATATATGTGAATATATGTATGAATGTATATACACACACATGCACACACCCACATTCTCCCAGAGCCAAGTAAACAAAAATATTAAAATAAAAGCAGGAAGTGAAATTAGGGGTTGACTGTACTCTAGTGAATAACAAACTTCCACAAGTGAAAAAACAGTAGACAACAATATGGTTTAAAAGGAAGAATACTGTGCTGGCACATTTAGAAAAAAAGAAGTACACTTCCATTTAGTTCCTTATCACACTGTGATATACAAATGTTAGTTTTTGCTCTCTGCTTGGGAGTGTTTCCTAGCAGTCTTCTCTCAAAACCGAAAGGTGCTATTAAACAAATTGGCTGGCAAAAAAAAAAAAAGAAAGAACAGGAGGTGATCAGCACATACTATTTTACCATTTATAAAGTGCTATATGCTATGCATACATACCTCCTGTTCTTTCCCCACTGGAGCCGAGTCAAATTAAATACATGAATGCACATTAGTCACCTGTTTTCAATAGGTGTTGCAAAAGCCATTTCACCGAAGGGATTTTCCTGAGCCAGCTCAGGATGGTCCTAATGAGCAACAAGCGGCCCAGAAGGAAGACAGTTTGAGCTGATGAAATGCAGTGTTAGGAACAACTCTGGAAGAAACTAGAGACATAACCAAACAGCAAAGGTCATCTGGGGAAAGCCTTATTCAAAGATAATTCAAAGCTGTCACCTGAGAGAAGAGCTCTAAAATCAGGAAGAGAACCAGGTTTCTACGGGGCAGTAAGCAGAAAAGCAATACTATGGAAGAATTATCAAAAGCCCATAACCAAGGAGGAGAAACAGACAAGCAACAGGGACCCTGCCCAGGGGGAACCCACTGGAAACAATATCTGCAAAGTTCCTCATCGCTAGACTTGGAATTCAGAACAAGGGGTGGGGGAATGTGGAGAGGTGTGTGGGGAAATCAACAGAAACATCCTTACAAACTGCCAAGAGCAGAATGAAAACTAAGAACTTTGCATGTCATCCTCCAGGGCACCATAAGCAGTAGACTGCACCTCAAGATCAACATCTACACTTGGGTAATAAATGCTCATTGTACATAACACACGCCTTGTTATAAAGCAGTTGTCCATGCAAAATGATTGCTTAACGGTTGGGCTGTGTTCTGGCTTTTTTTCCACATGGAAAACCCCAGGATACTAATGTCTAATGGTATCAGGTATTGTGCTGAAATAAAATTAATATCACTACTAAAAAAAAAAATGCTGATGACCAAAACTGAAGGACAGAGTAATCACACACAGAGATGTGCGCCGCTGAGTAAGATGTGCTACATCCTATTTTAATACCAACGTCTACAGCTATAAAGAAGGAATGCACACTACCTGCCACCTCTGGAGAAAGGGGCAGCATTACCAAAAGATATTAGTTCCCAAAAAGACACCACACCTGAACCAGGGGGAAGGCCAGAGCTAATGCAGGCAAACACCACAGAAAATAGAGCAGGCAAGGTACAAAAGCAGGTACTTCTGCACCCATGAAGTACGGAGCTCAACTCTGATAGAAACTCTACCCAAGCTTTAAAGAAAACGCTATTAAATGTCTCAGTACAGTGTGTAGAAAATGTTCTACGGTGAAAGCCTTAGAGTTCAATGTCCTTTGTTTATCAGAAAGAAACAACTAGTCAGGCATTTATCTCCCACACAACTGCGAGAAAGAACAAAAGGCTTTTTAGACCCTTAGCACAGCAGTGCAAGAACTACGGTCCGCAGAGAAAGGCTGAAAAATTTTGCATTGATTTGGAAAAGAAGCAGAAGATTATTAGCCTAGAAGGTGGCTGAGGAACGCCTGAGCATATTAAGTCTAAGCAATATTAGATGAAAGATCATCTAGAAAGGAAACCTGCAGGGAGCGAGCCACAGCAGCTCCAGACCATGATGGATTGATGAGCCACCTTCTTTACTGCTTTTGTCATTTATCACTGAGTCAGACTCAGGCAGTAACACAGATGAGATACGAAAGCGCTGTGCAAAGCCTGGTATTGGTTTACTGGCTTTAGCACTTTCTGTGGCAAGTTATTTCCTACATAATTGAGTTTCTGGACTGAAATCTGGGATAACGCTGTCAACACAAAATATAGCTTCCAGCTGCAAAAGCTGTGTGTGTCCTCGCAAAGCTGCCTGTCCTTTCCTCTGCATCACTGATGGTGACAATGACAGTGCTCCTCTGAAGCACTGACAGAGGAAGGCAGGGCAGAACAAGAGCATAAATTCTCCAGCACAAAATGGATTACCCTTCAAATCCAGGCCAGTAAGTTGCATTTTTCAGGGTGTCAGTCAATCCTCCAAACATTTTTCACAACATGTATTTCAGTTTGACCAGAACTGAACTAAGTTTCTGTTGTCAGGGTTTCTTTCGTGGAGTGTTTTTTGGTGGGTTTTTTGTTTTTTGACAGTCTTTGTGTTTGTCCCCAAGGTGGATTCAGAGTCCCGTGGCTCAATCTAACTTTTAAATGCAGCAAAGTCACATCCGCTCCACAACATCTCAACCACAAACTCACACTGCATCTCAACATCAAACACCTTATTGTTGCACGGAAAGGCCCCATCACTGACAAGGAACCCACTAGAAAACAAAGTGAGCAAGTCTCGAAAATTCAAACTGATTGTAGGATAGCAGCAAGATTTTACTGCAGTGTTACCTTCTTGCAGCTTTCATTTTTAGTTCAACACGCACCAAAAGCAAGCCAAGCCCGTCAGAAGGAGGAAGAATTTGTTTTCCTTTTGAACTGAAAGCATTGCGACTTTCTGGGGAATCTCGTACTTCCTTCAAAACCGAGCTGAACGGAACCAGTAGGGTCAAGGATGTCCCAGCTGCCTGTCCCAACTAAACAGAAAGGACGAGAGCTCCAGAGATTGCTCCTCATCCCTTTATGCCCTACCACTGTTTCCATACCCCGACCTGACTCCCTGTTGGTCCAACTCCCAGCTTTAAACTAAAACACCTTCCCGACCTGACTCCAGTTACTTAAAACAGTCTTTAAACGGAGGAGACTCCATTCAAAACGTGTCCAGAATGCGCACCCCCAGACTGCTGCTGTCTCCTACACCAGCCAGGCACAAGGTGGCTTGCCCATGCCTGGGACATGCCTGTACAAATCACAGCAGCTTTATGGCCATCCTTCTGAGACGGAGATTAATGGCATAAACGTCACTCCAGTTCACCATTTGCATTTTATTCTGGAAAGGCTGCAGTATTGTCAGCCAACATCTAAACCAGGTTAGGAGAAACACGGATTTCTGCATCTTGGAATAAGTTTGGAGGTTTTCCTTAGAATACAAAGCCTAAAAAACAAACAAAACCACCCCTCATCCCCAAATACAAAAACAGAAAAAAAGGATACTATCTCCCAAAGTATTATTTGACTTAGTGCTTCTGTATCAAAACAAGTACTCTACCTGGTCAAATGACATTTCCGTAGCAGAAAGAGACACAAAACATACCAAAAAGTTCCTGACAACAGATTCCAGTAAGTGTTCTAGTGAAATAGCTAAAAATGGCTAAACAATTCTGTTACATTTGCTAAATAACTTACTACTTTTACCTTTGGCTAAAATAAACCAAACCGAGTTCACATTAGGAAAATTTATAGCACTGGAAGTATTTGTAGCCCCCAAAATGTACAGATGCACATTTCTTCTTACATTTTTAAGCCTTTTATGGAGGAAGAAAAAGCACTGTGAAAAGAAATGCATTTATTGAGGGCTAAAATAAATTCCAAACTCCAAATTAAAATATCTGCTAGCAATTTTTTTAGTGTATGAAATTGGTTCCTCTCTGCACTACCAATGACAACTCAGCTCTCTTTATTTCTTATGCAGACTTCACATATTTCATATTTTGCATTTTAAGAAGCTGCACAGACATGCAGAGAAACCCAGTCACTTACACTGGCTCTTCCTTGCCAAGCCTGAGGAAATTTAAACCCACTCAAAATTGAAATGACTAGGCTTTGGAAAGCAAGAGCAATATAAGAGAGTAATTGTTCATGTTACAATCCAAACATCACTTACTCTTACACACACACACTTATCAAAGGAAGTGACAGCTACAAAGAGTAAATTGGCAAGAAAAATAAAGAGTCTGTTACCATGGGTTTACGGAAAAAAAATTTGCAGGGGGGAAAAAAAAAAAAAAGAAAGATAAACCTCAGTTGCAAGCCTGGCTGACTGAGATCACAACAAGTATGTGCACAAAATCTTAATACAGTGACATCTTCAGACCCAACTGGACACCTAATCCAAACAGGAAGGCTACTGCCTTCCCATAAAATTTCAAGAATACCTTGCCAACCTAGCAAGAGAGCTGGAATTCCCCCCAGGAGCACCTCCCACCCCGTACAAAGTGCTGGCAGCAGCAGCACTGGCCCCGAACCGGGGAAGTAGAATTTATTTTAAATAAGGCAGCGTTTTACTTTAAAACAGAGGGATTAGAGGCAGGACACTTTGTCCCTTGTACGGAGAGCATCAGCCTGTCTCTGCTGCTCATTGTTCAGAGTCCACAAACAGAAAAGGGAAGGACCACTCACATGGGGCTGCATGTAGGCCACAGGGGCACGCGCCCATCGGCCTAGCAGTAGATAAAAGTTTACTGACACACTCCATAGACCTGCTCATTCACGTTTAGAAGATGCCATTTTCCACGGGTCAAAAGCACAACCACAATTAAAACTCAAATCTGGGTCATTTAGGCCACACCACCACTCCCAGCCATGACAGGCAGGAACTTTTTTATTTTCCTACCTCCTTTCTTTAACCGATGGAGTCTTAACCATCAGCGTGCTCATCAGTTCCCTTCAACGTCTGGAAACTTTCTGTTTTGATCAAGACCAGCTCCAGGGAACATCAACACAAACAGCATCGGGAGACTGAACACCTTGAACCCACAGATCTGGACTGAAACCACTGCAAATTCATCTAGAAAAGGGGCACTCAATGGCTTCATTTTGAAGCCCGTAGGCGGTTTATCAGAAGGAGTCCAAAGAAGGACAACGTCAGCTCAGCTGCGATTACACCCGCAGTCCTAGTCTCTCTGGGGAGAAGAAAGAGATAGCCATTAGCTACCAAGTTTTTTCTGTCTGCTGCAAACACTTCCTTCGCTAAAAGCTGCATGGGTTATTTTTTTTTTTATTCTTAATCATCCTGGCACTCCTAGAGATCACCCTTTTATTACTTTCTAAAGAACAACGATCAAACTCCATTAGTTAAAGCAGATGTGGCAAGGAGATAATTATTAAGCAGAATTTACTTAAAGTATCATTCAAGAAATCATATTAGCATTTATTAAATAACTCAGAAAGAACGAGCTGCCAAGACATTCAAGAAGGACCAAGAGTGTAAGCATGGCTGGCAATTGCAGCCACCACCAGAAAATGACCCATCGGGTATTTGTGAAATTTGTTGTTTAGCAGTAAGGTTTTGGAAAAGGCAGACATGGCACCAAGCATAGCTGGTGGAAAACAGAAAAATGAACCAAAAAAATCCCACCAGTTCTTCACCCAGAGGAGACAGACGTGCCAGGCAACACTGCAGGGTTTCCCCCCACACTCCGAGCAGGAAATGTTTCAGCTAATGAAGACTAAATAGTACTTTTCTCTCCCTCCTTACCCCTCTCACACACAACTTGTTTGGGGGGAAGGTTTCAGATGTAAGTTTAAAAGAGGTATCTTAACAGTGCAGCCTCATTAGCACGGGGTCATTAGACAGTGGTGCTAACTATGCTTACCCAAAATTCAGCCTGAAAAGCCAAAGGGGAAAACCAGGTCCAGACTACAAACTGTCAGTGCAGTTTTCAAACTAGGAAAAGACCCTAAATTCAAGTTATAGCTATGCACTACCTTTATGTACGTTACACGTGAATGGGGAAAAAAAGTGAGACACCCTGGACAAAAGCCTTTCACGTTTTCTTACCTGTTAACATACCAAAGCTGCTCAGCTCTTCAAGTAACAAAACTGGCACTAGAATGTCCGCTTTTGTGACTCCAGTAATTGGCCTTTTTTTTTTTTTTTAAGGCAGTTACAGAATAAAATTAACTACAATAAGACTAGCTTTGTGCATTTTCACAATTTACAAAATTTTCCCTCAAATTTGGGGCTTTTTAATGTTTAGGGTAGGCAGTGACTCTCCGTTCGGCAGACAGAACAGCACACCTCTCAGCAAAGTTTTAAGTAAGCAAATATAAAACGGTTCTCAAAAGACCTTTTTATTGCACCACACAGGAACACAACTTCCACCCAACTTAATCCCACACCCTCCTCACCCAGGACAACAACAAAAGGCAGGAGCTATTTCAAGAGCTGCAGGGTACTGGCTCTACACCCACGGGCCTGTTTGATACCACCCCAACAATGAGGCCCTTGTACCACCCGACTCCTGCAGACGTGGTCCTGGAGATGCACCCCAAGCTGGTTGGGCTGCACAGTCTCAAGAAGACATGACGGTGTTGTTTTGGTATGGTTTGTTTTTTTTCCTTAAAACAGGACACGGAGAACTCCTCTTTCCTCTCTGACACCATTTGTTTTTTCTGCATCAGAACAAGCCATCATTTTGTCACCTCCAGGAACTTTGGCTGATGTGGGGACCGGCAAGGAGACCTGGTCATTCCTTCTCCCCTCCCTGGCATCAGCCCAGGTTTAGAAGGTTCAAATTCCACACAGGTTGGGGCTTCTCCATGCCATCAGACATTTCAACAGATAAAGGCACCCCTGGGATGGATCCACATTTGATCCATCCCTGGATGGACAAGGGCAGTGCCAGACCATGGCAAACACCCCTGCCACCACACTGGTTCCTGCAGTCTTGGGGCTTGCACTAGAGGACCTTTAAGTGCCCTTTCTAACCCAAAGTCCTCTATCAGTCTGTGATTCTAGAAGCCAGCAGTGCTGCACTGCCGATTCTTTATTATTATTGTTAGACATTTTATTACCAGAATTTTTATTACGCTTGTTGTTGTAATTTATTACTGTAATTATTGCTGTTAGGATGGATTGCTATTAGAATTTATTGCTATTAACAGTAGAATTTTTAGCGCTATCACTGGTTTTGGACTTCTTCATTTTAGAATTTTTTTAATTATCGCTGGAATTTTCAGCGTTATCGTCGCCACTGGGCTTTATGGCTAGAAATTATTATTACTACTTGAATTTTTACCATTCCTATTATCGGATTTCAATTATTATTTTTTTTTAGTAGAACGTCTTATTTATTACGAGACTTTTAAATTACTATTAGAATTGCATTATTACTAGTTATGGTATTTTTCTTTCAGCAGTAGGGTATCTCCCCACACCCCCACACACACACGCAGC
>NW_015091151.1:651146-668320 GCF_001431845.1 Calidris pugnax
CCCGCGCAGCCCGCCCTGAGGGGAGGCCGCGGCCGCCCCGCTGGTGGCGCCTCAGCCCGGCGGCAACGCGGCCCTCCCGCAGGGGCCGCCGCCGTTCCGCCCCGCTCCAGGCCTTGCCGGTGAGGTCCGGGCTTGTCCGGAGGCGTCCCCGCTCCTGCCGGGGGCGAGTTGCGCACCTGGGTTCAGGTGAGCGCTGGAGAAGCAGGTGGAAGGGCCTGGGAGGAAGGAGCTCCTCCGCCGTGGTGTTGGGGAGGTGGGCGACACTTCAGCGCAGTACCACGGAATTGTCAGAGTTGGAAGGGACCTCTAGAGAGCATCTGGTCCAACCCCCCTGCCAAAGCAGGATTGCCCAGAGCACATCACTCAGGACTGCATCCAGGCGGGTCTTGAGAATCTCCAGAGAAGGGGACTCCACGACCTGCCTGGGCAGCCTGTTGCAGGGCTCTGTCACCCTCACCATAAAGAAGTTTTTCCTCATATTTGAGTGGAACTTCCCATGTTCCAGCTTGTGCCCATTGCCCCTCGTCCTGTCACCGGGAACCACTGAAAAGAGTCTGGTTCCATTCTCCTTCAACCCACCCTTTAGATTCTTATAAGCATTAATCACAGAATCACTTCTCTTCTCCAGCATAAAGAGCCCCAGCTCTCTCAGCCTTTCCTCATAAGGGAGGTGCTCCAGTCCCTCAATCACCTTAGTTGCCCTACACTGGACTCTCTCCAGTAGTTCCAAGTCCCTCTTGAACTGGGGAGCCCAGAACTGGATGCATTATTCCAGTTGTGGCCTCACCAGTGCAGAGCAGAGGGGGAGAATGACCTCCCTCGACCTGCTGGCCACACTCCTCCCTCTGCAGCCCAGGATCCCATTGGACTCCATTCCGCAGTACTGACAAAGGCACAGGAAGGAACGTGGAGGAGGGAAGACAGGCCTGCTCATTAGAAGGTCTCATCATAAATGAGCAGCAGACTCACTTTGCAACTTATAACTGTGAAGGTTGAAAGGACCTCCAGCTTTTTCCCATGACATGGAACTGGATAGCGTGGCTACCCCAGCCTCCTGTGATTCCAGAGAGCACAAAGCTCCTTTTCTGACAAGGCAGTGGGAGAAGATGGTTTGTCACAGATTTTGCCTTCTACCCTCAACACTCTCTGCCTTTATGAGAATAATAAAGGGGTTTCCCTAACAGTCTCTCTCCTCTATAGTTCATGGGGTTTTTTTTTGTTGGGGTTTGTGGTTTTTTTTTTCCTTTATGTTCACTTCACCTTGTTGCTAGTTTTGACATTGGCACACCGGGATGTTTCCACATTGCTAGCCTCCTCCTCTGCCTCTGAAATGCCTCTGTTTCTTTCAGTGTTACTACATGAGGCAAAGTATCATGGCTGGAGCAGGTTGGGACATGAAAGGAGGCTATGCCTTTGGATTTTGTGTACATAGGTGAATGCTGTCCACATCTCCACTTGTTTGATTGGGTCCTAGATCTTGGCTTTGTGTTAAGAGAGAATCTCCACTGAACTGTCTGAGACAACATCAAGGTACCTTTATTAAGCCATGAGAGACAAGAAAAAGAGTAGTTTAGATTTTCATCCCCGACTCCAATTTATTTGTATTTCGGTGAAAGTTTTAATAAACCATCAGACAAACACTGAAGTCCTCCTAAAATTTCTTAGCGGTTTCTGGTTTCTACTGTTCTTACTTTATATCTCCCTTCCGCAATGTTAATATGAATTTATTATGATCAAGAGCAAGAAGGATTTCACCAGCTCAAAGACAAACAGTAGAAAAGAAACTAAAGAAAGCATGGTATATCTTTTTACGGTTGGACAAAAAGTGAGCAGTTAGATACAAAATCTTTGAAACACTTCTAATTGCTCCTACAAACGCGGTTTAGAAAACATACCTAAGATATTATAGAGCTTTATGGGGTCTCAAATAGTCACAAGAGGACGGGGAAGAGGGAAGCAGTGTGGAACCCTTCCCCTTGAAGACATGTGCCTGCTGAATACAATGAATACCAAGTCCATAATGACAACTCCCATCTTCCACAAACTCGGCTTATGTTGGTTCTTGTGAAGATCATAGAGCAAGGCCTCTTGGAACACATTTTTGGATACATGGAGGAGAAGGCAACAATTAGGAACAGGCAGTATGGATTTGCTGAGGGTCAGTGCTGCCTGATCAACCTGATTGCCTTCCCTGTCAAAATGGGTAGATCTGTGTAGGAGATAGTAGGACTAGTGCAACCTTGACTTCAGCAATGTTTATGACATGGTCTCCCACAATATTCTGCTATCCAAGCTGGACTATGATGGTCCAGCATGGGTGGACAACTAGATGGGTAAAAAACCTGGTTGGATAGTTGGGCTCAGTGGGTAGTGGTTAAAGGGTCATGCTTGGAAGTCTGCTGGAGGCCAGTAACGGGAGGAGTGCTGCAGGGGTCTCTCCTGCAACCTGCAGTGTTTAGCATCTTTATCAACAACATGGAGAAGATGATGGAGAGCAGTATTGTCATGTTTTCACATGACACCAAGCTGAGGGGAGCAGTCATGACACTGCCATCCAGAGGGACCTTGACAGGCAGGAAAAATGAGCAGACAGGCAGGGGGGCAGTGCTGTGGAAAAGGTCCTGGGCATCTTGGTTGACAATGAGTTTAATACAGGCAGAGTAAACTGCCTCCTGGGCCCTTCAGGAGCACAGCCAGTAGAATGAGAAGGGATGATCCCTGTCTCCTCAGCACTCATTAGAGTATTGTATCCAATTTTGACCCCCAATACAGGAAGCACGTTGACAAACTGGAGCAAGTTCAGTGGAGGGCCACTAGGATGGCCAGGGGATGGAGCACTTACCTTGTGTGGAGAGCTTGAGGGAGCAGGACTTAGCCTGAAGAAGAGAAAGCTTCAGGGGTACATCATAGCAGCCCCCTGGTACACACACAGATATTTTCAAGAAGATGGAGAAGGTTTTTTACAGCAGTGCATGCTGGGAGGACAAAAGACAAAGGGCAGTGCTTCAAACAAGGCACTCAGACTGGATATAAGGAGAAACCTTTCTACCCTAATGGCAGCCAAGCAGAGGAGCAGGTTACCTGGAGAGCTTATCCTATCTCCATCCTTGGATATTTACAAGCCATGACTGGATAAGCCATGGCCAAAGTGCTCTGACCTCATGGGTGTCCAGGCTTTAAGCAGGAAAATTAGATTAGGTGACCTCGTGAGGTCCCTTGCACCAATTATCCCATGATACTATGGTTCAAAATGTTACACTCAGCCATCTCAAATGGGAATGGACCTCAACACCCACACCAATACCATCTCTTTTAGAGATCTGGCTGTGTTGTCAGTTGGTGACTGACAGAGTTCCTTGAGTTTTATCTCTGGGTAACAGGGATGTGGTCCTCGCCAGCGGAAAAGAGTGAGGTAAAGAATTATTATCAGAGCTGTCACATTCATAAATGTAATAGCTCACTAGCAGGATTTGATATCAGTTCCTGACTCAGAGCTGGTCATCTGAACTGCAACGTTTCGGCTGTCTTTATGTCTGCACTCAGGATACTCATCCAAAACCAGAAGAATGATAAGATAGCTGGAAGCAATTCCAGCTTTCAGAAGCAATTCCAGGTGTTTCTGGTTTTGTTGTTGTTTGCCTTTTTTGTTGTTGATTTTTATTTTTTATTAGCTATCATGGTGTTCTTTATAAGGAGGGCATATACTAATCTTTATAAAAAAGTCATAGGTAAAGTCTTTTTGAAGAAGAAACAGCAGTTTTCGTGGCCCAAAGAGGATGGAGTTACACGGAACTAGCGTAACTGTCTGCACTCTCACAATGGCAGGAAGCTGTGCTGCCAATAAGAGAATAAAAGCAGCTACCCGTTTCAGAAGTGTCAAACCAGAAAAACAGCCAGACTAAAGAAGCAGTTTGAGGTGGCTGGGTCACGACAAAGCATGCAAAAGGGCTGCCACTGGTCAGGGTCACAGTTACAGTTGCAGTCCTGGTGATGTGAAGCTGGAACATATTTATGTCAGGTTGGGCAAGTACTATTTGTTTCCAACAGTTCTGCTGGGACAGACTTACCACCCGTATTAAGCATCAGGATGTTCTTGGTTGGCAGCTTATTGTGGTCAAGCTGTGCTTGGTTGTCTGGGTCAGGCTATCTGAGAGGGATGATCTTCCAGAAACTGTAGTTATTAGTCAAGTTTATATTCAGATGTGTTTTGGAACTCATTTCAGATAACCTGATGTCATCAACAGTTAAAGCACATTGTGGGGAAAAAACATAGAATCATAGAATAGTTTGGGGTGGAACAGACCTTTAAATGTCATCTAGTCCAACCCAATCTGCAACACGCAGGGACATGTTCAACTAGATCAGGTCACTCAGAGCCCTGTCCAGCCTGACCCTGAGCATCTTGGTTAAAGCTAAAAATTCCTATATTCTCACAGATAAGTATTCTGGAGCATTTTCAGCTTACAAGATTTTGTAATTCTTTTGAAAGATTTGTAAGATTTGTAATAACTTCAATTGAGAGCCATTATTTAAACATACTCTAGCATAGACTACAGATACCCGTGAATATGTGTAGCAGTTATTCCTACCTTTATGCTTTAATTGTAAAATTTGAGCTGACAGAGATCAAAGGACTGCCTTTGTTAAATACTGTTCAGCGGCTCTTCCAGTCTTTATATATGTATAAGTGTATGTAAAATGATGAGATATACACCATGTCTCAGTGGTCTGTTTGAAAATATCTGCATAAATCTTCAAGCTGCAGTAATACAAGGATTTTTTTGTTCATGCAGGAGTTGTTGTGCTACAGGCTGATAACTGAAAGATGGAACCAACAGGAACAACTACCACTTCTTACATATACTTTTTTTTAAATTTCCTAATAAAGAAGAGCTACATGATGAAAACAGGCAAACTGCTAAAAGCATCCATTTTCTATGTTTTGACAAGATTAGTAAAAAGGGTCAAAATGTAACATCTCTGAAAAGATAATTTCCTTAGTTTTAAGCTCAAATAAATATTTTGCAGTACTTGGAATGCTATGGACTCATTAAACTCAAGTAATACAACTTTAGGGCAGGCAATACTGGAAAATCCTCATTTTTACAAGTTCCCTGGCTATAAATCAAGGAAATCCCTTGTATAAATCGAGGAAACTTCATACCTTGGATCTTCTGAACCTTTTGTAACATTCTTCTACTCTTATATCCAGGGAGAGAACATGCTGTGACAGATAGAAAGCCTTTGATACAAGTGAGAAGTGCAAGTTCTGGTACATTACCCCCAGTTTATATACAGGATTAAATAAGTTTTATGTGCTGTCAATATCACATCATATTTTTATCCTTTAAGTAATACAGTAAATTGTACCAGTGCTTTCTTGACACTCAGTACAATAAAATCCGATTACTCAACTCTTTCATGAAGCAATTTATTTGTAAGCAAGCTGCAAAACCCTGACAATAAATAATCAAGTCAGATCCAGGCACAGGGAGGATTTCATAAGGGTATATAAATTTGGGATTAGAGGGTGGAAAGCAGAGTGTGGAAAGCACGGGGTTCTCAGAGGTGTCCCATGAAATAATGAGAGGCAATGGGCACAAATTGAAATAGAGCAAAATCTATTTACAGTTAAGAAAAAGCCTTTTTTACTGTAAGCATGATCAAACACTGTAACTGGCTGTCCAGAGAGGTTGTGGACTGTCCATCCTTGGAAATACTCAAAACCCAACTGGACGCGGCCTGAGTCACCTAGGTGATCCTGCTTTGATCTGGATCTTCTGTATTGTTGACTTCTGTTTTCTGAATTTCTTTCCCTACCACTAGACATTGATAGAGAGGCATGACATGAAGTATAGGTGAAGGTAGAAAAGGAAAATTTTAAATAAGCTGTGGCTTCTAAGAATGAAGAACTGAAAATATGGGCAAGGCTTTGAATGTGTCCTGCTGTTGGCAGGGAGTAGGAAGGGCGGGCTATGAGGGGTTTGGTTTGGTTTGTTTGGCTCATGAAGCATGCCTGCTTCTTAGGCAAGAGAAGTTTCAGACTTACAGCTTTTTCACCTCTCCAGAATTTAAGTTGGTGATGGCTGAACCAAAAGCAAATCTTGATGTTCATTTAAATGGGATACCATTTTTCTTTGCAAAAGTCTCACACCTGAAAAGACAAGGAAAATACCAGATCCCATTTGTGCACTCTATGGCCTGCAACAGAAAGCAAAAGAGAAATGCAACTTCTCATACCACAAAAAAGTATCAGTTAGTAACTAGCATTAAATTAGCTTGCTCTTTGCTTCATAGTAACTCTACAACTTAGTTCCTGAAAAAAAAAAAAAAAAAAGTCTTTAAAACAATTGTCCTGATCTCAATAGAAATAAATCAAGTGCAGACTTCTTAGTTAAAAGCAACAACAACTGCCCCTGAGCAAGAGAAGCAAAAACTCAGATACAGAAAGCCAACGCAAAGTTCTGGCTCAGTTTGCAGTTACGCAGTAAAATAGCTGGCATGTCTCTCAATAATTGATACTTTATATGGCCAGATTAAGAGATTATACCTTTTCAGATAAAGGTCATAATAAAGCACACATTAGGCTACACAATTTATAAAAAAAAAAAAAGGGGGGGGGGGAAGTAAAATGTCTATCCTCTTGAACTCCAGAAAATAAATGGTATATTGTGTTATATATTAATATTTATGAATAAAATATACACTCCACACATGGATACAGAGACTTAGGACAGAATAAAGTGCTTGAGTTTCAATACATCTATCTCCTGTGGGGAAAAAAAACCTGCAAAGATAACATCAATTACTACAGGTTTATTTTTACAAAATAATTAAAGTCAGTGCTAGTAAGTGTTTAACAAAAAGGTAGAGACACTTATCATTGACACACATAACTGCAGAACTCATACCATAATTTAGCATTTGCATTTCTTGCTATCTCAGGAGCTTCTCTGGTTCTGCTAACAAAACTCGAGCCTTGTAAATAATAAGCCATATCAGAGACGAAAGGAAAAAAACACCTGTGTAACAACACGGCAAGGTCAAGAGGCTGAAGCATTATGTCCAATCAGCTAGCACGTATCATGATATGACAGGCAAGCCATTTGTGCTCCAAATACCCTGATTTTTAACATTTAATAGCCTATTTCCAGTTCTTGCATTTTAGCACAAGTAACTTCCTGACAAAGAACATAAGGAATTTTCCCAGAGTTAAGGAATCTCTTCTCTCGGGGAAAAAAAAAACCAAAACCGACAGAAACCAAACCAAACCAAAAACCAGCTAGGGTTTAGTTTATTTATTGTAAAGGATTGTTAGTTTAATTTATTTAATCATGGGGTTTTTTTCCTGGACCTAGGAACACGTAAGCAATTCTTATGAGCGGAGTAGCTAACTCAGTGCATTCTGAACTGCAAAATAGGCAGAAACATCCATGTAAGGAATAACAGATTGCTGATCGTTTCTGTTTCTACAGCCTAATCCTGCATCAGACACCATTTAATAAAGCCATATTTCTCTTTATGTCTGATTGAGCCTGTCGGCCCACAGGACGCTCCTGCACCAGCAACAACATAAGGAAACACCACCTGCAAATCCCATCCCTTCATCCCAGACTCCACAGCGACGTGGTCCCACATGAGACTCTCCTTTGGCAGCATCTCTGGTGTCCACATGGATGACAGGGGGTGATGGTCCCAGGCCTGGAGAAAAGCATCCCAGATCTAATGCCCTGGCAATCAGCAAACCTCCTGAGACAGTAAGTCTAGTCAGCAGAAGTAGAGTCTCCAGCCACCAGAACTCATCCTGTCCTCATGAGGGGACACGTGTTTCAAGCTCAGATGCCTTTCCTGTTCTCAGGGTGTTCCACCTGAGTGCCCTCAGTTCACAACTGCATGAGCAGAAGGAATCCCTCTCCTGCTGCCAGGAGCCACCAGCTCCCAACCTTCCCACCTTGAGAGTCCCGACCTGCTACAAAGTCAAGCATAGCCTTTAGCTGTCCCACATGTGAATTAAGAGAAGACATCATTTAGGGGTTAACTAAAGGAGTTTTATTGATGATTAGATGATGATCAAATAATAATTAATCAATGATTGAATGACAATTAAATAGTAATCGAATGGGGATTGAGCAATAATTAAATGGTCATTAAACAATGGTTTGATGATGACAATGATTTAAATGATTTGTCAATGATTTAAATCAAGTGACAATGATTTAAAAGATTTCGAAAAGATTATTTAAACAGTGATTAGACAGTGGTCAAACACTCTACTACTTACTACACTTCTAATAATTAAGCTATAGCTGGATATATAAATGTTGCTAGCACACAATATACTTTTAGGCCTAATATAAAATGTTGCTTACCTTGTTATAGATACCAGAAGCTGGGTAAGGGCTCCGTCACCCTCAAAGAGTAAGCTTAGGAGGCATCCCTGCTCATAGGGAGATCCCTGCAGTGCAGCCTGCTGCTGTACAGGAGAGCTCAACAGGCCTGGGGGTCTGTGGATACCTCTAGTGTAAAGTGGTGGACCCATACCCCTTTTGGTGTATATGCAGGAGTGCAGTATTTCTGTGACCCCTCGGTGTCCTCTGCTACGCTACTGCTCTGCTGAAGGCCAGGAGCCTGACCACTGCTCCCCTCTGGTCCAGCTGAACAGGCGGAAACACTCCGCGGCCAGGAAACCACTGACTTGGAGCAGTTGTGATCCATCACGTGCAAAACACAAGCAGGAGCAGAAGCCTGTCTTTATCTGTGAACAATAAAAAACTGGTCTGATAAGTGCAGAGTCCTTCTTTGCTCCTCCTGGTTACCAGGGCTGCTGACCTGCTCCATCACTTCATCATCCAGGCAAAACTTTACAATGTGTAACTCAGTTCCAGATTTTGGGAAGAGTGTGACTTTTCCAATCCATGCTGCAAGTAAAACAATTGAACACCTGCTTGTGTGTTCTCTGACACAACTGGAACAGACCAGCAGGTGGTCCTGGATGTCAAACAGAAACTTTCAAGGTGTGCAGGGCAGCCAATGGGCTCAGGCAACAGCGTGACATCCTGGGGGGCCAGGCAGTGGCAATTACCCCTGCAGAGACTGATGTCCTTAAATTCCCAGGCCAGAGGAAAGGAGCACCCAACACCAAAACACGATCCACAGCTAAGTTAACAGGGATCTTGCCCCTGGCATGGGGGCACAGCATGGGGACAGGCACCAGCAGCTCCAGCAGCAAAGGTGCAATAGGCCTAGAAGCAACCCGTGGGAGAGAAGGCAAGAGCTCGTCTGCACAGCCCCATTCCAGGGACGCACCCACAGGGGTCATTTGGCACAAGGATGGTTATGGGACAGAAAAGCCATGAACCCTGCAGTTTCCCCCTACAGACCACTGGAATCATAGAAGTCTAAGCAGTGGAGTCCAGCTTGGCTTTCCCTGGGAGACCACCAACACAGAGGCATTGCCTTTCAGCACAGGAATTTCCTCAGAAACCACTACATTGGCCCAAGATGCTGCTCCTGGCAAGACCTCTGGCTGTGGTGGACTCCCATGCTTCATGTCAGCCTCTTCCCCTTCCATGAGCCCTGCTCATCTGATGAGAGAATTGGTTCCGCTTGAGTATACCTGTAGGTTGGACTCAGCCCCAAAATACTTCAGCCCCCAGACAGTGCATTGCAGGCATCTGGGATTTGTTAGAAATCAGACCCTACTAACATCAATAACTGTTAGGTTGCTCTGTATGCTTAATTAATCTATTTAATCTAAATAAATGGTATCTACAGACAGGTTTAACCCACACACAAGAGAAATTTTTTTCTCTTGAAAATTAAGTCCTCCTGTTTTTTTCCTAACCTTTTTTTAATGATTGCATTCCAGAGCACTCATGCTACACTCCACTCTTCACTAAAGAAGTACAATCACTATCTTGTCTTCTTTTTTTTGTTGTTTTAAATCAGCATATTACATCTTTCTCTTCTCCCAGATGCCCCCTCAGAACACTGGAATATAAAGACATATGTGCTTCTGAAAGCTTAAGAGGTTGAAATTACCAACAAATACTTGAAGGCATCATCACAATTATTCATTAACAAGAGTTTCAAAGATTTAACACACATCAAATAGTTGCTGAGGTCTGGCAACATAATCCTAAATTAGTTTCATATGAATCAAAACAGCCTTCAACTCTTTCTTCTGGTGTGTTAGAATTATGTTCAGGTTGAGAAGGCAGACTTCAGGGTGGGATTTTAGGGCGGCTTGCCATTTGTAGCCAGGGGAAAGAGAATGTAAAATAACAGGGTGCAATGTTAAAGCACAGCAGAGCACAGCAGATACTCCTTGATAATTTTCATGTGAACACTTACTTCAGGTTCTGCAGCCTGGTTCAAAAAGTTTTCATTGCAAAGGGACTAAACTAAGGACTGCCAGTGTAATTGTTAGGGTGGAAAAAGATCATCCAGACGGGAATTCAGCATGGAATAGCCCATTTGAGTCAACACCCTCCAAATAACACATTTTCAAAATATTCTAAAAGACAGAATGACAACAAGAGCTGCATCAGGCCAATACAAATGCATTTTAGGAGGTGGACATTCTTAGCCTTGGTATATGTTGAAAGCACCACAGAATTAAAATTGGCTGTTCAGGTACTGCCTGAATGGGGAACACTGAAATATCTCATCAGTGTTTAGTAAATAGATTTTCAGTGGTTGTGGTCAGTTAAGACACTGCATTAAAAAAAAAGGTGAATGGGATTTCATTGATGGAAAAGAAGCATTGAGAGTCTGGTAGTGTTCAAATTAACATTTCATAGTAAGTCCCATTGGGTAGATTGCTCTTGGCACAACCACAGCTGTTGATTAAGGTCTGTGGTGAATGAGGCCGTCTGTTCACGGAAAGGCAGATCAACAATGCAGGCACTATCTGCACACAGAGCACTAGTGGAGGATTACCCACTCTTGTGGCATCTAAATGTTGTGCCAAGGAACAGGATAAAAAGAAACACCAAACTCTGTTTTCTTCACTCTGTTATCCTCAGCTGCTACATTCAGTGGGTAGATCTCAGTTGTATGGAAAGGTCTGGACTACTTGCAAAGGGGCAAAGGAGACAATTATTTTAAACAGAAATAGGATTGCAGTGCTGGTTGTGAGATGTAATTTAGCTCCGTGCTCTCACTTTTGCTAGGGGTCAGGGTAAATCCTTCATGATGCATTATCCTCTCTCCTGCCTCAGAGGCAGGAAAATACATCAGAGGAACATCCAGCCTGACTGTGCCATAACATAAGTGACCTGGTCTGGTCAGGAAGCCTCGGAAGAAATTCAGTGGAAGATTCTTGACTTGTGACTAACATTTTAATTCAGAATGTTAACCTTCAGCGGGAAAATTGAGAAATCAAAAAGCAAAGTAGTAGTATAAGCCTTTTGGGGAAAAGTAGACAGTATTCAACTTTTCACTGAAAAGGATTTAAGAACAGTTAATCAGTCATGTTCAGGCATAAAGACAAGTGCAATGTTATGGACTAACACAGCCTACCGTTAGGGTGCAGCAGAGGAATGTCTACTGCTTTTCTCTATGTCTTTAATGCTCTTAGAACAAAACAAGCATGCATGGGCAGAATAAAATACAGACCTCTTCCAAGGATTACATTCTCTATTACCTCCTATAATGTGCCACCTGTTCTTTACAGCTATGATTAAGTATTTCCTTCTGATATGAGTGTCAAATAGTTAACTTCAAAGTGACAGAAGAATGTTCCCATTTTCACCCTTTGGAGAACTGATTAGAACTTACATCAGATATTCTTCTGACATGAATATGGAAATTGGTAATAACAGGAGAGAAAGAGAGACTGGAAAATAATACAGTTCAGGTTGAAAACAAGTTTTTCTACCACCTCCTCCCCCATTCTTTAGAGAGACTAGTGAGATTTATTTCCAGGTGCTTCCTTTTGCTCCTCCTCCTCTTCAATATCTATCTAAGTAGGAAGCAGAGAAGAATAGCAATCCTCAGCTCTTAGCTTTTGCACTGAACCTGGCTCTGCTTTTCTCTCAGTTCTGTAAGAAACAGTTTGACACAACTTTCTATGACTGCATAAATTGTCCAAGGGTAAAAAAGGCAGTTTTCAAATAAGGCGTAAATAAGCACTAAAATTAATCTCAGCAGCTGGATTAAATATGCACATAGATGAATGACACCTAAGGAAAATAAAATAGTCCCTGCTGCTTTTCTTGTAACTTTCATTAGTAATGTAGTAGCTTTTATTTCTTTTCAGATCAAGACTTTAACTCTTCCATTTAAGTACAATTATTATTCACAGGGACTGCAGAGGACATACGTTAATGCAGAGTCTTCGCTAAGATAGTAAGACATGTCCAGAAGTTTTTTCCCTTCAGAAACTAGCAACTAGGGATAGAGGAAGAAGAACAGTGTCCTTTCCACTTAGTGAAGTCCTGTGCTGTTTAACCACTGCTACTGTGTGGAAGGAGTGAAAAAAACAGCACTTTGCCTCCTGATTTAGAGCCCAGGCGCTGTACTCCTCTGAGAGGCTGCACATTATTTTGCAGATTAAGTCCCTCATTGCAGGGCTAAAGTGCTGTTTGCACTGTCTACAAAAATGAAATGTCACAGTACGCCTTGGCTGGTAAAGTCAGAACAGCTCCACCAAAAGCTGAGCAGCTACAGCAGTGTGGGTCTGATCAAGTCAAACTCCAAACTTTTGAGTTTTAAGCCAGCAAAAAAATAGCTCAATATTTGCTAAATGAATTACTCTGAGCCTTTTCCATCATCTATGGCTAGTATATTCACCCTTGCAGAATCTATGCAGAAGTTAACCTATATTTTTATTATAATAGTATTATTTACTTATGAATAGTTCCCTACTCATTTTTCTAACAGTGCCTATCTTGAATTTCAACACATTTTATTTTTGGCCCAGTTTCCTCTTTTTCTAACCTGCTTTTATTCTCAAAGCATTCCTTATGACTTCTTCTCACAATCTTCATTTGCAGGATCATTACATAATGTTTATTTTTCTAAACAATCTTATTGCAATTGACTTCAAAATTACCTTAATTTGACTGCAAATGACCACACTGTTTTGACATCACTCTTGTGTTATATTAAGACCTTCATACTTTACATCAAACTACCTTTATATAATTTCTACCAACAACAGCTTTAAAACTTTCATCCCATTTGATTCAGAACACTGCAGCAGTGATATTTAAACCATACAAAAAAATTAGGTAAGTCACAAAGGTTCCTTCTTCTCCCTGACTCTGGGACTAACTGATGCTTGAAATCCACTGTTTCTTAAGAGGAAAAGGCACAGCATTTTTCACATTTGTAGGCTTTTGTTCACTTGTGAAAACAGCACATCACTTTGGCTAAATCTACACAGTTATGCAGCTCTTGCAAGCTGTTCTTAGATACCAGTTAGTCCTAACCCAGAATTTGTTTGTACATATCAAGTCAGAATTTTGAAGGTGAAGTTCATAGAATGGAGGAGAAGAATCATAGAATGGTTTGGGTTGGATGGGACCTTAAAGATCATCTAGTTCCAACCCCCCTGCCATGGGCAGGGACACCTCCCACTAGACCAGGTTGCTCAAAGCCCCATCCAGCCTGGCCTTGAACACTTCCAGGGATGGGACATCCACAACTTCTCTGGGAAACCTGTTCCAGTGCCTCACCACCCTCACAGTAAAGAATTTCTTCCTAATATCTAATCTAAATCTCCCCTCTTTCATTTTAAAACCGCTACCCCTTGTCCTTTCACTGCACTTCCTGACAAGAGTCCCTCTCCGGCTCTTCTGTAGGCTCCCTTCAGATATCGGTAGGCTGCTGTGAGGTCTCCTCACAGGCTGAACAACCCCAGCTCTCTCAGCCTGTCTTCATAGGGGAGGTGCTCCAGCCCTCTGATCATCTTCGTGGCCCTCCGCTGGACCCTTTCTAACAGACCCATGTCCTTCCTGTGCTGAGGACTCCAAAGCTGGTCACAGTACTCCAGATGGGGTCTCACGAGCACAGAGTAGAGGGGCAGAATCACCTCCCGTGACTTCCTGGCCACACTTCTCTAGAGGCAGCCCAGGATGCGGTTGGCTTTCTGGGCTGCCAGTGCACATTGCCGGCTCATGTTAAGCTTCTCATCCACCAACACCCCCCAAGTCCTTCTCCTCAGGGCTGCTTTCTAGCCATTCTCTGCCCAACCTGTATTTGTGCCTGGGGTTGCCACGTCCCAGGTACAGGACCCTGCACTTGGCTTGGTTAAACTTCATGTGATTTGCACGAGCCCACCTCTCAAGCCTGTCTAGGTCCCTCTGGATGGCATCCCTTCCCTCCAGAGTGTCGACTGTTATCACTGAGTTTGGTGTCATCAGCAAACTTGCTGAGGGTACACTCTATCCCACTGTCCATGTCTCCAACAAAGATGTTGAACAGCACTGGTCCCAGTACAGACCCCTGAGGAACACCACTCGTCACTGGCTGCCAGTTGGACATTGAGCCATTGACCACAACCCTTTGAGTGTGGCCAGCCAGCCAGCTCCTTATCCAGCCAGCACTGAGTGGTCCATCCATCAAATCCATTAGTTTCTAATTTTGAGACCAGGTTGTTGTGCGGGACAGTGTTGAACGCTTTGCATAAGTCCAGGTAGATGACATTGGTTGCTCTGCCCTTGTCCACCAAGCATGTGGCAGTATTGTAAAAGGCCACCAGATTTGTCAGGCACGATTTGCCCTTGGTGAAGCCATGTTGGCTGTCTCCAATCACCTCCTTATTTCCCATGTGCCTTAGCAGAGATTCCAGGAGGATCTGCTCCATAATTTTGCCAGGCACAGAGGTGAGACTGACTGGCCTGTAGTTCCCTGGGTCTTCTTTTTTTCCTTTTTTGAATATCGGGGTTATGTTCCCCTTTTTCCAGTCTGCGGAAACTTTGCCAGACTGCCATGATTTCTCAAAAAGGATGGAAAGCGGCTTAGCAACTTCATCCACCAGCTCCCTCAGGACCCATGGATGGATTTCATCAGGTCCCATGGACTTACGCCCCTTCAGGTTCCTTAAGAGGTCTCGAACCTGATCTTCTTGTACTGTGGGCAGTTCTTCATTTGCAGAGCCCCTGTTTTTGCCTTCCGTGACTTGGGCAGTGTGGTTTGAGCCCTTGCCGGTGAAGACCGAGGCAAAGAAGTTGTTCTGTAGCTCAGCCTTATCCATATCCTTGGTGGCCAGGTCTCCCGTTTCCTTCCGGAGAGGGCCCACAACTTCCCTAGTCTTGCCTTTGTCCCTGACACATCTGTAGAAGTTTTTCTTACTGTCTTTTGATGTTCTTGGCTAAATTTAGTTCTGCCTGGGCTTTCGCTTGCCTGATCTTGTTCCTGACCACTCAAACTGTTTCCCTGTATTCTGCCCATTCTACCCATCCCTGCTTCTACCCTCTATAGTAGAAGTCCAGGGTAGCGAGCTTGCTGGACACCCTCCTCGCTGCCCTGTGTATCTTGAACTCCACCATTTCACGATCACTGCAGCCAAGGCTATCCTTGAACTTGACATTCCCCACCAGTGAGAGAACTCGCTGGATTGGGGTCCATGGGAAAGTGGGTAGGCCAAGTTCTGGACATCAGACATCATCCCCATTCAGCTGTATCTGATGGATAACATTCTCTGTCAGAGTCCTGAGCTCAGCAGGGAGTGTTAGTGCAACTGTGATGCAAACTATGAACAGCAGAGATCCAGCCAGCAAGTAAGGCTGCCATACACTACAAACAATTTACAGAATATTTTGAATAGGGGTTGATTTAGGGTAAGTGTGCCCAGGAATCTAGTCCAGGTTAGAAGTCCTCTACACTGTTCCAGCTGTGCAGGGAAATACACGAGGGGCCAGCAAAGACTTCTGCATTTGCTGTAAGCTACATCATTACATCATACATCATTACATCATACACCAACAGGGATAGGAACTGTGTGTCCACCCCCTGCCCCCTTCCTTCTATGGTGCACAGCTTTTCTTTCTGATGCTCAGCACAGCAGCTATATGGGAGACTGGCTAGCTGAGAAGGGTCAGCTAGTCCAGCAAGAGCTTAATAAGCACCGTATTCAGCTTATCTAGCTCCCAATAACTGCAAGGCCTTGAAGTTGTTCTTCTGGCCTTGAAGGCAGCTGTGGTCCAACAACAGAATGTCTGTGATAAGGTAAACATGTAACTGTAAGAAAGGAATTTCGGGCGGAACTGTCTTTTTAGAACTAACCAATAATGAGCTCTCATTTTGCAATATGTATGAGCTAATTATGAGTGTGCATAAAAGAATGGCAGTGTGTCTAAATAAACGAAGCTTGCTGGTCACTCATATTGAGTGCTCATGTCTTCCCTCCGTCGCAACAAATGGCGCCCAACGTGGGGCCAGGACCCTATACAGGGTGGAACCTGTGAACAGGGACCCTGTACAGGGCTGAACCTGCGAGCCACGGTTCGGCGGAGCCCGGGAACCGGTCCTGTAAGCAGCGCAGGAGGCGAAAGGGACGAATCCCCGCGCCCAGGAGCACCTATAGAGGGTCCTGTGAAGGCGAAAGGGAAATCCCCGCGCTCGGGAGCACCTATAGAGGGTCCTGTGAAGGCGAAAGGGAAATCCCCGCGCTCGGGAGCACCTATAGAGGGTCCTGCCAGCCACGCGTCGCCGAAGTCTTGCAAAGGCTGCAACAGCGCTGACGAAGGTATGGATAGACAAGCGACGTATGATTTGCTCAAATGCTTTTTAGAAAAGGGGAGCATTAAGGGTATAGATTATAAAAAGGAGTTGCCTGATTTATTAGCTTATGGGGTAGCGAGAGGGTGTTTTGATAACCCAGATACGGTTTTCGAACCAGGAATGGCGTAAATTTGGAGACAAGCTGTTTGATGAAGTGATAAGCGATAATAAATCAGCTAAAAAGTTAATGAAGCCGTGGCGGGCAGTTGCTAATGCCCTGCTGCAGTATAAAGCAGAACAACGAGCGGCCGCTGCCGCTTCAGAAAGGTTGGGGGGGTCAACTGGAATGGGGGCGGCTACTTCCCAGCAAGGGCCGCTTGACTCCCCTTCCCCTTCGGAATATCCGTTGCCTCCTTCAGTGCGTACGTTAACTGTCCCACAGGGAGCGGCAGGGACATGGGACCACTCAATTCTTTCCCACCCGCCCTCCCAAGCCCTTTCTC
>NW_015091151.1:668714-721892 GCF_001431845.1 Calidris pugnax
TGCCTGCGGCCCCCCCATCAGGGAATGAGGAAGCAGGCGAGGGAATGGAGTGTAAAAATCCAGTGCAGAGCAGGGAAGGTACAAATCCCTTTACGGAGGGTCTGCAAGTCGCCCAAGGAAGACAGCAAGCGTGGCGGCAGAGAGCAGAGAGTGCTGTGCTTGAGGGGGACCGAGAGTTTGCCGCGAATGTCGTGCATGAGGCTTTTCCGGCTACGTACTCCCAGCTGGATGCGCAAGGGACTGTTACTGTTACTCTTACGAACTTGGATTGGAAGCTGCTAACTCAGCTGCGATCCACAGTGAATGAGTCGGGACTTAAAGGAGAACCTACAAGGCAAATGTTGGACTATATCTGGGGTACTAATATCTTACTCCCGGGCGACATACGCAGTATAACAAAGTTGATCCTGACTCAACATCAACAGCTATTATTTAATGCGCACTGGCAGGCCGTCTGTCAGGAGTCGGCAGCAACGGTTAGGGCACCGGGTGACCCACTACACGGGGTCACTGTTCAGGAGTTGATGGGTCTAGGGCCTTATTTTCAAACAGAAGCACAAGCGTTGATGGGGGCAGAAAAGGCAAAGGAAACAATGAGATTAGCTAGAATAGCTCTTGACCGCATAAGAGAGCCTGGAGGAATCCCTTCATATATGGGTATTAAGCAAGGAAGGGAGGAGCCATTTGGTTTGTTTATCGATCGAGTAGCAAATGCCATACAGGCGGCCGGGGTGCCTGACTATCTCAAAGGCACTATACTAAAGCAGTGTGCTATACAAAATTGTAATCCGGCCACTCGTAACATCTTGGCTACATTACCAGGGACATGGACCATCGAGGAAGGACTAGAAAGAATGGCACAGGTACCGGTGGGGTAACAGGCAATGTTAGTGGAGGCAGTAAAGGACTTAGGGAATAGTTTAAAGGAACACGCGCAGGCTACGCAGTCAGGTTTTAGCAGCCCTTGCTCCTTTGCAAATCTCCATTGGACGGTCAAATGCCCGTGGCCCACCCCGTTTGCCGTGCTACCGTTGCGGCGTCACCGGACACTTGAGGCGGGACTGCAATGCCAACTCCGTGTGGTGCAGGAACTGTCGATCAGACAGTCACAACGAAGCTGCCTGTCATCGACCTGGATTGGGAAACGGACGACCCAGCGGGAAGAGCCGCCCCGCGCCGACACAAAAAGCGGCTGCCTACCCAGCAGAGCACAACCCTTTCCTCTCCAGCCAGCCACAAGCGGAAGCCTCGGACTTGACCTGGGAACAGCAGTAGATTGCACCCTATTGGACTCAAAGCCTGTCAAAATTGCTACCGGCACACAGGGACCAATCTGTATTAATGGACAACCAGTCGGAGCACTACTTATAGTTCATCTGCCACTATGTTGGGACTTAATGTTTTGGTTGGACTGATTGATAAGGACTTTTACGGAGAGATTCAAATTATGGCTCAGACGCTGTTTCCACCACTTTTCACAGCTAAAGGCACTAAGGTGGCACAGTCTGCCCATTGACTTGACTGTTTTATGTGATAAGCAGTATCTTATGGCAGCCTTAACTCAGCAAAAAAATAAAAATGGGGGAGAAGCAGGGGTCCACCATTATCGTATTGGAATGGATAGCCCCTCCACTACAACCACGGCGGACAATACAGGAAAAGATTGCCACGCTAGCAGATCTGATCAGAAAGGGTCGGTGCCGCATCCTACAGGTGGATGGCACCCCGCCAAGCACAATGTGGGTGCCAATAAAGCAAATCGACTTGGAATGGTACTTGCAGAATTCTGAGGAGCTACAAGCTGCACTGCTTAACGACAGAGCGGCACTGGTTGTTCATCTGCCACTATGTTGGGACTTAATGTTTTGGTTGGACTGATTGATAAGGACTTTTACGGAGAGATTCAAATTATGGCTCAGACGCTGTTTCCACCACTTTTCACAGCTAAAGCCCACCCCGTTTGCCGTGCTACCGTTGCGGCGTCACCGGACACTTGAGGCGGGACTGCAATGCCAACTCCGTGTGGTGCAGGAACTGTCGATCAGACAGTCACAACGAAGCTGCCTGTCATCGACCTGGATTGGGAAACGGACGACCCAGCGGGAAGAGCCGCCCCGCGCCGACACAAAAAGCGGCTGCCTACCCAGCAGAGCACAACCCTTTCCTCTCCAGCCAGCCACAAGCGGAAGCCTCGGACTTGACCTGGGAACAGCAGTAGATTGCACCCTATTGGACTCAAAGCCTGTCAAAATTGCTACCGGCACACAGGGACCAATCTGTATTAATGGACAACCAGTCGGAGCACTACTTATAGTTCATCTGCCACTATGTTGGGACTTAATGTTTTGGTTGGACTGATTGATAAGGACTTTTACGGAGAGATTCAAATTATGGCTCAGACGCTGTTTCCACCACTTTTCACAGCTAAAGGCACTAAGGTGGCACAGTCTGCCCATTGACTTGACTGTTTTATGTGATAAGCAGTATCTTATGGCAGCCTTAACTCAGCAAAAAAATAAAAATGGGGGAGAAGCAGGGGTCCACCATTATCGTATTGGAATGGATAGCCCCTCCACTACAACCACGGCGGACAATACAGGAAAAGATTGCCACGCTAGCAGATCTGATCAGAAAGGGTCGGTGCCGCATCCTACAGGTGGATGGCACCCCGCCAAGCACAATGTGGGTGCCAATAAAGCAAATCGACTTGGAATGGTACTTGCAGAATTCTGAGGAGCTACAAGCTGCACTGCTTAACGACAGAGCGGCACTGGTTGCTAAGCCACTACCATCACCCATCCTGTCATGGATGGAGAACCTGGGCTGGATAGTTAAGCCAATGCGGTCCAGACAACCGATCCCGCAGGCTCTCACGGCCTTCACCGATGCAGGCCGATGCCCCAGGACTGCTGCTGTAACTTGGAAAGATGGACAGGGATGGCAGCATCAAATCTTGCAGGCACAGCAAGGGGACTCTCTACAGACACTGGAACTCTTTTGAGGCCTGCTGTCGAACGCACTGACGACTACGGCCACGCCTAATGACGACGAGGGACTCCACAGAAGAGCACTACTTCGTCTGTATTGGACATTTTAGACAAAAGGTGTAAGAATGGCATCAAAATCTCACAGGAGCCACCAATGGGAAGAAGGGCTCGGAGAAGGCAATGCTAGGGCCGACCGCCTAGTCGCGGTCACAACTGAGCCCCCCCTAGCACCACATTGCCGGGCCCGAGAAGCTCACTCTATTTTTTCACCAAAACGCAAAAGGACTGGCTCGAGCCTATAAACTGTCTATAGCTGAGGCCCGAGCCATTGTCAAGGCCTGCCCTATATGTAGCTATCATAATTCGGGTCTAGGACTTGGATGTGGGGTCAATTTTAGGGGGCTAAAGTCCAATGAGGTCTGGCAAATGGATGTTACCCATGTGCCCGTGTTAGGTCGATTGAAGTATTTGCATGTGACTGTAGACACTTATAGCCACATGATATGGGCCACCCCACAACCAGGGAAAAAGTTCGGGACATGTGTCGGCACCTGACTAGTTGCTTCGCCGTTTTAGGGGTGCCTGGCACAGTCAAGACTGACAATGGCCCGGCCTACAGCAGTGGGACACTGAAGCGCTTTATGCAATTATGGAACATTGTCCACCTCACTGGCGTTCCCCATTCCCCCACTGGGCAGGCAGTAGTAGAAAGAGCCAATGGAACTCTAAAGCGTTGCTTGGAAAAGTTTAAGGACATTGTAGACCCAAGAGAAAGGGTCCAAAAGGTTCTCTTTGTGCTTAATCATTTATGTGTATTTGGGGACGGTAATGATCTGCCTACTGTAAGGCATCATGCGGGATCTGAAACTCTCAAGCCACCACCCATGAAAGTGTTGTATAAAGATGTAAAAACAGGACAATGGGTGGGTCCTGCAGAGGTGGTTTACGTAGGACGTGGTTATGTCTGTGTTTCTACCACCACAGGTACCATTTGGGTTCCCAGCCGATGGGTGAGGCCTGCTGTCGAACGCACTGACGACTACGGCCACGCCTAATGACGACGAGGGACTCCACAGAAGAGCACTACTTCGTCTGTATTGGACATTTTAGACAAAAGGTGTAAGAATAGCATCAAAATCTCACAGTTATGGGCTGTTAGCACACAAGACTGGCACAGACTATGTCACCGTTTTAATAATATGTATCCTCATCAAAGGCGAAATAGAGGGCACTGCTGTCAAAATTACACCGCACAATCTCATTGATCCTCGCGAGAATGTATGGGTGACTTTAGCCCGGTCACTCAATACAACCAGTTTCTGTGCCAGCCTGGCATCACCCAGATCCCCATTCACCACCTGTCTTACAGGAGTGCCTTTAACCAGTGCCACCTTTGTGATGTTCAATCAATCTTTCTCAGAATTGCGATTGCAATATAATGTGGCTGGTAAACTTCCGTTCAATTGGAACAACACCTCCGACATGTTTGATGAGTATGATAGTTGGGATGATAAACTCCCAATAGGTCCTGAGCCACAAGAAATTGATCTAGCGGACTCCCTTGACGCTAGCTGTTGTATCTATATTGGTCTGAGGCACTGGTCAGGTGATGAAAAGGAGGGGCGCTGGGTCAATGAGTCAGTCCCCACAAGCCTTACTCCAATAGGCGATTCTACTACATGGGAAGATACATGGTGCCAGAGACTGGCCCGCAACAAGAGCGATTCGGCCCCTGGCACCATGCTGCCCAGGCGCCTCCCTAAAGGATTCTTTTTAATATGTGGCAACCGTGCCTGGGCAGGAATTCCCTCCAACCCTCAGGGAGGGCCATGCACAATAGGTCAACTCAGTTTAGGCGCGCCGCAACACCACCCTAACTCGACTCACAGATACCGCTTTAAAAGGGGTCTTACACAGGCTTTACAATCAACCTGTAACGATGATGTTGCACTTTGGAGTAAGTGGAAGATTATATTCACATCTTTATTTACACCAGGTGTCGCTGCGGCTCGAGCTCATAAAAATATAGAAAACTTGGCATGTTGGGTTGTGAAGCAATCCAATGCCACAAGCAGAGTTCTCTCAGAGTTGTCAGAGGACCTGTCAATGGTACAGCATGCTGTGCTGCAGAACAGAGCCGCGATAGATTTCCTGTTACTAGCCCACGGGCATGGCTGTGAGGATTTTGATGGAATGTGCTGTATGGATTTATCTGACCATTCTAGATCTATTCATAAAGAAATCCAGGATCTCATAGGGCACTCCCAGAAGGTACAGCAAGATACTGTGTTCTTTGGTCTAGATGCTCTGGGAAGCTGGATGGGATTAAGTGGATGGCTTAAAAGTGTGTTACAAACAGGATTGTTGATCTTAATCATAATAGTGATAGTATTACTCTGCTTGAGCTGTGTGTCTTCTTGTATCAAAACTCTTTTTATGAGAATTATTAATCAAGTTTATATCGCCCAAAATAAAAACGGGAGAATTGTGGGAGACTGGCTAGCTGAGAAGGGTCAGCTAGTCCAGCAAGAGCTTAATAAGCACCGTATTCAGCTTATCTAGCTCCCAATAACTGCAAGGCCTTGAAGTTGTTCTTCTGGCCTTGAAGGCAGCTGTGGTCCAACAACAGAATGTCTGTGATAAGGTAAACATGTAACTGTAAGAAAGGAATTTCGGGCGGAACTGTCTTTTTAGAACTAACCAATAATGAGCTCTCATTTTGCAATATGTATGAGCTAATTATGAGTGTGCATAAAAGAATGGTAGTGTGTCTAAATAAACGAAGCTTGCTGGTCACTCATATTGAGTGCTCATGTCTTCCCTCCGTCGCAACACAGCTACATAAGCTGATCAGAGATTATCCACTTCTGAAGAAATTCTGCAAAAGCATTATGTAGTTCTGGTGTTGAAGGCACAGCACTGACAGTCAAGTGACAGCAGTTTTACTTGTCTCAGTCTCAATTTATGCTTTCATTTTGGGTAAATAATTCCGTTCTCATCTCCCTTTTTTTTTCAGTTCACGTGGTGGAATCAAACAAGGGCTTTTTTTCTGCATGAGAACCATGTGGTTCCTTGACAGCAGAGCTCTATGAGTTTCCACTCCGGAGCAAAACCAGGATCTGAGCTCCCAAGTCAATGCCCTATGACCAGCAGGGAATGGCACCGAGCCTCTGCCAAACCCCATCTCACTGGCAGGTGGCAGACCTTAAAGCTCTGTTTTGACACCAAAGCTAAACTACAAAGTTGAAGAAGTATTACTGCAATTGAAGACTTGTTCACAGAAAGGCATTTAAGTAAATCAGTGCTAAGACCAGAAGCAAATTACAATATAGTTCTTAAAATATGCTGACCACAGAACTTCTTTCAAAGGAAGCACAACCACCTCATTAAAGACACAGAAGCAGCAGTCCCTCAATCATTTAAATAACCAGAACCCACTTTGGTATTTCTAACCAGTCTTCTGAGGGATGCTACAGTTTGGTGTATACGACCAGTGATGAAATCTGAGCATGAACTCCTTTTGCGAGCTGCCAAACAAATTTATTTTCCCGTACCCAGGACAAGCTGTAGGCCATCACCTGCAAGCTACCACCTTCCCAAACTCGTTCGCAGATGGCTTCCTGGAGTGAAACACTTCTACTGAGTGCTGACTTCATTTGAAAATATTAACTCCTATCATGCTTTGCAGAACACAGTATGTTATATGATGTACCATAAGGTGCTGCTTGTGAGAGCAAACCTCATCACACAATTTCATTATACTGCAGATATCCAGGAAAAGCAGGAGAACACATGCAGGTTGTGCTACTGAGGGATGCTTCCTTGGGATGATTACTTCAAAGGCCTAACAGATCTGGGTCCACTGGGCCGACAGCTCTAGCTCCTTGTATCTCCCTCATCCCAGCCCTAGCCCAGTTTGAGACCGATTGCAGCAATCCTGGGATTGCTGCAATCCCAGTGACCGGCTGAGACTGCAGGGAGGATTACCACAACACAGAAGTCTACTAACTGCTGATCATTAAGGCTTTAGTGGCTGTAATGAGCTGAAAGCTACCCCTTGGGAACCCCAAGTATTTGTAACTTCTTGGTAGGGTCAGAATGAGTGAAATGTGTTTATAGAGGCACGACAACTAAATCAGCTAGGGATTGAACAGACATGGTGCACTCCCTGGATTTCCAGGACACTGCTTGGTGAATAACCTCAAGGAACACTCTAGAAGGAATCTGAGGTTAGGCCAAGCCTCTTGTAAATGGATTAAGACAGAAAGGAGAAAGGACTGGTACACAGTTCCTCATCTGCTGTGAAATGATGTAATGAAAAACCCTAAAAAACAGGAAATCACAAGCACTGGGATGCTCATGACTACAACATGAAAGGCATTGTTACTCCTATTTGTGTCCATCTTTAGTGCAAGAACTGAAAGTCATTTCCTTTAACCATGATTCAGCACAATGCATGATTGCCCAAGAAAACTGTTGCAATCTGATATTAAAACCAAGAACCCATTTCAGTAAACATTTTCCTTACAAACAATGGATCTAATGTAGTGCTCACCTCCTAGCAGTACTGGGAGAGAGACAAACCCATAAACTTTTAATCATCTGCTAAATAGCCACATTATTGTAAATTCAGCCTCACTGAGAAGAATCACAGCCTGAAGTACTCCTGCTGCAAACACCAGCATTCGATAACCTTCAGACAGCATTACCATAAACCCTTGCATGAAGTGCCTGTCTTCCAATCCCACCGTGGCCTCTGCGTCCTTCCATATAACCAGCAGATGTTGCAGCACTGCTCCTTCTCTTCCTGCAGTAAGAAATCTTCTCTTCCCACCCCCCAACCTCTGGGGCCTCCCCTCCACACAGAACAGAAAATACAAACCTTGCAGATACTGGGAGAAGTCAGATTTCCCATTTTTGTTGCTGACCTGCTATTGCACTACTCTTTGCCCAAGAGATTTTAGGTCAACCGGATTTTGCAGCAATTGCTTTGGTATCTAGGTATGAAGGATTTTATTCATGCTTCAGAAGTCAGTGATACATGTGGGCCTTGGAAGTCTGTTCTGTCAGAAACAACAGAAAAAAAAAAAAATCTCAGTCCTTTTTATTAAAGGAAGTGACAAGAGAGTTATTGCAGAACTTTATCTCACCAAGAGGAACACACTGAAATGCTTTTATTACTATTAACTAAACATATACAAAAATAAAAAAATTCTATCAATTAGTGAAACATCTAAACCTCCAAGGAAAGCAATAAGAAGTTTTAGAAATTCTCCGGCTTCTGACAATCACCAGAGTCATCTACTATTTTGTTGTGTCCTGAAGAAAACATGGGCCTTCTCCCTCCACTGCCAAACTACAAATATTAATTTATTCTAATGAACTCAGTCTTGTGAACGTTTCTGGCCAAATATTTGAAAAATGTTGTTAATGAATGTCCAGTTTCATGTCCATGTTAACCATTTGTTAAAGCAAATCATATGTTCTAAAAACTCCCTCAATTCTACAAAGAGAACTTAGTGCATGTGAAATACTCCATGAGACACTTACGCTGAACAGCAGACAGGCCAATCTGGAAAAGATTTTGAATAACTCAAAAGTACTGTATTTTGTAGATGACAGGACATTTAGAGTTATCAAGCCAGAGAATAGTAGGTTTAACTACAGGGGTGCCCTGGTAGTCTTAACCATACCAGTGAAATCAGTAACGGCTGCACTAAAGCCAGGATTTCAGTATTTAGCTAAAAAAACCAAACTACCCTACACAACATATCTTGTTTGCTAGACCCTGAGATCCTGCCACTGATTTTCCCTGGTCTGCAAGATCCAGCTGGACAGTGTATAGGCAGAAGGATCTGCCAGCACAGGCTGGTGAGCAGGAATCCAATACCCAAAGAACCAGAAGAGCCATCTTGGGCATTTTCTAGGTTTCATCCTTCTTTCCGCGCAGAGCAAAGCACTTCAGTTTTCACTCTTTGCATCAGCTTGCTGCTCTGAGACCTGCTCCTCTGCGCCAGAGCCAACAAGCAGCCATGTTTGCTCTTAGCCTGAGCTTTTTTTCGGAGGAAAAACATCACCTTTTCCTCCAACACTCAGTGGTAGCAAGTCTCCTAGCCACTGCTCTCCAAGACCCTCTCCAGACTTGTAGGACACGTCTATGCCCTTTCCATGTGACTCCCTTCCTACTTATCTGATGTTTTTCTTAGGATTAGATGCTGTTTAATTCACTTTATGCAGGCCCAAGCTGTACACTGTTGTATTGCAGGTACACTGGGCACTGAAGAACACCCCACAGTGCTGTGGGGGTGATGTTAATTGGGACACCCTGTACTCTGACAGCGTTCTTCACTATTGGCGTCACGATATTGATCTCAACCGGTTTATAAGTAACAAGCTGTTTTCGCCGACAGCCAGGCCCGGGGGCTCTCTCCCACCCAAGGTCCCTCTCCCATCCCCCTGCCACGAGGAAGCAGTGTCCCCCCCAGTCAGGTGTGTCCCCAGCAGCAGGGCAGTGTCCCCAAGGAGACCCCTTTGGCCCCAGCGATGGGGCTCTGGGAACCCCCTGGAAGCCCGAGTGAGCGTGCAGCCGGGGACCCCACGGGGCGCCCCACGGCATGTACAAACCAGCCCACGGCCGCGCTGCCATCTTACTGCGCCTGGCCCTGCCACAGCCCAGCCCACTGCACAGGCCTGACCCCATCTGCTCTCGGCGCCGGTGGTCGCCACCCTGGCCACCCCTCTGCCCTCGGGGGGCCACCTCTCCACATACAGCACAGCGCTCCTCCCGCTCCTTCCTCCTCTCCCCTTTCCCCGGGGAATTCTCCCTGAGGGGCGAGCCCCGGCCAGGCCTGCGGGCAGGAAAGGGAAGCTCGGCCCCCTCCTCGCCCCCGCTGCCCGGCCCGGCCCGGCCCGGCCCGGCCCGGCCCGGCCCGGCCCGGCCCTCCCTCCCCGCCTCCCCGCTACGGGCCGCCATGCCGCCGCGGCCGGCCTTGAGGGCGGAGGGGTGGAGCCAGCCCGCCCCCGCCCCTTCCCTCCCTGCGCCCGGCGGCTCCTGACGGCCAGCAGCGGCTGTCCGTTCCTCCTCGCTCCCCGGTGAGTGCGGGCCTCGCCCGCCCTGCTTCCCCCCTTCCCGGTGGCGGCGGCAGCGGCGGCGCCTTGGGAGCTTGGAAGCCGCTTCCCACCTTCCTCACCCCCACGCCTCGCCTCGCCGCGGCGGCGCCGGACCCTGCCGGCTGCGGGGGAAGGTGGGGGGCTGAGGGGCGCCCCGCCGGGGAGAGCGGAGGCGGGTGCGGGCCCGGGCGGAGCGCGGGGATCGGCGGCAAGGAAGGGATAGGCCTGGTCGGGGCGGCGGCGGCGGGGCCCGGCTCCCGGGGTGGGGGCTGGAAGGGGCCGTCGGAGCTGTTCGGTGGGGCGGGAGGAAGGCGGCTGTCGGAAAGCGGCTCTGCGGGCGGCTCGGTGGCAGCATCGGGGCTGCAAGGGGGCAGGGAGCGGGGCGGCAGGCCGGGCCCGGGTGGCCCAAGCCGGGTGGCTGGGGGCGCTGGCGTTGGACCTGCTGGCAGCAGGTACAGGGTTCGGCTTCGGCAGCGCTGAGAAGGGAGAAGAGCTGCAGCTTGAGGAGGGGAGCGGGAATGGAGGAGAAGTTGTGTGCTGTCCTGTCCTTGTCTGAGCTTTTCCATTAGCCCTCCTGCTGGAAAACAGCTCCAGGCGTGTCTGTTGGTATCTCGGTGGTGTCTCACCAGCAGAGGATAGCGCACACTGCACGCAGCGACCCTGCTGTGTTGCAAAAAAAACCCCAAAAGCCCAATAAAACCATAAGGTGAGTAGGTACGACAGAGAAGGGACGGGAGGAAAGCAGTTAGAAGGTAAAGCCTGTATTAAGGTGAAGTGACGGGTTTTGATGTTTTTCTTTGCTTTGGGTGACAAAATCCTCTGTGTTGCGTTCGGGGCAGGGATGGCAGGTGCACGTGCCCCGTCAGGGCAACAGCCATGGAGGCTGTGGCACAGGTATTTGCCTTGTAGCCACCTGGCTGAGGGCTGCGGCTGCAGGACCTGGATTAGGTGTGCGCTCAGATTAGTCTCTGTGTGTCTGTTCAGCACATCGCCGTGTTTCATAACACCACCACGGTTCCCTCTTATTTTTTAACTGGAAGTTGTACTTTGATACTTGGTTTCCAGCTCTAAAGCTAGCATAGGTGGGAGGGAGGGGGGGGTAAAAGACAGGGAGATCTGGAATTCGCTATTCTTTAGTATTAGCAGGAAACTTGGTCTAAAACAGAGGATTCTCTCTCCAAACAACTGGAATTGAATTAATATCTCAGAGCACTGAGTGCTGTTGCTATTGTTCAGACTGGCTCATTATCAATCCACTATACCGAGGTAAAGGAAGACCACCCTAGAGAAATATTAACACTGGAATGTTTATTTAGTATTGCTTTGCTTAAAAGCAATTGTACTGCATCAGAATGTCCTAATAAACTTCTGGGGATTGTTACTTCTTCAAAGAAAATAAGAGGAATTTAATGTGCATAGAGTAGGAAGTGCAGCTGACTCTTGTGCCCTCCAGGATCTGTGGTGTGTGTGTGAGGAGCTATTTGGAAAATTGTCAATACTCTACTCATCCTGGACTTCTAGAGGAAATTTCTGTAGAGGTTTTTGGTGTATGAGGGAGTCTGATCCCTTAGCAGTGCCTTGCAGAGTATGTCGTGCAGACTACTGCTGAACTGAAGACTGTAGGGCTTCCAAACTGCATTTTTTGTCATATCATATTTGCAATTTGGTCTGGTTTCCTTTAGCCAGAGGATAATACACTCCCATTTTGATATTATTCAATGAAGTTTTTATAGTAATGGTGGAAGGGCTGAAACATTAATTGCAGAAGACCACAGAAGAAATAGTATTAATATTTAAATAGTAAGAGTAGCAGCAAATCTCTTTCGCTAGTGTTTTCCAATGTAGACTCTCACTGTAGGATTTCACCTCATAATAGCTGGAAATTTTGTCCCTCCCTGGAGTAATGATCCATTTAAGATCACTGGAAGGACAGGAGTTGAAGTGTGGTCCCTTTCCTTCTTTTGAAACAGAGGGAAGGTAGAGAGGAGTCTTCATTTCCAGTCTGCTCTGTTTGTGTGAGTAGGAGGTAAGAATTTTTCAGGGTTCTTGCCTTCCGTACTGTCTTACGGAGTGGTTAGTTCAAAAGATTTCCTCTAGGTATTTGGCACATCCTCACAGGAATTGTGTCATCCCACAATTTTATGGTCAGGACTCCAGATGCCTGTGAAAGAAGGTGTTTAGTTTTGATTGGGTTTTTTGTTGGGTTCCCCCTGCCTCCCCAGCCTTTTTGTGGCAAACTGTTGTGAAAAAGCCAGTTGAATTAAAAATGTTCCGTGGATACTTAATTTGCCTCCCCAGGGAGCTTGGCTAGTAAACTCCGGTAACAGCTAGTTGGAATTGATGAAATCTTATCAGATACACACTTGTTCTTCTGTAGATTGAAGCCAGGGGCGTTTGAAAGCTGGATTCATCTACACAAATAGCTTAATAGCTGCTGAGGTTGCAGGCAGCAATTTTTGTTGTGAGAAAATTATTTCCCATTGTTTCCAGAGCACAAATCCAGGATTTGTCTTGAAACAGCATGAAAAGTTAGGACTCTTCACCCACAATGCCAGATTTATTTCACAACAGTAGTAATCCTCTCATCAGTTCTTCATCCTGAAAGGACTCCTTCCACCTACATATCTTCGGTAGCTTTGAAACAGTTCAGGTGGTAAGTTGCACAAAAAGAGTTTTTTGGGGGTGCAGAGACAGCAGTTTACAGAGCTGGTGCCGTGGTAATGGCGTGATTAGAGGGCTGATCCATGGCACTTCCATTTTGTTTCCCTTTCCCCTGCACCTCTGCAGCATTCCTTACCCCCTTCATATGAGCCATTTGAAACCAACAGACCAATGCTGAGAGGTCTCTTAATCCTGCCTACTGAAATTGAAAGCAAGTTTCAGACCAAACCTTTGTACACACTTATGGCACTCGCTGTATCCCAGACTTCTTGCAGCGCTTCCGTATTAACTTATCAGTTGGAACGTGTTTCTGTGTGTTGCGCTGGATTTTTTTCTTTATTACTTTTTTTTTTTTTTCCTACTAACACTGGAAGCTTGTTCTTTGTTAAAATTGGTCGGTGGTGTGTGTTTGTTAATGAACAGTCTAAGACTGCTAACATAGGGGAAATGAGCAGCAAGTTTGTACGGAGGTAGGAAGTAGGTTAAAGTTCAGAGTTGCTCTTTCAGGGGGAAAAAATATCCAAGGCTTCATTTTTCAGCATTCTGTAGCCTCCAAATAAACTTCCCTGTATTCTCAGGCATAATACTGCTCATTTTCCTGCACCAAAAAGAAAACTAGTCTCTATTTTTTAACTAGGACACTTAATGGTGAGTCTGCTGACACAGCATTCCCTTAACACTTATGCCTGCTTAATTAGGATCTGGATTTTGTTCACTGTAAGGCTAGATTGCATTCCAGAGGCTGGCTGAGGGTACTACATATGTGTGCTTGCCTGGCTCACCAAAAGCTGGCGAGATGTATATGAGAGAAGTGCTTTGACTGTCCCTTAAGCACTAAGTGAACTAACTGTGCTGAAGTGATGGAGAAGGTGGCATTTGGCTTTCCAGAGGGATGACTTGCTGGAGTTTAATATCCACATGTTGGAATTGGGCACGCATCTAAACTTGCAGCTCATTTGGAGCTGGAGGTACTTTAAGACCTGAAGGTTTGATTTCACAAGCTTGATCTCTGAACTAAATCTTCAATTCCCTTATGTGCAATACAGCACTGCTAACAAAGTGAAATGGTCAGAAGGCTTACGACAGCCTATTAAATATATAGATTATAGGAATAATCATAACCTGTCAGCGCACTGGAAGCATAGCACTGAATAAATATAGCTCTGAATAAATAAATATTTTAACATTGTGGTCAAGGTTTTAGGCATTAGGAGAAAGCAGTAAAGTATGAAATCCAGAGTCCTGTTTGAGTTCAGTACGGAGTTCCTCTTGAGCGTTGAAGTTGGAAGGTGCTTCCTGAAACTTTGTTTAGAGAGGGTTTAAAAAGACCTCCTTTATGCATTAGTGCATTTTCTTCCAGTGTGCAATAGTGGTGTAGTTTATACCAGCATAATAGTTGCTCAGTTGTCAAATTGTTAGTGGACTTCTCTTTAAGGTTCTATACATAATGATGGACATCTCTGTGTAACAGAGAAACACAAAGATTCTTTCTCAAATCTCTGTTAGCACCGAAATCTCGTCACCAACTGCTTACAGCAATACAGCACTGTGTATTTCTCTTAGAGTGGCCTTATCTGTCACAGGTAGAGTAAGTGTTAAATAGTAAGAGCTTCTCTTAAAACAAGAGACCTGTGTTTATTGCAACAGTAGTTGTACTCATCTGGCCTATGTGCATCCAAAAGTAATTATAGCTAGATACATTATAAAACAAGACTCTGCTTGTTCTAGTAGCGGTGTTGAGCTCTATCCAAATGCTGGGGGCATTTGTGGGGGCTTTTGTTTTTTTGTTTGGGTTTTTCTTGCCAGTTTTTGTATGTGTGTGTATGTGTGTTTTTGTTGTGGTAGTGATGTTCTTCCCAGGGTAACAAAAACGTTTTTCTTAGGCAACTTGGATATTTAAACTACATTTTTTTTCTACCAGACAAATACCTGTATTAGTTTATTTCCTAAACTGTCTTAAATTATGGATGGATTTATTTGCCAAAGTTTTACTGCTGCAGACGCTTGACTAAGATTGGAGAGGTTGTCTTTCCATATCAAAAATGCAGACTTTTGGCAACATGGTTAATGTGGATATTTTCCTTCCTTGCTTTTAAATAGAGCACGCTGCGATTCCGATAGGACAGACTTTCCTACGTGCTGGACCTACTAAGAGATCTTTGTTCGTAGCTAAGTGATCTATAACTTAGGTAAACTGGAAGTTTTGTGGAGTAATTGTGGAGTAGAATGTGAAACCACAAGAAGACCTGTGTAAGTTACAGAGACTCATTTTCTGTTGGGGAGCCCGGCAACAGCCCTCAGTTTAAGTGCAGTTCAGCTATATGTAATTTTAGTAATGTCAGTATATGCATGCTCTGTATTGTCTTTATGGATTTGCAACTCAGTAGCCTGCTGCTCTGCTTCAGCTCCCCTTAGATTTTATTTTTTTTAGTTACTTGCTCTTGCTATTTTGAGGTGCTTATCACATACTTGGTAGCTAAGTATGGATACACACGCACACACACACACGATGTCAATCAGTTGAATTAACAAAACTAAGGGAAATAACTTGGGGGAGCAGGAGAAGGAATGGTAATAGCAATGGAAGGTGGTAAGATCAGATTCAGCAGGAGTGGAAAGTGCTGTATTTGCCAAGGAAGGCCATGAGTGTTCCTGATGTCTTCTGCCTCAACACCAGGCGAGGGCTTTTATCATAGCAGTCCTACCAGCTCACCTCTCCTTTTCCCCATTTTCAGTTGCAAGTTTCTTCACAGATTTCCTGCAAGTACCGGCAAGTCTGAGCCTTCCCCTTTTTCTTGATGGCTGATAAAATACCATCTTTGCTTTGGCTGAGTGTAACCTTTTCTAGCATTTCTAGCATCTGGTAGAGTGTTCAAATGAAACTGCTCCTGTGCTGAATGTGTGCTTCCCTGCGGTGGCTAAGATTTTAGCCACTCTCCAGGAAAAAGAGCTTTTAGTACTTGAAATCTGTTTTAGTCAAGCTATTAGGTGTTTAGTTTTATGAATAGATGCTTAAAATAAACTCTTCCTGTTAATAATGTAGGCACCCTCCCATAATTTGAAAGACAACAATTAAGAAACCAAAGATTAATTAGAAAAGGCAGTGGTGGAGGCATGTTCCCTTTCCCTGAGTGGAATTAATATGCCTGTACTAAAATGCTGAATGACTGTGCCTTTTCTGTTCCTAGTTTATGGCCTGAAGCTTAGACAAAAGTTGTCTCATCCAGAGGCTCTTTTTTTCTTTTTTTCTTCAGGTCAAACAAAATAAATCTGTGTCCTTGGTTTGTCCTTGGGCACTTCTGTAATAAATGTGATTGTTACGTCATGTACTACAGATATCGGCATGTATTTTAGCAGAAAAGTATTCCATGTGATAATGTTTTCAGTTATTCTGGATAGTGAGAGATGAGTGGGCTCCCCTGAGATCCCTAAAAAACCTCAAAACAATATTGTAGCTGGTATTGATCTGGTACAACAGCTGAAGATAGAAGCAGTTAAGCTTTTAAAAAATATATTTTTTTTTAGTTGTGTGAAAGACATGATTGCTTTTAGCCTAATTAGCTGTATTCATTTTTGCTTTCAGGCTCTCCTGCAGCTCGAAGAGAGTAGAATAATATATTAAAGTGATGTCTAGAACAGCTTGGTGTCTTCAGATTCTTTCTGGGGTACTGTGGGAGGCTAAACAGCATACCTTTTTCCTCTCTATGGTCTGCATGAGATAATTTCTGCAAGTGCAAAACTGCAGGATATATCAAGGTGTTTTCTCAGTTCCATTAATCTCAGTAAAATTTCAGCTTGTTGAAGTTGTTCCAAGTCACACTGCAGCTTTTAAAGGGTTCTGAAGTAGAGTCCAAGGCACAAAGTCAATCAAAAACATGCTTTGAATAGTGCCTCAATTACCGAACTGAGTCATTTTCCAAGAGAATATGTTGTGATGTGAGTAGTACTGTGTTTATGTTGGGTACTCAAGAAAAGTTACATCAACTTAAGATTTGAAATGAACAGATGTTTAAATCTCCCATGAATATTGGTGGGTTTTTTTAAAAAAAAAAGTTACTTCAAGTTACATGCTTTAATCCTTGTTGTGGAGATCTGCATGAGACTTTAATGTGCTTTGAGTATGTTTGATTTAGTTGATTAACTTAGAAGAGAGGACAAGGAAAGAGGAGGGTACAGACACCTTTTCTCTTCTGTCCCCTTGGGCTTGTGCCCAAGGATCCTATGTAATGATCACCAGATGGTGTGGTCTTCAGGCCGCCGCAGAGATCCGCACACTGAGGACAGCCAGTAGGCATTTTTGCACTGATCTCCTGTCGCTGGTAAGCATCTGAGCTCTCATGGTAAAAGCTGAGTTTGCTCACCCGCTCCGTACAGACGAAGTGAGGAACGTTGTTGTACTCGGAATTTGCTGGTGCAAATGCTTTGTTAAGAATATCACAGCGTACCACTTGTGTTGCCACAGGAATTTGAAGCCTCCTGTGTTGCGTCTAGGGGTAGTACAGTCAGTATGGAACAGCTGTTACAGCCAAGGCTCTGTTCTCTGCTCTGAAGGGCAAGCGTTGCGTGCACAAAAAACAGCTTCTCCCTTTTTTTTTTTTTTATATTTGGAAAGTTACAACCTCCTCCAAATAAGTTAAAATCCTTCTGCACTTTTGCTTCTCTGGGGCAGAGAGAAGTGGAGGTGGAGGAGGGCAAAACCATCAGACAGACCTTCTGTGATGAGTGGGTGGGCAGCCTGGGGGCGAATGGGAGGCATGCTCTGCTAGGAGATGGAGCTGGGCGGCACAGTGCGAAGCAGCTGCGTTGGTGTGACACGCTGAGTGGAGAGCAGTGTGGATAGTTTAAAAGTGTAGATACCTTAAAGATGATTAGCACTAGTATGAGTCAAATTATCAGTGTTCACAGAACTGTATTAGTAGGCACAGGAAGGGCTGAAATAAAGCTATTGTTTTTTTGGTACACTTTAGGAAAAGTACAAATCATGCAACCCTCTGAGAAGGTTCCAGTAATGAGATTCTGCTGTTCCATTGTTTCTTTTTTCTAATCTCCCCACTTGAACCATTTTCATAGATTTCAGTCAGCTGAAACCCCTGGAGTCCTAGGGCTGTGCCCAGAATTGCACAAACACCAAAGAACGTGTGTCTGGATCATTGCAGAGGGGGTATAGTTTGGATTAGGGCTGCTGCTGTTTTCCAAGGCCAGGATGAGCACAGCTTGTGTGCGTGGCCGTTATCATTAGAAACCTCTTAATCTGTACTTCTGTCTTCCTGAGGGCCACCGGTGTGGAATTCCATTTCAGATATGACCTCCAGGCAAGCGGGTTTGTGGGTTTTAGGCTGAAGATCAAGTGGTTTCTTTGGTAGGTGTGCTGGGCGATTAGCATGGTGGCGTGGCGGTGGCCATGGTCAATGCACGTGGCCCTGCGCCGGCCCTGGGCTGACAGATGTGTGCTCCCCTGCCTGCTGGCCTGCCTGCATATTTACATTTCGCTGCCTGCAAGACTTCAATAAATACTCTGTGCTGCAATCACAAGTTAATCTGTATCTATTGCAATGATTAGTTAAAAAAAAAATAAATCAGTGTACTCAGTTGGCCGAGTATTGCTCACTTGCATGTTTGCGACAGATCGTTAGCTTAAGCTCTGTGCTGTGACCACTTGGTTTATAATTTACTGTCTGGAAATAGTTGGTAAGAGTGAGGCTTCTCTGGCTCTGTGAAATTTGCCACCACACTGATGCAAGTTGGCATTTTTTCTAAATACTCGACCTCTTTGCGGGGGAATTTCTAGATGGTTGCAAGGTTCTAACAGGCTTGGTCCTATCAGTGTGACCAGGCAGGCTGGTCAGTGTTTAGGCTTTGGTCACCCCAGGGTTTGGCATATTAACCTCCTAATCTGTAACTCACTGATGAAAGCAGGTCCGTACTGAAGTATCTCATACTGTGAACTAAAAAAGCCATGTTCAGGGCAGAGGGTGATGGCTGGCAAAGAAATGGTAACAAGTAGATAATGTGTCACAGCATCCTGAATTGCTGCTGTGGTTTGCCAAGATGCTTACTTGGGTGGGAAATGTTAGAGCTGCAATTTATACTTAAATGAGAAAATGTGAACTGAGTACAGTGGGCTCGTTATGGTCCTATGAAAGTAATGATCTCCTGCTTTATCTGTCAGGGAATATCCCAGCGTTTTCTACCTTCAGCTACCCCTACACTTTCCCATGAGAAGTGGCTGTGCATAAAATAAAGTTCTCAGCTTGGAAGGCAGAAAATAAAGCTCATCAGGAGCATAGCTGCCAAGGAGAGGAAGGAAGCAGTTTATTTTGATCATGATCGGTCGTAGAAGCACAGAGTTTGCTTAGAAGAGGAATAGCTGAGTTGTTAAAGAAGACAGCACCTAAAACTTGATGGGCTCGTGTGCAGAATGGCTATGTGCGAAGCTGGGAAAAGGAATCTCAGAAAATAACTTGTAGATGGGAATTTGAGAGTGATACGTTTAGGGGGGTGGTGTTTGCAGTCTGTTAATTTGCTTACCTTTCTGCCTTCCCTGGGCGTTCAGCTTTTTTACTAGAAACTTCCATTGTTTTGTTTGACAGAATTCTGGATTTTTTCCTTTCTTTTACAGTATGTTGCTGCTTTATACCTTGGGCCTTCCTTTGTCACCATTTTTGCTTCATCTCAATCTAACTTCTGACTTGGCTATTGTCTTCAAAATACATGAAATATGATTTGTGCTGGAATACTTTAAAAATCCCCCACAAATGTATTGCATATAGTAGTATTCCCTGAACAGTCAATGAAACTGACATGTGAGATGAATTAATTCACTCTTTGGCCTTAACTTTTTTTAACAAATGCTGGGCTTTGTGCATCCCTTTGCACCAGTCTCCAAGGCCTGTGAAAGGATGCATGTCTCATAGCTTGTTGGGTTTGGGTCTTTTTTTGTTTGAAAATCTGGGGTAAGGGAACGTAATGTTACTTCAGCGAAGACAGGAACAGTGCTGTGGGAAAACAAGAGATCTGGGAATCCAACCTGTGATTCTCTCTCTTCTAAAAAAAATTTTAATCGTGACTGGGAATGTTGCCAGGCACTGGAAGAGAATTGTCCTTACTATTAAATCTTTAGCTTGCTCCTTGGAATGTGTTGTCCTAAGGCAGTGCTCACAAAAGAGCAGAGTTCAGGTCTTAAGAGTGTCCTAGGAACTGTTCCATTAGGCAGTTTGCATGCAATTAACGCTTCCTGGGACTGAAGAGATGTTTCTAGAGTGAATATAGACCCCTCTATGCTAGTTGTCATTGATACTTGGAATATCTCAGGGCACTTTAACTTTATATAAGTGAACCCTAAAAGTCCCAGGTCCCAGTGGAATACTTTCTGCAGTAAGCCATTAGGATAGCCACAAAAAAAGGAAAAGATCTCAAACTAAAATGATGCTTACAATAGGGTCTACTTTAATTTTTTTTTTTTTTTTTTGGTGGTGACCCTAATGAATCTTCCTGAAATCAGGAGAGTTCCTTGTGTCTCTGATAGTCAGGGTTTGTAATCTTAGTCTGTAGCACTTTCTGGCTCAAGTAAAACTATTGAGTTTTGTGTTTTAGTTAAATTGTTTTAAATTTTGAATGAAAATGCCTGTCTGTTTAGCTTTAGACCAATGCCACTTAAGAAATGGGACCACATTGTCGTGTGGTAGTTTGTGGGTCACAGCAGCACAAAAGGCTGCCTAGAAGCAGCATAAAGAAGAGAGTAGTGCAGATATTGAATTTCCTTTGTAAACCACGTGGTTTGTCCATATTTTTCACAATGCTCTTATCTTCCTGCAGACCTTTTATTTCTGATAGCGTGTTACAAGTAGATTTGTAGGGGAAAGGGCATGACTAACACAGACTGTGCAGTACCTTTTTGCCTGGTATAGACCTTCTATGTGGGACAGATACATTGTGGGACTATGGGATGTATACTTCACATGCGGGACAGATGATGTGAAAATGGCTTTGATTTTTTTTCTTTTGTGTTTTAGGGACACTAAGGGTCTTGTATAACCATGAGCAACCCTTTTGTACGGATTGTGGAGCCACTGGACCCTAAACAACCTCTGAAGAAATTCTTTAATCTGAGCAAATTGGAAGATGTGAGATACGGTATGTTGACAACATAAGGAAAGCATTTTATTATCACTGATGAACAGAACCTGAAGAGATATTGCAGCATTGGATGATATTTGGTCTCTGGACAAAACTATTAATTCAAAAGATGGTTCTTGAAAACAAAATTTTAGCAAAACTTAATTCTGGAAATTTAAAACTACAGAAATACTGGCATGGTCACAGTATTGTTTTCTCAACATGCTGTGCACACAACAGTCTTGTTTTTCTTGAGTGGTTGAGAATGACTAAGCAAAACTAAGAGCACAAGTTTTCTCATATGCTGCTGTGCTACTGTGACAGGCTGGAAAGAACCTAACACTGATATGGCTGAATCATCCAGGAGTGGTGGGTAGAAAATACTTTCTGTGGCTTTTTCTGTAGTTCTTCTGACACTTTGTGCATGTACTTGGGAATCTTCCATGTGGCACTGCTAAAAATCTTACAGTCCGTGTCACTGACTTGCAAAGCGAGTATCTGTAACTTAGAGTTGTCTTTGTTAGGTATTTTTCTTCTTTCAGAAAGGAAGCAGGTGATTAAGAAGAATTCAGGAAGCAAGAGGAGGAACTTTTTTCTCTAAGCATCAGCAATGCCTATCTGTTGCAGGCTCAGACAGTGAAATCAATGTCAGACTTGGTGTGTGAAAAGTAGAGATGAGTCTTAAGAAATAGATAAATAAATGTATGGTATTATCAGTTGATCCATTCCAGGATTCCAAGAGTGATAAACCAGAGATTCTTTAAAGAAGAAAGGATACAATTCTCACTGTCCAGCAGAAAAAGGGAATAACTTGGCAGCGGAAGAACGGGGTGGGAAGGGTGTGTGTGTGTGGGGGGAGAAGATTAAAGAAAACCTGAGACCACCACCAAACCCAACAAAAATCAATCAAAAACCCTCCAAATAGTTCTGAATAACCGTTCCTTGAATAATAGTTGAGTTTATTTTATGATAGCAGGAATCAGGTCTTGCTGTGATTAAGTCAACTTTCGTATCTTGGCAGCCCTGTATAGAAAGCTGGGAACAACTTCTCAAGAGATTTTTGACTGTAAATATTATGAGAGGAAATGAAACACCTATTATTACAGTGGACCAGGGGAGGAAGTTCAGAGGAACTTTATTTTTTTCTTCACACCTATTGCTTGTAGTAAAGTTGTCAGTGCTACTCTAATTTTGTGTCATCTTCTGTAAGTGTTTCTGTCTTGAAATAAAAGAATATTAGCAGATGCACAGTCTTACTGCTGTTCTGTTTCATTCTCCATGTCTGGAGGAGAAGAGACTTCCGAGACCACTGAAGCTATGCTTTCCAACATGTCAGGTAGAAAATTGCGGTTTTCTAGTGCATTTATATGACTCTGTTCAGTGGCAAGAGTGAGAGGAAACGAGGTGAGCACAGTGTGTTTGCAGAGTAATATTGCTGTGCAGGTTGGAAGAGCTGTGGAAAAGAGTTCTTTCAGCAAAGACGTCTTGCTGTCTCACAGGGACTGAGATAATAAATCTGCTCAAAGAAATGAGTGGAACAGGTCAGTTAGCTGGAGTGGACAAGGCTGTCTGATGGTTTGTGATAAAGCCTTGTGAGAATACAAGGACAGCACTTGACGACCTGTCTGCCCCAGATGTGGAATTCTGCACTTGCTGACATATGCCCTAAGGTAAAAACTGAATTTGTTTCTTGCCTCTTACCCATGCAGCACGCCTGCCCTTTTCTATTCGAGTCCTCTTGGAAGCAGCGATTCGTAACTGTGATGAGTTCCTAGTGAAGAAGGAAGATGTTGAGAATATTCTCAACTGGAAAGTGGTGCAACACAAGAATGTTGAAGTTCCGTTTAAGCCTGCAAGAGTTATTCTGCAAGACTTCACGTGAGTCTGATGCTCTTCAGAGCTAGAAAGAGGGGCTCTTAAAAGTGCGGCAATGCTCAGCTTGGTGTGGACGGGTGAGCTGAGGGAAAGAATAGCAGTGAAATATTTGGAAAGACCTTTTCCAGCTTTCCTGATTGTCATGCTACAGACAACACTTGGAGAGGCAAATGCTGGTGATAAAAACATTAAATGAAGTGCTTCTGGGATGGAGAAATAAATATCTTTATAAAACTCTTCACAACATAGGAGAGGAAAATAGATGGACGTATTGCAAGTCAATATTATCTCTGCTGTTGAAAAACTTAACATCTATTTTTTCCCAGAAGTGCGAATTGAGATCCCTAGCAAATCAATTCTGAAAACTCAGTCTTGTTATTGCAGTGTGGTTAATCCCTATGTGTCAGCATGTAATAGTCTGTGATAGATGCGGGAAGTCAATTTTCAGATGGAACAGTAACTTCTAACTTTTTAATTTGGCTTGTAAGTCCACTGTCCTTTGTACCTTTGTCCTCTGCCTTTGTAAGAGAGTTTAGTTCATCTGTGGTAAGCCCTATGCTAAGCCGACAGTTGATTTTATTTCTCAGAACAGTAACATACCTTCTGTTTTGCATTTTACTAAAGGTTGGCCAGGTGCTGCAGATCCAGTACAGCTCAACTCCTAAGATATTAGAAAAAATTGGCAAAACCTCAATTGAAAAAAGTGGCAATTTCCTAGCTATTTTTTACCCACCAGCTGTTGTTAACATTTGAAAAAGCTGAAGCACAGAGGAAGCCAAATCTTCAAGCAAACATTGTTCCTTTTGTTACTGCACTTCTTTCTTGCCCCTTATCTCCTGCTGAGTTTTAAAAAATTGGCCTGTAAGTCTGCAGAGCAGCTGCATTCATGAAAAACGAGCTCTTGAACAGGCTCCAAAGTGGGATCTTTTGGACAAGGTGGCTTTGGCAACTTTCCAGAAGCCATACAACAATTACATTCACATGTCCTGGATTTGAATTATTGAATTTCCTAGATCTGATCATTCTGTAATTATCCTGAGTTCTTCTAAGACTGTAGATGGCTGTTGTGTCTGTTCCTTTTCAATTGCATAACGTTTGTAAGCTGGGAAAATAACTCTTGCACTCCCTTCCTCCCATCCTTGCTTTCCCCAAATCCACCTAGGGAGCATAATAGCATTTGCTATTTTCTGTGGAATATTCGTGTCCTGGGACAACAAATTGCTTCAAACTGCTGAACAACATCAGTTAGTCATGTCAAGGTTACGTAGCTTGGGCCTTTTTTTCTTTTTGTTTTTGTAAACACTGAGGATTTTAAAGGTAAAATTCTGTGGGAATTACAAAGCTTTTTCACTTCTTAGATTGTTTCTGATATATTGTGAAATTGTGATAGTTTCCTTATAAACAGACTTGAAAACCTAAACTCTCACTGCTTTGGACTGCTCTTGCAGAAACCTGGTGTTCTCGGTGGGTGACTGAATGATGCCAGATCCTTAGGGGCACATCACAGACAGCTCATTTTGTCTCAGTAGCCAGCAAAATCAGATTGGCTGGTATGCAAGAGGGTTTCCCAAACTGATGGCAGTACATACCTCAGTAGAAGCTGAGAATGTATGTGCTGAGAAGCACCAGAAGCTTTGTTAAATTAAATATGGAAATGTGTATGATCTGTTAGATAAGGCGGATGTTGAAGTGCCAGAACTTCTGGTTGCTACTTTTGGTTTGCTTATGACTAAAGTTGGGCTGGAATTGGTGGGTGGACAAAAGACTCTCAAAGTGCATTACTTAGACCCTTTGCATAGTTTACCTACCTTTACTTAGGAAGGCAGGCTTAATTTAGGGATTTTAAAATCGATTTGGAAGAAAGAGACATAGAAACATAGAGAAAAAGGTCTATTAACTTTTTTCTGAGTCACTTGGAGTTCAAGGGCTTGCAGGATTATCATAAGATATGTGAGAAGGCAGAAATGTGAATGTTGACCCATAACCTGAAAATGTGCTGTTTGAGTGTCATTTGTGATATAAGGTCTTTTTTCAGTTGTAAGTAAAAGAATTTGTTTGTGAAGATGAATTGTACATCTTATTTCTGCCTTTCATGTTTGTCCAATGATCTGCCAGGGCAGATAAATCCCCTTCTGAAAATACTGAACTGAAAATAGTTATTCTGCAAAGGTATTTTGTAGTCATGTCCTTTGTAATTTAAGAAATCTGTTGCCCGGCTCTCACAGGTTTTAGTTGAAGTGTGAAAGGTACCAAACAGCCCTAATTATGGAGAAGATTCTCCTGTGCTTTGCAAAACTTCGAAGAGATGACCCTTGCCTTAAAATCAGCTAAATAAACATAGCAAAGAATCAAAGAAAGGACATTATTGTTTTCTTCCCCCCCCGCCTTATTTTTTAAATAGATGGGGAGGAGAGAGAGAACAGAGCAAAAGAAGAGAAACCAGTTCAAGGTCCCAAAGGAATGCTGACTAGGACTAAGTTTCCAGATTCCCAGCCAAGCATGTTAAACCTCTTCTGTTACTTGATATATTTTGGTTTTAGCTTTTCATTCTTACAGTGCTCAGGATATAGATACAGTTCAGTCCCTTCTGCTCTTCTGATTGTGTTTTCCCAAGGGTACTGTCTCTACCATAGAGTAATGACCCCAAGACTCAGGGCAAGGCTGCAGTTTGCTTTGTATGGGACAGGAGGAGTCTGTTCTGCATCTCAGGATCTCAGTTGTGTGTGTTTTGCTATTTTTTTCATTTCCGAATTGTTTCACCTTGCCTATTTCTCTTCTTTTAGTGGGGTGCCTGCTGTGGTTGACTTTGCTGCAATGCGTGATGCTGTGAAGAAACTTGGGGGCGACCCTGAAAAAATCAATCCTATCTGTCCTGCTGATCTAGTGATAGATCACTCCATCCAGGTTGATTTTAACAGGCGGTAAGGATACAAAACATAACCCTTCTTAATGGATCCAGTTACTGATAATAAAGGTAGTTCCATCGGTGATACTCCTAGCATTTGGACTACAACGCCCTAGACTCTAAGCAGTGTTTAGGTTAGACTGTTGTATCAGTTGCTGTGAATTAGATGGGGGAATTTTGGTTTTTCTGTGGTGCATCTCAGCAGCGCAAGCCTGGACTAAATGTTAAAGGAAACAAGCTCAGTCCAGACCTGCGGTGATCATAATTTTCCATAATAATACTGCATTATTATTAGTTGCCTAGAAATAGCTTTTTTCCACATGCACTTTCTTGACCCCAGAAGGCTTTTTAGAAAGGACAAACCAGAATATCTCCTTATTTATTTAAGAACAGACCTGAGCTGCCCTAGCCCAGTTCTGAGGAACTCTTTGTGAGTTCAGTGCCTCCATACAGAAGAGCAGAAGATGCTCATTTGTATGGCTTCTATAAGTACAGGAAAGAAACACAATGCTGCTGGAGGGCAGCCCTGAAGAGAAGGACTTGGGACTGCTCATGGATGAGCTGCTTAACATGAGCTGGCAATGTGCACTGGTGGCCCAGAAAGCCAACTGCATCCTGGGCTGCCTCCAGAGAAGCGTAGCCAGCAGGTCCAGGGAGGTGATTCTGCCCCTCTACTCTGCTCTGGTGAGACCCCACCTGGAGCATTGTGTCCAGCGCTGGAGTCTTCACCACAGGAAGAACATGGACCTCTTGGAATGGGTCCAGCGGAGGGCCATGAAAATGATCAGAGGGCTGGAGGACCTCTCCTAAGAAGACAGGGTAAGGGAGTTGGAGTTCCTCAGCCTAGAGAAGAGAAGGCTCCAGCGAGACCTTATAACAGCCTTCCAGTACCTGAAGGGGGCCTACAGGAGAGGTGGTGAGGGACTCTTTATTAGGGAGTGGAGTGATAGGATGAGGGATGATGGTTTTGAACTGAAAGGGGAGATTTAGATTAGATACTAGAAAGAAATTCTTTCCTGTGAGGGTGTGAGACACTGTAACAGGTTTCCCAGAGAAGTTGTGGATGCCCCATCCCTGGAAGTGTTCAAGGCCAGGCTGGATGGGGCTTTGAGCAACCTGGTCTAGTGGGAGGTGTCCCTGGTCATGGCAGGGGGGTTGGAACTCGGTGATCTTTAAGGTCCCTTCCAACCCAAACCATTCTATGATTCTATTGGGTCCTCAGCATGCTACAAAGAGATCAGCACTCCCTAGACCTCGCAATGGAATACAAGACCACTGCACAAGGTTCCTTTTACCCTCCATGGTAACTAAACGTGGGCATACTGATCTAGTTTTCCAAATAGACCCTGCAATTACAAGTTTCTTGGTGGTTTCCTTCCATCTTCCAAACTCCTGGTGTTTTCTGGTCTGCAGTTACCTTGCCTGCTAAAATATTTTGTGTGTTTATTGTGTTCTAAAGGAGACAGTTTTGAAGCAGGCCACTTAAGTTATAGCCTTGCAAAGAAGGAGTTCCTAGAAAGTGGAAATTAAAGAACATAAAGAGCACTTTTCTCAGTGCCACTATTTATAGGCTTCTTTAACATAAAAATACTAAACATTCTGAGCAGAAATGTATTGTGAAACCTGCTTCATAGAAAAATGTTGCCAGACAAAGATAGCTTTTTTCCTAGTTTTTTTAAACTATAGATTAGTAAGGATACAAATTCTCACTGATGCCATTTCATAGTTGGCAGAGGGGGAAAAGGGCCAAAAATTTTGTCTTACGTAACTGTTGAAAATTAACTCCCTTTTAACGCTTTTTCTAGAGATGCTTTATCAATTCTGATTAAGTTTAGAGGCAGATGCAAAGTTAAAAATAATCATCTGAAGTCTGATTTCTGGGGTAATGGGTGTTCTAGCACTAATCTATTAAATTAGATGCCTAACTTTTTTTTTTTTTAATTTGCATCACATCATTTTTTAGGATCTTTGGGAAACAGTGTTTCTTTGTGAAGAAGATGGGATTTAATCTTTACCATAGGACAAAATCAACTATTATGATTCTTCTGTATTATTTTAATAGTACTCATTTTTTGTTATCAGTAATATCTGGGACTTCATTTAGATAATTTCTTTGCTATTTTTTTTTTTTTGTCTCAGCCTTATTTTATTTCTATTAGGCTGATGTATATGTGGAGAGAACATCGGCCAGTCCTGCACTTCAGTTCTTTCAGACTCTTCAGGCCTAAGTTAGGCAGCTGGTTCAAGTTAAAAGTTTGTTGGCCCTGTCTACTTTGAAACACAGGGGCCTCAGGTGACGCTATATAACCTTCTTTTAGCTGCAGTTGCAGGGCAGTTGTGTTCCAGTTCCCTTTACTGCTTTGCTGATTGCTTCTGATTTGGGTGTTGGAAACTTCACACTGCTCTAACATGTAGTGTAGTTTTTCCCAAGCTACAAGTTTGAGGCCTGCCACATATATAATACACAGATTAGCGCTCACATTTGCACCAGACTTCAGGTATTACCTCTTAAGCTTTCTTAAATCCTTTTCATTGGTTGCCTGCAGTTCAGAGCTGCAATGAGATTATAAAGATGAGATCGATCAGTATTAACATTAACTAATAAGTCTTCTTTTCTTTCAGTGGTTGGGTGTATTTGACCAAACATAAATTTCAGGTGGAAGCTTTTGGTTCTGACAGCTGATTATTTTCACTTGCAGATCAGACAGCTTGCAAAAAAATCAGGACCTGGAATTTGAAAGGAACAAAGAAAGGTTTGAATTCTTAAAGGTACCGAAAGAATTAATCCTATTTGCATGGGGAAAAGTGCAATGAACAAAAGTTTGTCCAGTGCTCATGTGCACTGAAAATTTTTTACTCCAATTCCTTCTGTTTCAGTGGGGCTCTCAGGCTTTTAAAAACATGAGGATTATTCCGCCGGGCTCTGGGATCATCCACCAAGTGAACTTGGAGTACTTGGCAAGAGTGGTGATGGATCAGGATGGCTACTACTACCCAGACAGTGTGGTGGGCACTGACTCGCACACCACCATGATAGACGGCTTGGGAGTGCTTGGCTGGGGTATGTGCAGTAGCATATCACGAGTGGTCTGTTGCCTGAATAAGATGTGTTCCACTCTGGTGAGTTGACCCTCACTGTCAACCCAACTGTCACTGTGACTGTCACAGTGACCCAACTGTCCCTGGGCTGTCAGGTTAGCCCTCACCCAGTCGCTCACTCATTCCTCCTTCCAGCAGGATCGGGGAAGAGAATTGGAAGGGCAAATGCAGGAAAAAACCTCATGGGTGGAAACAAAGACAGTTTAATAAGTGAAGGGGTGGGGGTAGGGGGAAAGGAAACAAAAGCAAGTGATGCAAAGACAAATCAGTCACCACCTTCCACCATCACACCAAAGCCCAGCCAGTCCCTGGGCCACAGCTACTTTGGAAAAATTATCCTACTTCCCAGTTTTAATGCTCAGCATGATGTTACGTGGCATGGAATATCTCTTTGCTCAGTTTGGGTCAGCTCTTCCTGGCTGTGTACCCTCCCAGAGTCTTGCCCGCCCCAGCTTACTTGCTGAGGGGCAGAGTGAGAAACAGAAAAGACCTTGAGACTGTTGTGAGCACTACTCAGCAGCAGCTGAAACATTGGTGTGTTATCAGCACTGGTTTGGTCACAAATCTAAACCACAATGCTGTGGGCTGCTGTAAAGAAAAGTTATCTCCTTGCCAGCCACAGTACACAGGCTAACCCCAAATTCGAGGAGCGTGATAAGGTCTCTTACAGTTATTTAGGACTTTGTAACCAAGCTCCCTGTTCTGATAGCAGCCCTCAGATGATTTCTGGTGCAGGTGGTGTTGTTTGTTTTTTTCTTTTATGTATTTTGTGTTCTGCACTTAAATCACAAGGAAGCAGGCAAGGGAAATATTAAATAAGACTTCTGGAAGCTTCTTAATCATTTGGGAAGGCAAGGGAGTTGAAGCATCACTGAACATCCATTTGTTCTGAAGTCACTTAGCTACTTTCAAAGTGTTGCCTTATCAAAACTACTGCAAATGGTCTGCTAGAATGAAGGTGCTGGAAATTAAATCTAAGTGAGTTAAATATGGCCAGAGAGGCCATTGTGAAAAAAAGCACTATGAAGTATGTTCTAATGCCAGTGGTCTGCAGAATAATTGTTACAAAAATAAGTACTAATAATTCCTTTTCCTGCTGTAGTGGCAAACTGCGGCATTTGGATTATTGACTAAATAAGTAGATATGAAATGAAAGTATTTGCAGTCATCACATACATGGTAGCAAAAACTTCAGTTGAGCTTTTTATCTTCCTGTTATAATGGTGATGGAAGTCCTATTGAAATAGATACTGTACAAATACAGAAGACAAGTTTTTAAGCAACATGTGATAGTTGTTAACAAAGATGCTTTTCATGATTTGAGTACCACGTGTGATAGAAGTAGGACGTTGTGGTCTTTCTACTTCAGGCTATACTACTGCAGCAATATTGGTTGATTGAGACTTTCTATCAAGGGTAGAAGAATTCCTGCTGGCTTGGAATACAAATGAAAACAAGTTAACTGTATTTAAATCATTACATCTTTGAGATAAGAGATGTCTCTTTTATTCTATATTTCGTTGCACCTTGCACATGGAGCTGTCATTTAGATGATGCTGCAACACCAATAGCTGCTTGAAAGAGTGTATCTGTAAACTTAGCCTCGTTTTTCTTCAGAATTTGAGCAGTATGGCTGGATGTAGTCCATACCATATGTGCTCGAAGCTAACACTCTTGGATCCAGCATTTCTTGCTAGTGGCTGGTAATGCTGAACTTGCTTCATGTCTGTCTGTGGTAGCCTGTCAGTCGTGTTGACTAACTTGATTGTTTCAAAATGATTTAACACCTAGTGAAAGAAATCACATGATTGGATCTGTCACAGAATTATCTTTTTAATTAACATAGGTATATAATTTTGTATAAAATACATTGGAAATTATTTTTCAGAAGCATTATTGGATTAAGTGGGGAAAAAGGATAATAGTGATGGTTTGGCATACATAAGCAACTAATACAGGCAATTTGTTCTAGCTCAGTATTAATTGAGATAAACAAAAGGTAGAAGGATTTTGAAAGTGTAAGATAAACATGAGAGGGACTTTCTACAGGCAAAAACTTACAAAACTGCTGCCTAATGCCAGATTGCTAGTAAACATAATGGTTTTTTTAGATTGCATTTGACTATGGCATCTTGATACTTTACCATATTAAATTAGCAAAATGAAGTAGTCACTTGAATTATATTGCTCTAATACTGAAGGTGTGCTTACACAAAGGTTCCCACCTGCACATGCTCAAGCTCTGTTGAAACTTTATAGATGTAAGGAAGATACTTCTTTTTTAACAAGTAGCTTTTCTGTTAGTGTTCTTTAAAACAGTCTATACTCTTGACTCTAATAATAGTAATAACTCTTTCCTTCCTTCAAAATAGCATTTAAGTTTTTCTTTGGTGACCAGTAGTCATGGTCTGCATACATTTCACTCAAGCACACCATGTTCAATGCCGTGTCAGTTGTTTTTTGTTTATATGTTGCATGTTTAAGTCATTAAATAAAACTTTTACATCCATTATTGTAAAAGCCAAGTGCCCTCAAAGTAAGTTACTTAGATTTACTAATAACCTATCTAAAGGCTCAGGAGCAAAGATGAAGGTTTGAAATGGAGAAAAAAAAATTGAAACGCCAGCCTTGCAGAAATTGCAGCAAGGTGACTGTTGGCAGAAGGCTAAGCCTGCTGGCTGTCTGCCTTCCCTTCCCTTTCACACCTTAGATCGAGTAATCATCATCCAATTGTACTTCATGGGTTTATCTTTGGTACATTACTGTCTCTCTGAATACTTCTGTTGTGTACAGGTGTCGGTGGCATTGAAGCAGAGGCAGTGATGTTGGGCCAGCCGATCAGCATGGTGCTTCCTGAGGTGGTTGGCTATAAGCTGGTAGGAAACCCTCAGCCACTGGTAACATCCACTGACATTGTGCTCACCATTACCAAGGTAATGAACACGTCTGCGGCTTTTACAGTACTGCTGAAGGCTATGCATGTTCTGTAGGACAGAGCCACTGCGTGCTTAAGAGCTTCCATGTAGTCATTTTGGACTTCCTGAAGCTTTATTGCTCTGTCTGGGTTCGAATCTGCTGCCCAAGGACAACTGCAAATTTGCTAGACAAATCTGTTCCCCAGAAGCCAGACAAAACAGAATAGAGAGCTGATATCTCATGGCCTGTTGAAATATTAATGTGCACACCTGTTTTGGATCAACAGTACCTGTAAAAGTATCTTGTTTCTGTACCACCTCAGAAGAAACACGACTTTCTTTTTTGAAGTCCCCGCTTAAAATAAGGCAATGTAAAACCTGAAAACAGACAGTAAGTGCTGCAGTCTGCTTTCTTTGATCTGCAGGTGTTTGGGTCACATGTCATATATTCATAATACGTTTATTCACTCTGTGGGTTGTGACTGGGTCAGGATTAATGTTGTTGGAAGTCAGAAATCTGGTACACATGTTCACCATGGGATGCTTTCTCTAGAGAGAACCTTCAAATGGGGAAAGCCAATGTTTTTTTATGAATTCATGTAAATGTTGTGTCTGTTCAGTCATTCACAGTTAATTCATGTTCTTGTGCAGTTGGTTCTCCCTGTTTCCTTATCTTCCTGGGTTTGCTGGCTAAAGAGCATTCTCCTCTCCTTACAACGTAATGTTGAGAAAAATACAGTTGTTCTAAGATAGACTCTAGTTTAAATGAGATAAAGCGCAAATTTAGAAGGAATACTTCCCTGTGTTGTGCCTTATTTTTGAAACTTTACATTGCTGTGCCCTCATCTTTGTGATTTAGTTTACCAAAGCTTCCTAGTTTCAAATGGCTTTAGAAACCTTCAAAAAAGGTTTCTCTGAAGTCAAAAGCTGGATTTCATAACATACATACTCAGGTCGTTTGACACAGGCACTGTATTTTTATAACAGCATCTTCGCCAGGTTGGAGTCGTGGGTAAATTCGTCGAGTTTTTTGGTCCTGGTGTAGCCCAGCTGTCAATTGCTGACCGAGCCACCATTGCCAATATGTGTCCAGAGTACGGAGCAACAGCTGCCTATTTCCCAGTGGATGATATTAGCATTGGGTACCTGATACAAACTGGTGAGTGTAAGAAAAGACCACAAGTTAAAGGTGTAATTTAAAGCAAGGACTCCAGAACTATATGGTGTAGTCAGCAGTGAAGTTCAGTCAGGTGGAGCCTTTTGAGCTTGAGTGCCTTTTTTATCCATACTTGCTTATTCAAGCTGTTTCTTGCTCTAAGGATCCATGCTTAGGAAAAGCCAACTTTTAGACTGTTTCACAGCTAACTGTCTGCTTAGCCCTGCCCAAGCATAGCTTGTCCGGATGACAGATGCAGGAATCTATGTTTTCCTTCTGCAAAAGCCGCTAAGTCTGCTCAATCGCTTTGTTTCTAGTGAGTCTAATATTTCTGCTGAAAGGGTCATGTAGTGCAATGTACAGTGAAATAGACTGTTTATGCATTTTTTCCTTTTTCTGTCACATAGTAGTTCCTTAGTTTCATTTGCATTTTGTTTTTTGCTATATTTGGCTTTCACCGTAGGCCGTGATAAAGAGAAAGTTATGTGCACAAAAAAGTATCTTGAGGCTGTGGGAATGCTCAGAGATTTCAAGAACTCCTCGCAGGATCCAGATTTCACACAGGTTGGAAACTGCTCTGTCTTCTGGCTCCTTGTTTTATGCCCTGCTCTACTTTAATGTGACAATTGCCTGTTTTTCACAGAAACTAAGAAATAGTCAAGTGACTTCTTACACTTTGGCTTGGTCCACAGAGCTGTCTTAACTTAGGGTCCAGTGGAATGAGTCAGCTGGCTCTCCAGGTGTGAAAACTTGGGCATAGGTATAAATTGGCTCTCAATTGAGCTCTAGCAGGTGCAGATTGTGCAATTTGAACCATGTAGTTTTGAAAAGTCCAGTTCAGACTCAAACACAGCTCTGAAGATGGCGTGGATGTTGTCTGAGTAAGCCTTGTCCCAGTTTACCCTTCTTCTGTTCAGCAACTTATTTTACTATGTGAATCAGGACACTTAGAAACTTTGTGTGGTAACCGTGGACCACACAAGCCGTTTTCTATGCAAGAAAATCAATGTCTTTTTCTGTATCCAGGAAACTAAAGAATATTCCTGGTTTTCTCTACCATACGAATTTATCTTATAATTTAAGTTCAAGTTTGCACAATCGTTCAAAGACCTTATTAAATATGGAAAGATGCAAGTCACTATAAAAACAAAGTTCAGACATGGGTGAGGAATAGGAAAATATGATAATCTCTGTTTCATAGTAGACTTCTTTTTTCTTCAAGACCAAGATGAATAGTCTGCTTTGGTTTATGCCAGTACCAGGATTTCTTCACATCATTGTTTTCTGAAGAGATCCCTGCTGCTAGTGTGTGGAAGGACAAGGATTCTGAAAAACATCTGTATTGTTTAGAGGCTTTAGTCACACACTGGGTTTTCAGGAACTGGGGTACTCTTGGGAGCCATACCTGGGAGCTGTCAGGGTCTAAAAGTAGAACTGTTCCTTTTCTTCTGATCTTTCCCTTCTCTTTGATAATTTCTACAAACAAACAGAAAGATGTGCAGACTTAGCCTTGGTTCAACAGCAGAGGTAAGCATACCTGTAGCTTAACTGGCTTCAATTTGTTGTGCAATGCTGAACTGCTTTCTGTTCCTCTTACTGAATAGGTTGTCGAGCTGGATCTCCATACTGTCGTGCCTTGCTGCAGTGGACCAAAAAGGCCACAGGACAAAGTTGCTGTGTCAGATATGAAGAATGACTTTGAGGCTTGCCTGGGAGCCAAGGTAGGCACTAGGAACATTTGGGCATACAAACTAATGCACACTTCTAAAAGTTGTCTAGTGTTCAGGAACTACATTCCAGGGTTAACTTGTGTGCTGTTCGTTTGCCTATTTATAAGTAAATGAGGATGTCTGAATGAAGCTTAGAAGATGACATCAACCATGGGTAGTTTAAAGTTGGGGTGACGCTTCTCTCACATAAAGGTGTTCATTGAACTAGTATGGCTAAAATTTCAGGACTAGTTTGTGTAACAAGACTATATGTGGTCAGGAATCTGGAGTATATGGGAGCAAGAAGGATCTGAGTAATCTGAAGAAGGATATAGTCATGCGGGAAGAAAATACAAACACATTTTGCTGCAAAGGCTGCTTCTTTACTGGTAAACGGAGAATAGAATAGACCCAGAAGAATCATTTTTGTCCTCCACTTTCTGACCGGAGATGCAAGCCTTTACCACCAGACCTAAAAGTGCAAGCATGATTGTCACTGACAGGCCCTTCTCATTTGTGAAATTTCCAGCCCATACTAATTTCCAGTCAAAGCACTTATGTTAACTACATCATTTTGATTCTTATTTTCTCCTCTTACAGCAAGGATTCAAGGGATTCCAAATTGCCCCAGATCGACACAACAACATAGTCAAATTTAATTTTGAGGGCTGTGACTTTGAGCTTGGTCACGGTTCTGTAGTGATTGCTGCCATTACAAGCTGTACAAACACCAGTAACCCTTCAGTTATGTTGGGAGCAGGTAAGTTTATTTGTTTAATTTGCAGGAGTTTCTCTGTGGCTCTGGCTGTGTGACAAATACAACACTGATGTAATTCTACATGCACAATGCTGGTTTTGTCATTTGGAGTGCTGAAATGGAGCTTAGTCCCTAGGGGTAGCAGAAGGAATTCTGGAAGTGATAGCTGCAAATATGGGTTGAAGAAAATGTGTTCTTCCTGCACTTCCAGGGCAAGCTGGAACTGAATTAACCAGCGTCTCTGACACCTGTTTAAATTCACGGAAGCTGTTATATAGAGCTGAGAAGAGTATGTCAAAAGTCAGAGCCACAAGCAGAGGGACAGTCAAGAACAGTCTATGGGTTTAAATCTTTTCAGAACTGGTATTGGTAGGAAAACAGAAGGAAAACTTTCAAACAGGTTGTCAGGCTCTCACGTCGTAGGATGATCGTTTGTTCATGGTGACATTTTCAGAAGTATCCCAAGAGCTCCAGTTTCCACAGCTTTGTCTGGCTGCCAAGGAGCCTCAGCAAATTCAGAGATAGGGCTGCTTTTCTAAATTCACATACCTATCTGTAGGACTCTGAATCTATCTGTGTAGGTCTTTTCAGACAACTTTTAAAAGTGGAGGTCTTCAGCTCATGTCTAGCAGAGCTGCCAAACAGCTGGCAAAGACAAAACAGTTCGATGATGACTGCCAGTTGGAGATCATGATGGATCAAAGCAGAGCTGACATATATTTTTCTTATCTAAGCGGATGTGTGAGAGAGAGGAGGAGGAGGCATGGGACTGTGAGGTTTTGCATAGTTTGCATAGCTGCTGCTTCTTTTATGTCCATCCTGGAAAAGGGCTGGAGGGGGCTTGTTTTCTGAACCGTCATCTTTCTTAGGCAATTTGTTTAAAAGGAATAAATTCAGGATAAATGTTTCTGGCAACACATAGAATCCACATCCAGGAGTGGTAAAACAGCACTCCTGCAACCAGCTGTAGATTGTGAGATAGCTCGTTTGTGACAAGGGCCAGAGTTGGTGCTCTCATAGCCATCTGCTTCTGAGGGCAACAAGTCACACGTTGGCAGTTGTTTCAGCACGGGGTCACTAGACCACCGTAAGCGGGAAGTTAACAATTCTTCATTGCATTTTTTTTGGTGATACTTGTCTTTCAAATAGTGTTCTGAGTTTTGAATGTTTACGTGCTGCCCCAGTGTGAGTTCATCTTGTTATATGTGACTTTGAACGACTTTCCCGTGGCGGAGATATTTCAGACTGGATCTGCAGTTCAACAGAACACTTGAGCGCTAGCTGGTTATTCTGGGATTAGCGCTGTTGGCTCGCTGTACCATTTCATTGTTGGAAATTGAGCCTTTTCTCTTTTCCAGTTATTTAATGGTACTTCTGTTAACCTGTTGATCCACCAAGCTGTCCCACTTACAGGAGAAACTGCAACTATCCTTTGCATTTTTCAGGATTGCTTGCTAAGAAAGCTGTTGAAGCTGGTTTGACAGTGAAGCCCTACATTAAAACTAGCCTGTCCCCAGGAAGCGGGGTTGTCACTTACTATCTGAGGGAGAGTGGAGTTATGAGTTACCTTTCCCAACTAGGGTAAGAGTGCTTTTCTTACTGTTGTCCTATGGCTGCCTAACTAAAAGCATTGACAACAAGTGATGCAATAGAATAACTGTTTCTCTGTACAGCTTAAAATAAATGGCAGGTACCCTACGGCGTGATCCTGCGTGAGTTAACTCATTGCTGTTGTGCTGGCTGACTTGGTGCAAATGAGAGAGGGCAGGCTGTTGCCTGCTATAGCTTCTTGAAGATTCATGTTCTTAAGCGGGGAAAATGGGTTATTTTTCAAGACTAATGGTTTTAAAATTGCATAAATGACACCATGTTGTTGTTTGTCTTCCGAGATAAGACATTTCCCAGATCTTCATTCTGTGTACGTGGACAGTCACTGCGATGATAAAAATTGAGCATTCTCAAAAATGCTGTTTTCAGCAGCAATTCACTTGTTGAAACAGTACATCTTCTGAAAGTAACCTTAGCCAACTGCCCCTTAGGGTTAAATGTCTTGCTCCAAAATAGCCTTTTGTTCACGGATGGTTTTTGTGCTCTGTCTAGGTTTGATGTGGTGGGCTATGGCTGTATGACATGCATTGGCAATAGCGGACCCCTGCCCGAGCCTGTTGTTGAGGCCATTACACAGGTATGCAGCTTACAGCTGTGCAGCTTACTTAGGTGAGCTGTCCTCTGTTCTGTGCTGTTCCAGGCTGTGCTGTACTGTGCACTAACTCCTCTCAGCTGTGTGCAAAGTGGATGCAGCCTATATTCTCCTTTCTGTGGGAAGTGCTTTGGGGCTGCTTGGGAGGAGGCGGTTCTGTGACTGTCCAGTCATTGATATTACAGCATTGATACTGCAGACCTGCTGGGTGTGTGGAGTCAGCAGGCATCTCAGCTACCCTTGTCTCAAACTCTCTCCTGCAGGGAGACCTCGTAGCGGTGGGCGTGTTATCTGGCAATAGGAATTTCGAAGGACGCGTCCACCCCAACACCCGTGCTAACTACCTAGCCTCCCCGCCACTGGTCATAGCCTATGCAATCGCAGGGACTATCCGGATCGACTTCGAGAAAGAGCCTTTGGGTAAGACAGTGTCAAGGGTGCTTCCTTGCACAGTTTATAAACTAAATTGGTTGGAAATAAGCTCTTCAGAAACATTTGTCCTGGGGAGGTGCTTCAAATGACCGAGTACCTCTGGGATACAAAGCATGCAATTGTTAAGAAACAGAGCAGCAAGGAGTCTGTATGATGGAGAAAGGGGGAAGCCAAACCTGACCAGTATTCTAATTCCCCGGGGGCATCTTTTTGCTTTTATCTGGATTGCAGTCTCTCCTGAGCCCTAGTAAACTTCCTTTGAGCAGATAGTTCAGCTAGACAACCCTCAAAGATCCTTTCCATCCTCAGTTATTTTGTAAATTAATCTGGAAGGCCATTGGAAATCACAAAAGAAGGCATACGTACAGGTATCATCAAGTTTATGAGGCCCTCTTCTGTCAGACCTCTGTAAGAGAAATAAAGTGTATGTCATGAGTGCTAACAAGGTTAGAAGGAAAACCTAGCTGAAGGACACCGTGATAACCTTTTTCTTTCTTTCTTAATGGAAAACTTTTGCAACAAACATAACAATACCATTTTCTACAGGAATAAATGCTTCAGGGAAGAAGATTTTCCTGAAAGATATCTGGCCAACAAGAAATGAGATTCAGGCTGTTGAGCGTCAATTTGTTATTCCTGGGATGTTCAAGGAGGTCTACCAAAAAATAGAGGTGAATTAATCCCCTGGGCAGTAGTCTGATGGATGTACTGTGCTAATCTGAAGATGTTAAATAAGCTGGTCTTGATAATGAAACTAACCTTTTCCTTGTATTGCTGTTGCTTCTGTTCTGACAAGTATTTAAATGAGATTTTCTTTTCAGTGGTTTCTGGTTAATCAGTTTGTTCTTACAGACAGTCATGTCCTGAAAATTGCTCTTTAATGATTTTTTTAATGTAACATATAGGTGATGTGTTTTAAACAGTCATCCTAGGCTGATATTAGAAAGTGAGGTATTCCAGCTGCACAGATGTTTGGTTTTTTTCACCTGACATAAAATTAATTTGCATTACTTAATAGCATTCACATCAGAAAAAAAAGAAAAAAACTTGCACTTGGTAATGTCTTCCTGCAAGCCTTTCTCAGGTGTTGAAACAAAATATTCTTAAGGCTTACATGTTAGGAAAGCTTCTTAAGATTACTGATAAACAAGAGAATTATCAAGTGTTATCTGTGTACATAATACAGGTTATTGTAAGAAAACTGGATGAGCAGCTGTTATTTTGTAATGAAGTAAGGGTTTGCTTAACTCTTTTAATAGATAAAATCATTTTTAAAAAAAAGAAACCCAAACATAATGTATTATTTCCGAAGTGCTTTGAGAAATATACAAGGCTTTTACCTTGGGTCTAACGTGTAATTTTACCTGGATTCTGAGGTAATTCCATTGCTTCTGAAACTTCAAAATTAATGGGATGTTTTTGTGTGTTTTTCAGACAGTAAACAAATCTTGGAATGCCTTAGATGCTCCTTCAGATAAACTATACACCTGGAATCCCAAGTCAACTTACATCAAGTCTCCACCTTTCTTTGATGGTCTGGTACGTGCACACTTTCCCTTTGAATCAAGGCCAAGTGAGTAGGGACCTTGACTAACTGACTAAGGTGAAACAAAGCCACTTCAAGGGGCCTGGGAGTATCCATTATAACCTATTGAGGCCTGGGTTCTCAAATGTTAGAATTACATTCATTTTAATAGAGGGGCTTGAGTGAATCTGAAAATTGTAGGGATTCTCTGTCACTTCAGGGCTTTTGAAAAGTCTCCTTTTCCTTTTAAGCTGAAGTCCTTTTAAATAGTCACAAAGCAAGTGAGGGAAAAGGACAGGGTACAAACCTCACAATTCTGCCTGTCTGCATTTTGCAGCAAATAGGTCAGTGTTCAGGTTGCTATTTCAATACCACTTAACAGCAAATGCAGATTTCAATATATGCAGATGTCTGGGAATCCTGGATTTTTCGTCTATGTATCACAGGATATATAGATGGCTATTACAGGTTATATAGACATGTAGATCACATCTATGCGTCATCCAACGTACCATGAGAAGCCTCAACTAATTTTTTTGCCTCATCTATTTTCTTCATGCATGAACTACCTGATAGACAGCCAGGACATCATATTTTGTTCAAGAACATAGACATTTATAATAGGGTTGGGTTTTTTTCTTTGTTTTAACTTATATAGAAAGGGAGACTTTATTTTGCAATTTGCACTTTTGAGAAAGATAAAGCAATTCTATGTCATATTTTAATGATTTTGTTTGTATTTATGACGGTTTAGACTCTGGCTCTTCAAACCCCAAAAACAATAGAAGATGCTTATGTCCTGTTGAGTTTTGGGGATTCTGTGACAACTGACCACATATCTCCAGCTGGGAATATAGCAAGAAATAGTCCTGCAGCCCGTTACTTGACCAGCAGAGGGTAAGCACTATTTCTTCTTGTTCTTATAAATTGGGAAGGGGAAATGAGCCACAGCTACTATACCATGTTACAAGCATACATACCTGCTGTCTGTTCACATATGCTTGTATACCTTGATGGATCCCTGAAGAATACATAAAAGAAGAAAGAAAAGCATTTCTTTCTCTGCTGTTGCAACAGCTCTGACCAAGTGTGAGAACTTGCATAGAGTGTGCATGTCTGCTGCAATGAAAAGCTGAAGACCTTTATATGGAGAGAGGAGGAGATACTTCCAGGCTAGAGTTTGCAGTAATTCTATTCATAAAAAATGAAATCGGGATTTGTCTCCCTATTGAAGCAAAATGATCATGGTCCTTAATGTGGAAAGTTGATTTTATACTCGCCTCTTCTTGCTTAGGTTTCAGCCCAGCTGTGAAAACTGCCAAAGCTGTTGTAGTTGGGAGTCCAAACTGCTGCAGAATGTTGGTCTTTTTTTATGGCCAGTGTGTCAGTTTAGTACTCTGGGTTCAACTTAAGGCAAGACTAGCACTTGCTGAGTTGACCTGTTCAGTCTTCACAGAAAATATAATACTTCTATTCTCTGGTTTAGCACTTCTTACAGCTTCAGTGGTGTTTTGAGGAACAGCACTAACATTATTAATATATATATATATTTTCACTAGACCTAATAATTCTGGAGAGGGAATTGATTAAACCAGTGTGATATACTGAAAACTATCTGCTGTGGACTCCTTGGCCCTCTTCTGTCAGTTACTTTGAAATCTAAATAGTCCTACACACATTACAAAACAGATGTTGAACATCATAGCTGCTATTTGGATGTAGCCCAATGTAAACAGTCCAATTTTCTGTCACATTCCAGCAGATATTTTGTTTACTGGTTAGGCTGGAGTGTCCCCTTATTCCCATATCTCTGCAAATGAACTCTTTCTTTTCTATTTCTAACTTGCAACAGGGGTTCTCTCTACCTTTTGGCACAGTAGCGTCTGTACCTTTGTTCAAGATGCTGTGGTAATATAAATAATGAGGAGGATTTTCAGTAGCCAGCTGTTAAGAGAAGAATTGTATTGCATCTTCTGACCTAATATGAACTGTATCTTTGCATCACTGTCAGATACTGTTTTCTAGGACGAGGGCTGAGAACATTATGGAAGCTGCTTTCTGTGACCAAGCTGTATGCAAGCTTCTTTCTTTTTTTTTTTTAATTTTTTTTCCTTCAAAAAAATCTTAAAAGTATCAGCTAACTGGATGCTACTGCCATGATGGGAACTATGTGCATACCTGCCTCAGAAACACCAGTGCATTACTTAAATTTCTTTTAAAGCCCGGAGTGGTTCAGTCTGAAAACACCAGAGTTTCATTTTTTGTTTTCTTTTCGCTTAACAGCTTGACTCCTCGAGAGTTCAATTCTTACGGCTCCCGCAGAGGGAACGATGCTGTCATGGCCAGAGGAACATTTGCAAACATTCGCTTGGTGAACAAATTTCTCGATAAACAGGGACCTCAGACCATCCATTTCCCTTCTGGGGAAACTGTAAGTACACATGTGGCTCTAAACTGAGGCTCATTGGCAGCAGAGTGGATTAGTACTGGCTTTCCTTCTTACAGCTTAGGTTTTAAGTAAAGCTAATGAGGGGACAGGAGCTGTACTGACCTAGGGAAGCAGGTCACACGTACCGAGGTAGTGTGGTGCTACCAGGTGTATCGGTGGAGAGTGGAACCACCGTCTGTAGGTGCAGGTTTGTGTTGTGAGAGAGATCTGGTTAGAAGCCACGAAGCACTGTATGGTTAATATCCTTAAATATCCTGTTTGGCAGAAAGTGTGGGCTTCAGCTATTTATGTGGGGACACTTTTTTCTGTGTTGCCCTTGAACTATGATGCCACCCCCGAAAAGTATATAAAGCGTTTGGCATTTTCGTTCCAGCTGGATGTGTTTGATGCTGCAGAAAGATACAAGCAGGCTGGCCATCCTCTGATTGTGCTGGCTGGAAAGGAGTATGGTGCAGGAAGTTCCAGAGACTGGGCAGCTAAAGGACCATTCCTCTTGGTGAGTAACTATGGTAAACTGGAAGGAGGACAATACTTGAAAGTGCGTTATTTGTCGGGAAGACTCGCTTATGACCAACATCTTGGGTGGCTCTTGCTACCAAAATTGTGAATGAGCTATTTTGAAATCTCAGCTGCCTCCAACAGCCACAGCAGAGTTGCAAAAGCTATTTAAATATTAATAGATCCTGTTCAGACTGGAAGCCTGGACTGATCTCCAGCTAGAAATCCATGAGGCTATACCAGAAAGGCCAGTCTGCTTCCAGCTCACTTAGCAGGGAAGATAGAAATGGTAAGAGAAAAGTAGTATCAGAGAAAATGAAATTTGTCATGGCTTCACCATGCAAATTACAGGGATGTTTAGCAGTATTGTTATAGGAGCCTAATAGAAATCCACATACAATGAAATACCTGTTTTGTTCTTTGTCTGTCCTGCCCTACACAGTTTACCAGCCTGAACTCTGATTGAAGCTTTCTTGGTATCGAATTTGTGAAGGAAATACTGTGTGTATTGTTAAACAAAGATCAGAAGAGTGGGTGTTTAAGATTACATTTGTCTAAACTTTCATGTTTTGTGGTGTTTTTTTTCCAGTGGTGATTTTTTTTTGTCTTAACTGTATTAACATGTAAAAATTCAGAAGCTAATTAAAATGCATCCTTGGAGCTTGTAGTGTAGGAGGCCAACACTGAATTAGCAGGAGTTACAGAGATGACTAATGATGCTCTACGTGAGACCTGTTAAAGGAGGATGCAGGATTCCTGAGAAAGCGTGTGTATTTTTTTGACAATCAGACTTCTTTTAAGGATGTTTGAAAGTTAATGTATAATCAAATCATCCCGGACAGTGTGCTGTCAGACAGACCTGCACAAACGTGCAAATTTCCCTCCTGTTAGCACAGAAAGACTGTCTGGAGCCATGAAGATAACTATACCTGTTGTGTATTTCCCAGGGTGTCAAGGCTGTGCTTGCTGAAAGCTATGAGAGGATTCACCGGAGCAACCTAGTAGGGATGGGAGTGATTCCTCTGCAGTACTTACCTGGAGAGGATGCAGGGACTTTAGGACTCACTGGACGGGAGCGTTACACGATTATAATTCCTGAAAAACTAAAACCGCAGATGAACATCCAGATTAAGGTATGAGACGCTTAAGGGCTGAATTTTCTGCATCACTGTTATTTCACTCAAAATTAACTGTCTCTTTAAGCAATGCACTTTCATATGGCAGTAAGCTTCTCTCACTTGAGCAAGGGGGAAGAACTGAGATGGTGAAGGGGATGAAAAGAGTCACTGTAATAGGGACTTGCTATAATGGAATATATAAACAGCATGTCCAAACTGTTTTATTTAGCATGCAGCAGTCCTGTGTTTTGGGCCAGTCTTTCAAAGTGCACTATAAATTTTTCTGTCTGAGTTAAATATTTGAAGCACAATGAAAAATGAACTATAAGTATGAAATTAAATAAACAAATTTATGTAAATGAACTGAAACAAATTCATTGAATGCTGCGGCGTACAGTATTCTGTCAGTTAAATTGTCAAAGTGAAGTCTAAGCATACCCAGTATAAAATCTAGCTAAACTTCAGACCCTGTATTTGAAAGACGGCTTTTTGTCTAGCTTTGCTTCCAAGCCTGTGCCCTTTTTTGAAAAATAGTAGCGAGTACGACAAAAATTTTGTTTATTCTTGTAGTGGAGCATCTGTAAAACTGTATGATTTAATGAAATAGCACCAAAGTCTGCTTTTTTACTACTGTTAGCAAAACTATCTACTTACTGCATGTTCATTTAATGCAGGTGGTCTTCCTGTATTAGCTTCTAGTGATACTTGTTTACATGTGCCTCATTAATTGCCCTGAAATGGAGAAAGTGTATCCCAAAGAGTTGGTCAGCTTATCAGTCACAGATGAACATTCTGCATTCATCTGGAAGTACATGACTAGGGGAGTCTTCAGTAAAACACATGGATTTTATTCACTTAATGCACTTGTCTTTGTGCTTTTCTGATTCCCGAACAATAGCCTCAAAGAAGGCTAATGAAATTAGTATTGCTGCTGTACCTAAGCCAGGAGAATGAACATCAAGAATTAGTATAACCACTTGAAAGCATGGCCATCTTTCATGCCTCTAGGCTTATATCAACAATAAATCTAAATGAGGCAAAGCAGAAAATGCCATACAAGGAGACTCCATACCATGTTTATTACGGTTTGTTTTAAACCGCTTTCCCCTTAAGTAGCTGGCTGTAGTCTAGTGTGGAAAGAAACACTGATGCCCAGTGCCTGTTCACTTTAGCTTTCTATGATGTTTGGTTAAGATGGCAAACAGTTGTAATAGTCCTTATTTTACTGTTGTGAACATCATGTAACACATGGAAGGTTCTGCTGCTTGACTGACTTTCTTTGACCCCAACAGCTGGATACTGGGAAAACCTTTCATGCCATCATGAGATTTGACACTGACGTGGAGCTCACTTACTTCCACAACGGTGGCATTCTGAACTACATGATCCGTAAAATGGCATCCTAAGTGAAAACATCAAGCAAAAACATCCAGGTACAAGCCTGCTTCTGGTGAATGCAATAAAACTATGGTAATCATAAATTTGAAAGTGTGAACCACAAAGTAAACAGTGTTTTCATGGATTGTATTAGGAGGCTTGTTTACAATGCTGAATTATTCTGTGTATCAGGAAACTGGACACTCTTGCCCAATGAAAGTGAACAGCATTTATTATTTTGTTTTGTATGGTGGTTGGCTTGACTTACCTTAGAATACAGTGCAAAAGTCATTAAAATACTGCTGGAATATGTGAAACTGTTTAAGATCATGTGCTGATTTCATATATTTGGTCCATTTAGTTTGGAGTTAAGTTCTATGCTCTATCAGTGGTCCAAAAATTAACTGACAGTATAAAAAATAATTTTTGTTTCTTCCTGATTACATTATATTGACTCGCTTTCTTACTCACTTGACCAGAATCTGAATCTAATACTGAAATGAATTATTTAGCTGTTTATTCACTCTAAAAAATGTGAACTTTGTTGTTTAAAATCTAAGCCTTTGTGGAAAGGCGGACCTATTGGGGATAATATTTCTAATGCATAAAATTAAATTTATTTTCAAGAAGTTTGGTGGTTTTTGTCATGTTGTTCTCTGTACTGAGATGCAGAACAAAATTTTGACTTCAAACTCTTTTCGTTGTCCCTGTAGGAACAGAGTCATCCAAGTTTTGACTTATATTTTAATTCTTGTTTCTTTGAATAATCTGCACAAGACAAGATGAATACAAATATTGTCAGATACTGCCAGTCTTCTGTATCCCAACAGAATACTGCTGTGATGTACTTCCCTCCATTTTGTGTCCTCAAGAAGACAGTCTGGCACAACTTCACAATCCTTGTCATCAATGTTTATGGCAGTTAGCAGCCAGGGACTACACTAATGCATTCACTGAAGTCAGTGACAATACCACATGATTCTATTTACAGGGATAACAAATATCTTTTTACTCAGAGATAAATGAGGTTATGACACCAATTCTTACTCTTAACTTTATTTAGAGTAACTGCCACAACAACATAGTGAAGTAATCTCCTAATGTGTTTTTAGTGCAGTTCACTCCAGCTGTATCTGGAAAAAAACAATGAAAATAGTTCTGAAAGAAGTCAAGAGGTTTAAGGAGGGGATAGAGATTGTACTGTTCCTGCAACAGGCTACTTCTGCTTGATTGCAACAAATGGAGCTCCTCTAGCATGTCCAGCAGAAGCCCATTAAGATGTTGCAGGGTCTGGAGCATCTCTCATGAGGACAACCTGAGACCTAGTATTTTTGGAGGGGAAGCATTATCCAACTATAAATCATCTTTATCCATTGTTCTGTGTTTCCTTTTTGGAAGCAGCTATAAGAACAGCAAATTTACTAGGTAAAAACTAAGCACAGAGTAAGTTACTGTAGGACTAAGATCAAGGCTTCCTGTACAGTGTGTACAGCTTTCACTGTAAAAGACACGGACAGGGGTGGAATATGAAGCAGTGCTTAAAAAGTTGTTTTGCTTTTAGTGCCGCAAAACACTGCTTAAAAGAATACCACAAGTCTCGTTGACTAAGGTTTAGGTAGTTTAAATAATATTTGGGCTCTGAGTTAGGTTCCTGTTCAAGGTGGTGTGTTTTCTTCAGTTCAGGTGTTTCAGACACAATTCTTCTACATACATACCTCACTACGCTATCAAATGCATAAAGTGAACACAAAATATATCTTTATCTTGGGTCCAGAAATATTGAAGGTTAAGCTCCTTGAAGATATGTAGAATCAGCAAGTGCTTTAAAGTCTAACCGTTTCATACCTGTGTCTTTCTGAGAGAAGTCTGGGGATCTGGGTGTGGAGGAGGGATTTAAACACACTAATGCCTAGACTTTGTTGCAATTCGAGATCAGCTCTGGCAGGAAATCTGCAGAATTAATTTTAGTGTCTTGAGAGATTTTGGATGACAATTCATGAGACAGGACACCAGAATAAATGCTAATCACTATCTAAATTAAGCCTTCACCAACCTTACAGGGCCTTGCCTTGTCTCCCTTGGGGCTTGTTCAGTTAAGCAACACATAGAAAGGTGTCCATTCTGCTACTTCAGCAACAGGAACTTGATGAATGTGCAGTGATAGAAGAAAACAGTGCTACCATTTTAATCTGGAAGATGCCTCCTCCAAGAGGGTTGGTGAAGCCCTGCTGCTTTTCTCAGACTGTTGCAGAAGCGTTCTCTATTAAAGATGGGTTTAAAAGATGCAGTATCTTCCTTGCAGAAAAGTTACTGGAAATTTTCTCTCGCTTTTCTATATACCAAATTGCCTAAAGCATTACAAGTAATTTTTAAAAAAGCTTTACAAATAGCAAAAGCAGTGCTTAAAGTGTCCGTATGCATAAGCGCTGTTGTCTGCATGGAGGTACAATCTAATCAGGAGTTACCAGTAACAAAGAAGATTCTGATTCACACAGAAGAGCTTGAAGTTGTGGCTTGCCACCTCAAATTAGATTTTCAGTCATTCAACTTGATTTTCTGTTTTTTCAGTACCAACTTCTTCTTAGCAGCAAGGGTTAAGATCTAGATGCTTAGGCACTTGTTTGTCTCTGCTTATATTAAAACTTCTAGTGAAACATTTCATTAGATGATAGCAATTTTTTTTTTTTAATGGTCATATTAGCCTTTTAAAATCTAACCAGATGCTCTTGAGGGGCCTAGCATATCAGGCAGAATAAAGAACAAGAATTTTTTCATAGATCATAGATAGATCACCCACTATTTCAGCTTAGTGCAGTAGGGTGATACACTCACTAAACTGCTGAGTTCAGCTGTATGTTTCTTCATCAAAATTCTTCAAAGAAAAATTAATATTTTTCCATTTCTGAAAGTCCATTTGTGTCCCAGTTTCAACATCCTCTACTACAAAGCTTTTGATTTTGATCACTGGTAGATTATCAAATGTCTTGTACTTCACTGTGATTCCCCAGTCATGCTGGCAACTAGCATTTTGGCAATGCATCTTGCATTTTTTCTCAAAACAATCAAAGCGGATTGCTTTGTGGTGAGGCTTTGTTATGTAGCGCGCCTTGAACGCGTCTCCTAGGACAGTGTGATGTGATTCCTGAAACAACACAGGACAGAAGCACTTAATAAGTAAAACCATCATTCCTCTTTTTTTTTTCCCCTGACATTCCCTTTCCCCTCACAAATACCATTTCCCTGGTCAAGTGCGTCCTGTCATTCAGGAGGCTCACCTTCCAGCCTCTTTGGCTCATTGCTCTTTTTTTCCCCCTTCATTGAATACCAGGTACTACAAAGGTCCAGGCCTGGACTTATCAAAACCAAAACTACTATATATCACCAATCACCATCTTATACATACTTGAACTTATTTAGCTTCTCTAAAAAACATGCTTGCAGTATTTGAGCCTTGTGCATAAAACTACCGGTCATCCAGACAACAGACAACTTGAGAGACTTCTGCTTCCCACTGATTTTAACTGTCTGACCCCAGCTTTCCATGAGGGGTGAGGCAATTATTTTGGAGTGGTAGAAAAAGTAACCCTAACAAGGTAAAGGAGTTACAGTTGTTGTTTGTAACACATATAATCAAGATTTAAAAAATTAACAACTTAATAAATAACTTAATTTGAAAGCTTATGTACAAGTTGAGCTGAAAACGCTACTTCCTCCTGGAAATGCAACTTCAGTTAAATATGTAGGCTAAACTATGACAACTCAGTTTGTAGGGATTATTTAAAATATTGTGAGGGACTATTTGCAGAGTACTAACCCAGACCTCTTTTTGAATAGTTTTTTGAACTTTCAGGTCTCTTTGCACAGGTATAGGTGATAAGCCAGCAGCATAAAATGGAGTAAGGATCAGAGGTGCGTATTACGTTTCCCGTGTTATTTGTAAAAGAAATGTAACTAGGTTTTCACAAGGCTGAGCTATTCCCAGCTCCTTGATTGTGGACCTTCCCTGTGCAGAGGAGTAGTGAACTCCATCTACGTTCCAAAAACAGCTGGTAAAGAAAAAAAAGATTTTCTCGATTAAAAAGGGAACTGCCTTTAGGCAAGCACTCTGTAATGGTCAGCTGTGGCCTAAAGCCCCATGTCACATCACAACTGCACTTTTCAGAGTAGCACAAATAGAAGCAGCTCAAAAGAACAAATTTCAGAACTAGAAGGCTCAAAGTGCCCAGAAAAGGCTATCTTCCATAATGAAGAAATTCTTCCGTTTCAGAAAGAGTACAATAAAAATATCCCCATGAGATACGTAGAAGCAATGTGAACTACCTAATACTGAAGAATAAAAGGGCTCCTCTTGTAAAACTGTGGTTTGCCTTGCCTATCAAAACTGAAAACTGGCCCATAAGCCAAGGAGCTAAACAGTGAGCTCATATTAGGAGCTAAACAGGGATCTGTACTTTGTACAGATAATTTTTAGTCAACAGAAATGGTGGAAGAAATCTCTCAGCTGCACGAAGACTTCCAATCTTATGCTAATTGAGAAAGTAAATATCCGGCAGTTACACCAGTAGATTATGTCATTGAAGATCACATGGTTTTCCACAAAATTCATCAATTTCTAGCAGAAGGGGCTACAGGAGAACTGAAGTGCCTATCATATCACATATTTACACACCTTGGACATGACCAAGAATACTTCATATACTATATGTATACAATATATAATACACACTCAGAATTTATGCTCCATTTTGCACAAAATAGCCTACTTTCCACACTGATAATCAATGCTGCTAGTTCAATAATGCTCACTTCTGTGATGTTCATGGATGTAGGTTTCCATACAGGGACATACCTTTATAATTCTGATGTCATCTGTACTGCAGGCATATGCTTTGCATTTTCCACACAGAAGATTTTTTTTCCCTTTCACTACCTCAGGTCTTGCTTCCTTCTTCCTGGAATCTCGTAATACCTTTTCCTTCATTTGCAAGTCATGTATCTTTAATAAAGAAATAAAAATCAATACGATTGTGAAATTAAAAGAAGCCCCAATGTCTGTCTAAAGGTGACTCAGGATATGTAACATCTGGGAATCTATTACTTCAAAGCAAACAAAAGGAACATGCCTTGTTCTAGCAACTCATACCAAAGAAGGAGCGTGGCACGTTGGTCAGGTTAAGAACGCAGGGCTAGAATGAGACTACATGATGGACAGCATTTGTGCCATCTGTTCCTTACCCCCCTCCACCCCACTATGGCCCCTTCGGTTGTTACACTATTAAGTCCTTGTGAAGACTAAGTCATCTGAGACTCCCTATAGCAGAAGTATCTCTGCTGCTCTGGGAAGATCACCATTTGGAAAGTAGGCTCCAGACACCACAGAAACTGCACACAGAGAAAGAGGCAACAGCCACAGCCTGGACCCGGGAACCTGCAGCTCACGCAGAAACAGAACCCTTTGAAAAGAAGCAGGAGCAGCCAAACCAAGTTTTGGAGAAGAAACTTCACAAAGGCTAGAGGGCCTTGGACATCCTTTGTTGTACAGCTCAGTCTCTTGCCTGGAAAGATGAAGTGATCTGCAAATCCACAGGGATATGGCAGAACTCTGTACAAAGCCTTTTTATTTATATTGGCTGCCACTGGCTTATTTCAGTCTTCTCTGGGAAATTTGTTACAAAGGTCTAGGAAGACGGAATCATATAGGTTGGAAAAGATCTTTTAAGATCATCAAGTCAAACCACAAACTTTACACTGCCAAGTCCCACTAACCACATCCCCAAGTGCCACGTTTACACATCCTTTAAATGCCTCTAGGGATAGTGACTTAACCACTTCCCTGGGCAGCTTGTTCCAATTTTTGACAACCCTTTCAGTGAAGAATTCTTTCCTAATAATCAATCTAAATGTCCCCTGGCGCAGCTTGAGGCCATTTCCTTTTGTCCTATCTTGTCATATCTCAGCCTCCTTTGCTCCAGACTAAACAATCCCAGCTCCCTCAGTCACTCCTCAAAAGACCTGTTCTCCAGACCCCTCACCAACTTCATTGCCCTTCTCTGGACATGCTCCAGCACCTCGATGTCTTTCTTGCAGTGAGGGGCCCAGAACTGGACACGGCACTCGAGGTAAGAGTACAGGGGAACTATCACTTCCCTAGTCCTGCTGGCCATGTTATTTCTGATACAGGCCAGGATGCTGTTAGCATTCTTGGCCACCTGGGCACACTGCTGGCTCATAGTCAGCCAGCTGTTGACCAACACCCTCAGGTCCTTTTCCAAAAGGTGGCCTTCCAGCAACAACTCTCCAAGCCTGTATCGCTGCATGGTGGTGGTGTGACCTGAGTACAGGACCCAGCACCTGGCCTTGTCAAACTCCAACTGGTCTTACCGTGAAAGACCGAGGGAAAGAAGGTATTAAGTACCTCAGCCTTTTCCTTATTGTTTGTCACTATGCTTCCCCTCACATCTAACAAAGGATGGGGATTCTCCTTAGCCCACCTCTTGTTGCAAATGTATTTACGGAAACATTTTTAATCGTCTTTTACACAGTAGCCAGATTAAGTTCTAGTTGGGCTTTGGCCCTTCTTATTTTCTCCCTCCATAACCTCAAAACATCCTGAGTCCTCCTGAGTTGCTTGCCCCTTCCAAAGGTCATCAACTCTCTTTTTTGCCCTGAGTTCCTGCCCAAAGCCCTCTGTTCAGCCAGGCTGGTCTTCTTCCCTGCCAGCGGGATATGTCCTGCTTCTGCACCTTGAAGATTTCCTTCTTGAAGGATGTCCAGACTTCCTGGACTCCTTTGCCCTTCAGGACTGCCTCTCAAGGGACTCTGTCAACCAGGCTCCTAAACAGGCCAATATCTGCCCTCCAGAAGTCCAAGGCGGCAGTTCTGCTAACCCCCCTGCTTACTTCTCCGAGAATTGAAAACTGTCATTTCACAATTGCTGTGCCCAAGATGGCCTCCAACCATCACATCACACACAAGTCCCTATCGGTTCACCAACACCAGGTCCAGTAAGGCATGTTCCTAGCTGGCTGCCTCACCAGCTTTGTCAGGAAGTTATCTTCCACACACTTGAACCTCCTAGACTGCTACCTCTTCACTGTATTGTATTTCCAACAGACATCTGGTAAGTTGAAGTCCCCCACGGCTAGGGCTAGCGATCCTGAGACTTCTCCCAGCTGCTTACAGAATATTTCATCTGTCTCTTCATCCTGGTTGGGTGATCACACAAGTCCCTATCGGTTCACCAACACCAGGTCCAGTAAGGCATGTTCCTAGCTGGCTGCCTCACCAGCTTTGTCAGGAAGTTATCTTCCACACACTTGAACCTCCTAGACTGCTACCTCTTCACTGTATTGTATTTCCAACAGACATCTGGTAAGTTGAAGTCCCCCACGGCTAGGGCTAGCGATCCTGAGACTTCTCCCAGCTGCTTACAGAATATTTCATCTGTCTCTTCATCCTGGTTGGGTGATCTATGACAGGCTCCCACCTTGGTATCAGCCTTCATGGCCTTATCTGTGATTCTCACAGATAAGCACTCAACCCTTTCACCCCATTGTCAAGCTTTAGACAGTCAAAACACTCCCCTATGCCACACCTCTACTTCCTTGCCTATCCCTTCTGAAGACTTTATAGCCACCCTTTGCAGCACTCCAGTTGTGAGTCATCCCACCATATTTCCATGATTGCAACTTTATCATAGTTTTCCAGCTGCACAATGGCTTCCAGTTCCTCCTGTTTGTTGCCCATGCTGCGTGCACTGATGTAGATGCCCTTCAGTTGGGCTATTGGTCCCACTATCTTTTGGGGGAAGAAGCCCTAATTCCTATGTGAGTGTTCTCAGCTGCTACCATGGTTTACAACACGTCAATTACCCTTGTGTCTTTGCTGCCGCGTGGATCTCTATCACCTTCATCACTGAGATGGCAGACCAAGGACCTCACTAGCACACTGTCCCTCAAACACTGGTGTGCCACCCCCAGGCTTATCTCTAAGAGATAATCTCTTTTCCTCTTCAAATCTATTTTAAAGCCCTTTTAATAAGCCCTGCTGATTCCTGTACAAACATCCTTTTTCCTTTTTGACACAGGTGTACCCTGGCTGTTGCCAGCAGGCCTAGTGTTGTGTAGACCAACCCATAATCAAAAACCCAAAAATTCTGCCTGTGACACCAGGGTCAGAGCCAGGTATTGATCTGCTGCCTCTTCCTGTTTCTTTGCCATCATTCCCTCAACTAGAAGGATAGAGAAGAACACTACTTGTGTTCCTGATTCCTTAACCAGTCATCCCAAGG